>NW_027445881.1:324429-648859 GCF_038048845.1 Mixophyes fleayi | reverse complement strand
AATCATGAATTGAATCATGAATTATGAATCATGAATTGATTCATGAATCATGAACCATAAATCATGAATCATGAATTGAATCATGAATTGAATCATGAATCATAAATTATGAATCATGAATTGAATCATGAATTATGAATTATGAATCATGAATTGAATCATAAATTATTAATCATGAATCGAATCATGAATCATGAATCATGAATTGAATCATGAATCATGAATTATGAATCGAATCATGAATCATGAATCATGAATTGAATCATGAATCATGAATCGAATCATGAATCTTGAATTATGAATCATGAATTATGAATCGAATCATGAATTGATTCATGAATCATGAATTGAATCATGAATTCTGAATTATGAATCATGAATTGAATCATGAATCATGAATTGAATCATGAATCGAATCATGAATTGAATCATGAATTGAATCATAAATCATGAATTGAATCATGAATCCTGAATTGAATCATGAATTGAATCATAAATCATAAATCATGAATTGAATCATGAATTATGAATCATGAATCATAAATTGAATCTTGAATCATGAATCATGAATTGAATCATGAATCATAAATCATGAATCGAATCATGAATCATAAATCAAGAATCATGAATCGAATCATGAATCATGAATTGAATCATGAATCATGAATTGAATCATGAATCAGGAATCATGAATCGAATCATGAATCATGAATCATGAATCAAATAATGAATCATGAATCATGAATTTTATCATGAATTGAATTATGAATTAATTCATGAATTGAATTATGAATCATAATTTGATTCATGAATCAAATCATGAATTGAGTCATGAATCATGAATTGAATCATGAATCATGAATCATGAATGATGAATTGAATCATGAATCATGAATTATGAATCATGAATTGAATCATAAATCATGAATCATGAATCGAATAATAAATCATGAATCATGAATTGAATCATGAATCATGAATTATGAATCGAAACATGAATCATGAATCATGAATTGAATCATGAATCATGAATTGAATCATAAATCATGAATCATGAATCGAATAATAAATCATGAATCATGAATTGAATCATGAATTATGAATCGAATCATGAATCATGAATCATGAATTGAATCATGAATCATGAATTATGAATCGAATCATGAATCAAGAATCATGAATTGAATAATGAATCATGAATTATGAATCGAATCATGAATCATGAATTGAATCATGAATCATGAATCGAATCATGAATCATGAATTATGAATCATGAATTGATTCATTAATCATGAATTGAATCATGAATTATGAATTTTGAATCATGAATTGAATCATGAATCATGAATCATGAATCATGAATTGAATCATGAATTGAATCATAAATCATGAATCATGAATAGAATCATGGATCATGAATTGAATCATGAATCATGAATCATAAATTGAATCATGAATCAGGAATCATGAATCGAATGATGCATTATGAATCATGAATCATGAATTGAATCATGAATCATGAATCGAATAATGAATCATGAATCATGAATTGAATCATGAATCATGAATTATGAATCGAATCATGAATCAAGAATCATGAATTGAATAATGAATCATGAATTATGAATCGAATCATGAATCATGAATTGAATCATGAATCATGAATCGAATCATGAATCATGAATTATGAATCATGAATTGATTCATTAATCATGAATTGAATCATGAATTATGAATTATGAATCATGAATTGAATCATGAATCATGAATCATGAATCATGAATTGAATCATGAATTGAATCATAAATCATGAATCATGAATAGAATCATGGATCATGAATTGAATCATGAATCATGAATCATAAATTGAATCATGAATCAGGAATCATGAATCGAATGATGCATTATGAATCATGAATCATGAATTGAATCATGAATCATGAATCGAATAATGAATCATGAATCATGAATTTTATCATGGATTGAATCATGAATCATGAATCAAATCATGAATCATGAATTCAATCATAAATTGAATCATGAATTATGGATTGAATCTTGAATCATGGATCATAAATTGAATCATGAATCATGAATTAAATAAAGAATTATGAATTGAATCATGAATCGAATCATGAATTGTGTCATGAATCATGAATTGAATCATGAATCATGAATCATGAATGATGAATTAAATCATGAATCATGAATTATGAATCATGAATTGGTTCATGAATCATGAAGTGAATCATAAATTATGAATCATGAATTATGAATCGAATCATGAATCATGAATCATGAATTGAATAATGAATCATGAATTATGAATCGAATCATGAATCATGAATCATGAATTGAATCATGAATCATGAATCGAATAATGAATTATGAATCATGAATTGATTCATTAATCATGAATTGAATCATGAATTTTGAATTATGAATCATGAATTGAATCATGAATCATGAATCATGAATCATGAATTGAATCATGAATTGAATCATAAATCATGAATCATGAATAGAATCATGGATCATGAATTGAATCATGAATCATGAATCATGAATCGAATCATGAATTGAATCATGAATCGATTAATGAATTAAATCATGAATCATAAATGGAATCATGAATCATGAATCGAATCATGAATTAAGAATCATGAATCGAATCATTAATCAGGAATCATGAATCGAATGATGCATTATGAATCATGAATCATGAATCGAATAATGAATCATGAATCATGATTTTTATCATGGATTGAATCATGAATCATGAATTATGAATCATGAATTGATTCATTAATCATGAATTGAATCATGAATTATGAATTTTGAATCATGAATTGAATCATGAATCATGAATCATGAATCATGAATTGAATCATGAATTGAATCATAAATCATGAATCATGAATAGAATCATGGATCATGAATTGAATCATGAATCATGAATCATAAATTGAATCATGAATCAGGAATCATGAATCGAATGATGCATTATGAATCATGAATCATGAGTTGAATCATGAATCATGAATCGAATAATGAATCATGAATCATGAATTGAATCATGAATCATGAATTATGAATCGAATCATGAATCAAGAATCATGAATTGAATAATGAATCATGAATTATGAATCGAATCATGAATCATGAATTGAATCATGAATCATGAATCGAATCATGAATCATGAATTATGAATCATGAATTGATTCATTAATCATGAATTGAATCATGAATTCTGAATTATGAATCATGAATTGAATCATGAATCATGAATCATGAATCATGAATTGAATCATGAATTGAATCATAAATCATGAATCATGAATAGAATCATGGATCATGAATTGAATCATGAATCATGAATCATAAATTGAATCAGGAATCAGGAATCATGAATCGAATGATGCATTATGAATCATGAATCATGAATTGAATCATGAATCATGAATCGAATAATGAATCATGAAACATGAATTTTATCATGGATTGAATCATGAATCATGAATCAAATCATGAATCATGAATTCAATCATAAATTGAATCATGAATTATGGATTGAATCTTGAATCATGGATCATAAATTGAATCATGAATCATGAATTAAATAAAGAATCATGAATTGAATCATGAATCGAATCATGAATTGTGTCATGAATCATGAAT
Organism: Mixophyes fleayi; assembly: GCF_038048845.1. NCBI lineage: Eukaryota > Metazoa > Chordata > Amphibia > Anura > Limnodynastidae > Mixophyes > Mixophyes fleayi. The sequence goes on along the minus strand of NW_027445881.1, from coordinate 645,179 downwards.
TGAATCATGAATCATGAATCATGAATGATGAATTAAATCATGAATCATGAATTATGAATCATGAATTGGTTCATGAATCATGAAGTGAATCATAAATTATGAATCATGAATTATGAATCGAATCATGAATCATGAATCATGAATTGAATAATGAATCATGAATTATGAATCGAATCATGAATCATGAATCATGAATTGAATCATGAATCATGAATCGAATAATGAATTATGAATTATGAATTGATTCATTAATCATGAATTGAATCATGAATTTTGAATTATGAATCATGAATTGAATCATGAATCATGAATCATGAATCATGAATCAAGAATTGAATCATGAATTGAATCATAAATCATGAATCATGAATAGAATCATGGATCATGAATTGAATCATGAATCATGAATCATGAATCGAATCATGAATTGAATCATGAATCGATTAATGAATTAAATCATGAATCATAAATGGAATCATGAATCATGAATCGAATCATGAATTAAGAATCATGAATCGAATCATTAATCAGGAATCATGAATCGAATGATGCATTATGAATCATGAATCATGAATCGAATAATGAATCATGAATCATGATTTTTATCATGGATTGAATCATGAATCATGAATCAAATCATGAATCATGAATTGAATCATAAATTGAATCATGAATTATGGATTGAATCTTGAATCATGGATCATAAATTGAATCATGAATCATGAATTAAATAAAGAATCATGAATTGAATCATGAATCGAATCATGAATTGTGTCATGAATCATGAATTGAATCATGAATCATGAAACATGAATGATGAATTGAATCATGAATCATGAATTATGAATCATGAATTGATTCATGAATCATGAATTGGTTCATGAATCATGAAGTGAATCATAAATTATGAAATATGAATCATGAATTGAATCATGAATCATGAATCATGAATCATGAATTTAATCATGAATTGAATCATGAATCATGAATCATGAATTGGATCATGGATCATGAATCATGAATCGAATCATAACTCATGAATCATGAATTGAATCATGACTCGATTATTGAATTAAATCATGAATCATAAATTGAATCGTGAATTGAATCATGACTCGATTACTGAATTAAATCATGAATCATAAATTGAATCATGAATCGAATCATGAATCATGAAACATGAATCATGAATCGAATCATGAATCATGAATTGAAGCATGAATCATGAATCGAATCATGAATCATGAATCATGAATCAAATCATGAATTGAATCATGAATCAAATCATGATCTGAATCATAATTCATGAATTGAATCATGAATCATGAATCATGAATTGAATCATGAATTATGAATCATGAATTGAATCATGAATTGAATCATGAGTCATGAATCATGAATTGAATCATGAATCATGAATTGATTTATGAATCATGAATTGAATCATGAATCATGAATCATGAATCGAATCATGAATTGAATCATGAATCATGAATCGAATCATGAATCATGAATTAAATCATGAATCATGAATTGATTAATGAATCATGAATTGAATCATGAATCATGAATCGAATCATGAATCATGAATTGAATAATGAACTGAATCATGAATTGAATCATGAATTGAATAATGAATTGAATCATGAATTGAATCATGAATCATTAATTGAATCATGAATCATGAATTTAATCATGAATTAAATCAGGAATCATGAATTGAATCATGAATTATGAATTGAATCATGAATTGAATCATGAATCATGAATCATGAATTGAATCATGAATCATGAATTATGAATTATGTATTGAATCATGAATCATGAATCATGAATTGAATCATGAATCATGAATCATAAATTGAATCATGAATCATGAATTGAATTATGAATTGAATCATGATTCATGAATTGAATTATGAATCATGAATCATGAATTGAATCATGAATCATGAATCATGAATTGAATCATGAATCATGATTGATGAATTGAATCATGAATTGAATCATGAATCATGAATAATGAATCGAATCATGAATCATGAATCATGAATTGAATTATGAATCATGAATTGAATCATGAATTATGAATCATAAATTGATTCATGAATCATGAATCATAAATCATGAATCATGAATTGAATCATAAATTATTAATCATGAATCGAATCATGAATCATGAATCATGAATTGAATCATGAATCATGAATTATGAATCGAATCATGAATCATGAATCATGAATTGAATCATGAATCATGAATTATGAATCAAATCATGAATCATGAATCATGAATTGAATCATGAATCATGAATCGAATCATGAATCTTGAATTATGAATCATGAATTATGAATCGAATCATGAATTGATTCATGAATCATGAATTGAATCATGAATTATGAATTATGAATCATGAATTGAATCATGAATCATGAATTGAATCATGAATCATGAATCGAATCATGAATTGAATCATGAATTGAATCATAAATCATGAATTGAATCATGAATCATGAATTGAATCATGAATTGAATCATAAATCATAAATCATGAATTGAATCATGAATTATGAATCATGAATCATAAATTGAATCTTGAATCATGAATCATGAATTGAATCATGAATCATAAATCATGAATCGAATCATGAATCATAAATCAAGAATCATGAATCGAATCATGAATCATGAATTGAATCATGAATCATGAATTGAATCATGAATCAGCAATCATGAATCGAATCATGAATCATGAATCATGAATCATGAATCAAATAATGAATCATGAATCATGAATTTTATCATGAATTGAATTATGAATTAATTCATGAATTGAATTATGAATCATAATTTGATTCATGAATCAAATCATGAATTGAGTCATGAATCATGAATTGAATCATGAATCATGAATCATGAATGATGAATTGAATCATGAATCATGAATTATGAATCATGAATTGAATCATAAATCATGAATCATGAATCGAATAATAAATCATGAATCATGAATTGAATCATGAATCATGAATTATGAATCGAATCATGAATCATGAATCGTGAATTGAATCATGAATCATGAATTGAATCATAAATCATGAATCATGAATCGAATAATAAATCATGAATCATGAATTGAATCATGAATTATGAATCGAATCATGAATCATGAATCATAAATTGAATCATGAATCATGAATTATGAATCGAATCATGAATCATGAATCATGAATTGAATAATGAATCATGAATTATGAATCATGAATTGATTCATTAATCATGAATTGAATCATGAATTATGAATTATGAATCATGAATTGAATCATGAATCATGAATCATGAATTGAATCATGAATTGAATCATAAATCATGAATCATGAATAGAATCATGGATCATGAATTGAATCATGAATCATGAATCATAAATTGAATCATGAATCAGGAATCATGAATCGAATGATGCATTTTGAATCATGAATCATGAATTGAATCATGAATCATGAATCGAATAATGAATCATGAATCATGAATTTTATCATGGATTGAATCATGAATCATGAATCAAATCATAAATCATGAATTCAATCATAAATTGAATCATGAATTATGGATTGAATCTTGAATCATGGATCATAAATTGAATCATGAATCATGAATTAAATAAAGAATCATGAATTGAATCATGAATCGAATCATGAATTGTGTCATGAATCATGAATTGAATCATGAATTATGAATCATGAATGATGAATTAAATCATGAATTATGAATCATGAATTGGTTCATGAATCATGATGTGAATCATAAATTATGAATCGTGAATTATGAATCGAATCATGAATCATGAATCATGAATTGAATAATGAATCATGAATTATGAATCGAATCATGAATCATGAATCATGAATTGAATCATGAATCATGAATCGAATAATGAATCATGAATTGAATCATGAATTGAATCATAAATCATGAATCATGAATAGAATCATGGATCATGAATTGAATCATGAATCATGAATCATGAATCGAATCATGAATTGAATCATGAATCGATTAATGAATTAAATCATGAATCATAAATTGAATCATGAATCATGAATCGAATCATGAATTAAGAATCATGAATCGAATCATGAATCAGGAATCATGAATCGAATGATGCATTATGAATCATGAATCATGAATCGAATAATGAATCATGAATCATGATTTTTATCATGGATTGAATCATGAATCATGAATCAAATCATGAATCATGAATTGAATCATAAATTGAATCATGAATTATGGATTGAATCTTGAATCATGGATCATAAATTGAATCATGAATCATGAATTAAATAAAGAATCATGAATTGAATCATGAATCGAATCATGAATTGTGTCATGAATCATGAATTGAATCATGAATCATGAATCATGAATGATGAATTGAATCATGAATCATGAATTATGAATCATGAATTGATTCATGAATCATGAATTGGTTCATGAATCATAAATTATGAAATATGAATCATGAATTGAATCATGAATCATGAATCATGAATCATGAATTTAATCATGAATTGAATCATGAATCATGAATCATGAATTGGATCATGGATCATGAATCATGAATCGAATCATAACTCATGAATCATGAATTGAATCATGACTCGATTATTGAATTAAATCATGAATCATAAATTGAATCGTGAATTGAATCATGACTCGATTACTGAATTAAATCATGAATCATAAATTGAATCATGAATCGAATCATGAATCATGAATCAAATCATGAATCATGAAACATGAATCATGAATCGAATCATGAATCATGAATTGAAGCATGAATCATGAATCGAATCATGAATCATGAATAATGAATCAAATCATGAATTGAATCATGAATCAAATCATAAACTGAATCATGAATCATGAATTGAATCATGAATCATGAATTATGAATCATGAATCATGAATTGAATCAAGAATCATGAATTGAATCATAAATCATGAATCATGAATCACAAATTGAATCATGAATCATGAATCATGACTTATGAATTGAATCATGGATCATGAATCATGAATTGAATCATGAATCATGAATTATGAGTCATTAATTGAATCATGAATCATGAAGCATGAATTATGAATCATGAATTGAATCATGAATTTAAGCATGAATCATGAATCATGAATCGAATCATGAATCGAATCATGAATCATGAATTATGAATCAAATCATGAATTGAATCATGAATCAAATCATGATCTGAATCATAATTCATGAATTGAATCATGAATCATGAATCATGAATTGAATCATGAATTATGAATCATGAATTGAATCATGAATTGAATCATGAGTCATGAATCATGAATTGAATCATGAATCATGAATTGATTTATGAATCATGAATTGAATCATGAATCATGAATCATGAATCGAATCATGAATTGAATCATGAATCATGAATCGAATCATGAATCATGAATTAAATCATGAATCATGAATTGATTAATGAATCATGAATTGAATCATGAATCATGAATCGAATCATGAATCATGAATAATGAATCATGAATTGAATCATGAATTGAATCATGAATCATGAATCGAATCATGAATCATGAATTGAATAATGAATTGAATCATGAATTGAATCATGAATCATGAATTAAATCATGAATCATGAATTTAATCATGAATTAAATCAGGAATCATGAATTGAATCATGAATTATGAATTGAATCATGAATTGAATCATGAATTGAATCATGAATCATGAATCATGAATTGAATCATGAATCATGATTGATGAATTGAATCATGAATTGAATCATGAATCATGAATAATGAATCGAATCATGAATCATGAATCATGAATTGAATTATGAATCATGAATCATGAATTGAATCATGAATTATGAATCATAAATTGATTCATGAATCATGAATCATAAATCATGAATCATGAATTGAATCATGAATTGAATCATGAATCATGAATTATGAATCATGAATTTAATCATGAATTATGAATTATGAATCATGAATTGAATCATGAATCATGAATCATAAATTGAATCATGAATCATGAATTGAATTATGAATTGAATCATGATTCCTGAATTGAATCATGAATCATGAATTGAATTATGAATCATGAATTATGAATCATGAATTGATTCATGAATCATGAACCATAAATCATGACTCATGAATTGAATCATGAATTGAATCATGAATCATAAATTATGAATCATGAATTGAATCATGAATTATGAATTATGAATCATGAATTGAATCATGAATCATGAATCATGAATCATGAATTGAATCATGAATCATGATTGATGAATTGAATCATGAATTGAATCATGAATCATGAATAATGAATCGAATCATGAATCATGAATCATGAATTGAATTATGAATCATGAATCATGAATTGAATCATGAATTATGAATCATAAATTGATTCATGAATCATGAATCATAAATCATGAATCATGAATTGAATCATGAATCGAATCATGAATCATGAAACATGAATCATGAATCGAATCATGAATCATGAATTGAAGCATGAATCATGAATCGAATCATGAATCATGAATCATGAATCAAATCATGAATTGAATCATGAATCAAATCATAAACTGAATCATGAATCATGAATTGAATCATGAATCAGGAATTATGAATCATGAATCATGAATAATGAATCATGAATTGAATCATGAATCATGAATCATGAATCATGAATTGAATCAAGAATCATGAATTGAATCATAAATCATGAATCATGAATCATGAATCACAAATTGAATCATGAATCATGAATCATGAATTATGAATTGAATCATGGATCATGAATCATGAATCGAATCATGAATCATGAATTGTGAGTCATTAATTGAATCATGAATCATGAATCATGAATTATGAATCATGAATTGAATCATGAATTTAAGCATGAATCATGAATCATGAATCATGAATCGAATCATGAATCGAATCATGAATCATGAATTATGAATCAAATCATGAATTGAATCATGAATCAAATCATGATCTGAATCATAATTTATGAATTGAATCATGAATCATGAATCATGAATTGAATCATGAATTATGAATCATGAATTGAATCATGAATTGAATCATGAGTCATGAATCATGAATTGATTTATGAATCATGAATTGAATCATGAATCATGAATCATGAATCGAATCATGAATTGAATCATGAATCATGAATCGAATCATGAATCATGAATTAAATCATGAATCATGAATTGATTAATGAATCATGAATTGAATCATGAATCATGAATCGAATCATGAATCATGAATTGAATAATGAATTGAATCATGAATTAAATCAGGAATCATGAATTGAATCATGAATTATGAATTGAATCATGAATTGAATCATGAATCATGAATCATGAATTGAATCATGAATCATGAATTATGAATTATGTATTGAATCATGAATCATGAATCATGAATTGAATCATGAATCATGAATCATAAATTGAATCATGAATCATGAATTGAATTATGAATTGAATCATGATTCATGAATTGAATTATGAATCATGAATCATGAATTGAATCATGAATCATGAATCATGAATTGAATCATGAATCATGATTGATGAATTGAATCATGAATTGAATCATGAATCATGAATAATGAATCGAATCATGAATCATGAATTGAATTATGAATCATGAATCATGAATTGAATCATGAATTATGAATCATAAATTGATTCATGAATCATGAATCATAAATCATGAATCATGAATTGAATCATAAATTATTAATCATGAATCGAATCATGAATCATGAATCATGAATTGAATCATGAATCATGAATTATGAATCGAATCATGAATCATGAATCATGAATTGAATCATGAATCATGAATTATGAATCGAATCATGAATCATGAATCATGAATTGAATCATGAATCATGAATCGAATCATGAATCTTGAATTATGAATCATGAATTATGAATCGAATCATGAATTGATTCATGAATCATGAATTGAATCATGAATTATGAATTATGAATCATGAATTGAATCATGAATCATGAATTGAATCATGAATCATGAATCGAATCATGAATTGAATCATGAATTGAATCATAAATCATGAATTGAATCATGAATCATGAATTGAATCATGAATTGAATCATAAATCATAAATCATGAATTGAATCATGAATTATGAATCATGAATCATAAATTGAATCTTGAATCATGAATCATGAATTGAATCATGAATCATAAATCATGAATCGAATCATGAATCATAAATCAAGAATCATGAATCGAATCATGAATCATGAATTGAATCATGAATCATGAATTGAATCATGAATCAGGAATCATGAATCGAATCATGAATCATGAATCATGAATCATGAATCAAATAATGAATCATGAATCATGAATTTTATCATGAATTGAATTATGAATTAATTCATGAATTGAATTATGAATCATAATTTGATTCATGAATCAAATCATGAATTGAGTCATGAATCATGAATTGAATCATGAATCATGAATCATGAATGATGAATTGAATCATGAATCATGAATTATGAATCATGAATTGAATCATAAATCATGAATCATGAATCGAATAATAAATCATGAATCATGAATTGAATCATGAATCATGAATTATGAATCGAATCATGAATCATGAATCGTGAATTGAATCATGAATCATGAATTGAATCATAAATCATGAATCATGAATCGAATAATAAATCATGAATCATGAATTGAATCATGAATTATGAATCGAATCATGAATCATGAATCATAAATTGAATCATGAATCATGAATTATGAATCGAATCATGAATCATGAATCATGAATTGAATAATGAATCATGAATTATGAATCGAATCATGAATCATGAATTGAATCATGAATCATGAATCGAATCATGAATCATGAATTATGAATCATGAATTGATTCATTAATCATGAATTGAATCATGAATTATGAATTATGAATCATGAATTGAATCATGAATCATGAATCATGAATCATGAATTGAATCATGAATTGAATCATAAATCATGAATCATGAATAGAATCATGGATCATGAATTGAATCATGAATCATGAATCATAAATTGAATCATGAATCAGGAATCATGAATCGAATGATGCATTTTGAATCATGAATCATGAATTGAATCATGAATCGAATAATGAATCATGAATCATGAATTTCATCATGGATTGAATCATGAATCATGAATCAAATCATAAATCATGAATTCAATCATAAATTGAATCATGAATTATGGATTGAATCTTGAATCATGGATCATAAATTGAATCATGAATCATGAATTAAATAAAGAATCATGAATTGAATCATGAATCGAATCATGAATTGTGTCATGAATCATGAATTGAATCATGAATCATGAATCATGAATGATGAATTAAATCATGAATCATGAATTATGAATCATGAATTGGTTCATGAATCATGAAGTGAATCATAAATTATGAATCGTGAATTATGAATCGAATCATGAATCATGAATCATGAATTGAATAATGAATCATGAATTATGAATCGAATCATGAATCATGAATCATGAATTGAATCATGAATCATGAATCGAATAATGAATTATGAATCATGAATTGATTCATTAATCATGAATTGAATCATGAATTTTGAATTATGAATCATGAATTGAATCATGAATCATGAATCATGAATCATGAATCATGAATTGAATCATGAATTGAATCATGAATCATGAATCATGAATCGAATCATGAATTGAATCATGAATCGATTAATGAATTAAATCATGAATCATAAATTGAATCATGAATCATGAATTGAATCATGAATTAAGAATCATGAATCGAATCATGAATCAGGAATCATGAATCGAATGATGCATTATGAATCATGAATCATGAATCGAATAATGAATCATGAATCATGATTTTTATCATGGATTGAATCATGAATCATGAATCAAATCATGAATCATGAATTGAATCATAAATTGAATCATGAATTATGGATTGAATCTTGAATCATGGATCATAAATTGAATCATGAATCATGAATTAAATAAAGAATCATGAATTGAATCATGAATCGAATCATGAATTGTGTCATGAATCATGAATTGAATCATGAATCATGAATCATGAATGATGAATTGAATCATGAATCATGAATTATGAATCATGAATTGATTCATGAATCATGAATTGGTTCATGAATCATAAATTATGAAATATGAATCATGAATTGAATCATGAATCATGAATCATGAATCATGAATTTAATCATGAATTGAATCATGAATCATGAATCATGAATTGGATCATGGATCATGAATCATGAATCGAATCATAACTCATGAATCATGAATTGAATCATGACTCGATTATTGAATTAAATCATGAATCATAAATTGAATCGTGAATTGAATCATGACTCGATTACTGAATTAAATCATGAATCATAAATTGAATCATGAATCAAATCATGAATCATGAATCAAATCATGAATCATGAAACATGAATCATGAATCGAATCATGAATCATGAATTGAAGCATGAATCATGAATCGAATCATGAATCATGAATAATAAATCAAATCATGAATTGAATCATGAATCAAATCATAAATTGAATCATGAATCATGAATTGAATCATGAATCATGAATTATGAATCATGAATCATGAATTGAATCAAGAATCATGAATTGAATCATAAATCATGAATCATGAATCATGAATCACAAATTGAATCATGAATCATGAATAATGAATTATGAATTGAATCATGGATCATGAATCATGAATCGAATCATGAATCATGAATTATGAGTCATTAATTGAATCATGAATCATGAATCATGAATTATGAATCATGAATTGAATCATGAATTTAAGCATGAATCATGAATCATGAATCGAATCATGAATCGAATCATGAATCATGAATTATGAATCAAATCATGAATTGAATCATGAATCAAATCATGATCTGAATCATAATTCATGAATTGAATCATGAATCATGAATTGAATCATGAATTATGAATCATGAATTGAATCATGAATTGAATCATGAGTCATGAATCATGAATTGAATCATGAATCATGAATTGATTTATGAATCATGAATTGAATCATGAATCATGAATCATGAATCGAATCATGAATTGAATCATGAATCATGAATCGAATCATGAATCATGAATTAAATCATGAATCATGAATTGATTAATGAATCATGAATTGAATCATGAATCATGAATCGAATCATGAATCATGAATAATGAATCATGAATTGAATCATGAATTGAATCATGAATCATGAATCGAATCATGAATCATGAATTGAATAATGAATTGAATCATGAATTGAATCATGAATCATGAATTAAATCATGAATCATGAATTTAATCATGAATTAAATCAGGAATCATGAATTGAATCATGAATTATGAATTGAATCATGAATTGAATCATGAATTGAATCATGAATCATGAATCATGAATTGAATCATGAATCATGATTGATGAATTGAATCATGAATTGAATCATGAATCATGAATAATGAATCGAATCATGAATCATGAATCATGAATTGAATTATGAATCATGAATCATGAATTGAATCATGAATTATGAATCATAAATTGATTCATGAATCATGAATCATAAATCATGAATCATGAATTGAATCATGAATTGAATCATGAATCATGAATTATGAATCATGAATTTAATCATGAATTATGAATTATGAATCATGAATTGAATCATGAATCATGAATCATAAATTGAATCATGAATCATGAATTGAATTATGAATTGAATCATGATTCCTGAATTGAATCATGAATCATGAATTGAATTATGAATCATGAATTATGAATCATGAATTGATTCATGAATCATGAACCATAAATCATGAATCATGAATTGAATCATGAATTGAATCATGAATCATAAATTATGAATCATGAATTGAATCATGAATTATGAATTATGAATCATGAATTGAATCATGAATCATGAATCATGAATTGAATCATGAATCATGATTGATGAATTGAATCATGAATTGAATCATGAATCATGAATAATGAATCGAATCATGAATCATGAATCATGAATTGAATTATGAATCATGAATCATGAATTGAATCATGAATTATGAATCATAAATTGATTCATGAATCATGAATCATAAATCATGAATCATGAATTGAATCATGAATTGAATCATGAATCATGAATTATGAATCATGAATTTAATCATGAATTATGAATTATGAATCATGAATTGAATCATGAATCATGAACCATGAATAATGAATTGTATCATGAATCATGAATCATGAATCATAAATCGAATCATGAATCATGAATTGAATAAGGATTCGAATCATGAATTGAATCATGAATCATGAATTAAATCATGAATCACGAATTATGAATTATGAATTGAATCATGAATCTTGAATTGAATCATGAATCATGAATCATGAATTGAATCATAAATTATTAATCATGAATCGAATCATGAATCATGAATCATGAATTGAATCATGAATCATGAATTATGAATCGAATCATGAATCATGAATCATGAATTGAATCATGAATCATGAATTATGAATCGAATCATGAATCATGAATCATGAATTGAATCATGAATCATGAATCGAATCATGAATCTTGAATTATGAATCATGAATTATGAATCGAATTATGAATTGATTCATGAATCATGAATTGAATCATGAATTATGAATTATGAATCATGAATTGAATCATGAATCATGAATTGAATCATGAATCATGAATCGAATCATGAATTGAATCATGAATTGAATCATAAATCATGAATTGAATCATGAATCATGAATTGAATCATGAATTGAATCATAAATCATAAATCATGAATTGAATCATGAATTATGAATCATGAATCATAAATTGAATCTTGAATCATGAATCATGAATTGAATCATGAATCATAAATCATGAATCGAATCATGAATCATAAATCAAGAATCATGAATCGAATCATGAATCATGAATTGAATCATGAATCATGAATTGAATCATGAATCAGGAATCATGAATCGAATCATGAATCATGAATCATGAATCATGAATCAAATAATAAATCATGAATCATGAATTTTATCATGAATTGAATTATGAATTAATTCATGAATTGAATTATGAATCATAATTTGATTCATGAATCAAATCATGAATTGAGTCATGAATCATGAAATGAATCATGAATCATGAATCATGAATCATGAATTGAATCATGAATCATGAATTATGAATCATGAATTGAATCATAAATCATGAATCATGAATCGAATAATAATCATGAATCATGAATTGAATCATGAATCATGAATTATGAATCGAATCATGAATCATGAATCATGAATTGAATCATGAATCATGAATTGAATCATAAATCATGAATCATGAATCGAATAATAAATCATGAATCATGAATTGAATCATGAATTATGAATCGAATCATGAATCATGAATCATGAATTGAATCATGAATCATGAATTATGAATCGAATCATGAATCATGAATCATGAATTGAATAATGAATCATGAATTATGAATCGAATCATGAATCATGAATTGAATCATGAATCATGAATCGAATCATGAATCATGAATTATGAATCATGAATTGATTCATTAATCATGAATTGAATCATGAATTATGAATTATGAATCATGAATTGAATCATGAATCATGAATCATGAATCATGAATTGAATCATGAATTGAATCATAAATCATGAATCATGAATAGAATCATGGATCATGAATTGAATCATGAATCATGAATCATAAATTGAATCATGAATCAGGAATCATGAATCGAATGATGCATTATGAATCATGAATCATGAATTGAATCATGAATCATGAATCGAATAATGAATCATGAATTTTATCATGGATTGAATCATGAATCATGAATCAAATCATGAATCATGAATTCAATCATAAATTGAATCATGAAATATGGATTGAATCTTGAATCATGGATCATAAATTGAATCATGAATCATGAATTAAATAAAGAATCATGAATTGAATCATGAATCGAATCATGAATTGTGTCATGAATCATGAATTGAATCATGAATCATGAATCATGAATGATGAATTAAATCATGAATCATGAATTATGAATCATGAATTGGTTCATGAATCATGAAGTGAATCATAAATTATGAATCATGAATTATGAATCGAATCATGAATCATGAATTGAATAATGAATCATGAATTATGAATCGAATCATGAATCAGAATCATGAATTGAATCATGAATCATGAATCGAATAATGAATTATGAATCATGAATTGATTCATTAATCATGAATTGAATCATGAATTTTGAATTATGAATCATGAATTGAATCATGAATCATGAATCATGAATCATGAATCATGAATTGAATCATGAATTGAATCATAAATCATGAATCATGAATAGAATCATGGATCATGAATTGAATCATGAATCATGAATCATGAATCGAATCATGAATTGAATCATGAATCGATTAATGAATTAAATCATGAATCATAAATTGAATCATGAATCATGAATCATGAATCGAATCATGAATTAAGAATCATGAATCGAATCATGAATCAGGAATCATGAATCGAATGATGCATTATGAATCATGAATCATGAATCGAATAATGAATCATGAATCATGATTTTTATCATGGATTGAATCATGAATCATGAATCAAATCATGAATCATGAATTGAATCATAAATTGAATCATGAATTATGGATTGAATCTTGAATCATGGATCATAAATTGAATCATGAATCATGAATTAAATAAAGAATCATGAATTGAATCATGAATTGAATCATGAATTGTGTCATGAATCATGAATTGAATCATGAATCATGAATCATGAATGATGAATTGAATCATGAATCATGAATTGGTTCATGAATCATGAAGTGAATCATAAATTATGAAATATGAATCATGAATTGAATCATGAATCATGAATCATGAATCGAATCATAACTCATGAATCATGAATTGAATCATGACTCGATTATTGAATTAAATCATGAATCATAAATTGAATCGTGAATTGAATCATGACTCGATTACTGAATTAAATCATGAATCATAAATTGAATCATGAATCGAATCATGAATCATGAATCAAATCATGAATCATGAAACATGAATCATGAATCGAATCATGAATCATGAATTGAAGCATGAATCATTAATCGAATCATGAATCATGAATCATGAATCAAATCATGAATTGAATCATGAATCAAATCATAAACTGAATCATGAATCATGAATTGAATCATGAATCAGGAATTATGAATCATGAATCATGAATAATGAATCATGAATTGAATCATGAATCATGAATCATGAATCATGAATTGAATCAAGAATCATGAATTGAATCATAAATCATGAATCATGAATCATGAATCACAAATTGAATCATGAATCATGAATCATGAATTATGAATTGAATCATGGATCATGAATCATGAATCGAATCATGAATCATGAATTATGAGTTATTAATTGAATCATGAATCATGAATCATGAATTATGAATCATGAATTGAATCATGAATTTAAGCATGAATCATGAATCATGAATCGAATCATGAATCATGAATTATGAATCAAATCATGAATTGAATCATGAATCAAATCATGATCTGAATCATAATTCATGAATTGAATCATGAATCATGAATCATGAATTGAATCATGAATTAAGAATCATGAATTGAATCATGAATTGAATCATGAGTCATGAATCATGAATTGAATCATGAATCATGAATTGATTTATGAATCATGAATTGAATCATGAATCATGAATCATGAATCGAATCATGAATTGAATCATGAATCATGAATCGAATCATGAATCATGAATTAAATCATGAATCATGAATTGATTAATGAATCATGAATTGAATCATGAATGATGAATCGAATCATGAATCATGAATAATGAATCATGAATTGAATCATGAATTGAATCATGAATCATGAATCGAATCATGAATCATGAATTGAATAATGAATTGAATCATGAATTGAATCATGAATCATGAATTGAATCATGAATCATGAATTTAATCATGAATTAAATCAGGAATCATGAATTGAATCATGAATTATGAATTGAATCATGAATTGAATCATGAATCATGAATCATGAATTGAATCATGAATCATGAATTATGAATTATGTATTGAATCATGAATCATGAATAATGAATTGAATCATGAATCATGAATCATAAATTGAATCATGAATCATGAATTGAATTATGAATTGAATCATGATTCATGAATTGAATTATGAATCATGAATCATGAATTGAATCATGAATTATGAATCATGAATTGATTCATGAATCATGAATTGAATCATGAATTGAATCATGAATCATAAATTATGAATCATGAATTGAATCATGAATTATGAATTATGAATCATGAATTGAATCATGAATCATGATTGATGAATTGAATCATGAATTGAATCATGAATCATGAATTATGATTTGAATCATGAATCATGAATCATGAATTGAATTATGAATCATGAATCATGAATTGAATCATGAATTATGAATCATGATTTGATTCATGAATCATGAATCATAAATCATGAATCATGAATTGAATCATGAATTGAATCATGAATCATGAGTTATGAATCATGAATTATGAATTATGAATCATGAATTGAATCATGAATCATGAAACATGAATAATGAATTGTATCATGAATCATGAATCATAAATCGAATCATCAATCATGAATTGAATAAGGATTCGAATCATGATTTGAATCATGAATCACGAATTATGAATTATGAATTGAATCATGAATCATGAATCATGAATCATGAATTGAATCAAAAATCATTAATCATGAATCGAATCATGAATCATGAATCATGAATTGAATCATGAATCATGAATTATGAATCGAATCATGAATCATGAATCATGAATTGAATCATGAATCATGAATTATGAATCGAATCATGAATCATGAATCATGAATCTTGAATTATGAATCATGAATTGATTCATGAATCATGAATTGATTCATGAATCATGAATTGAATCATGAATTATGAATTATGAATCATGAATTGAATCATGAATCATGAATCATGAATTGAATCATGAATTGAATCATAAATCATGAATTGAATCATGGATCATGAATTGAATCATGAATCATGAATCATGATTTGAATCATGAATCATGAATCATGAATCGAATCATGAATTGAATCATTAATCGATTAATGAATTAAATCATGAATCATAAATTGAATCATGAATCAAGAATCATGAATCGAATCATGAATCATGAATTGAATCATGAATAATGAATTGAATCATGAATCATGAATTGAATCATGAATCAGGAACCATGAATCGAATCATGCATTATGAATCATGAATCATGAATTGAATCATGAATCATGAATCATGAATCGAATAATGAATCATGAATTGAATCATAAATCGAATCATGAATCATGAATTGAATAATGAATCATGAATTGAATCATGAATCATGAATTGAATCATGAATCATGAATCATATATGATGCATTCAATCATGAATCATGAATTATGAATCATGAATTGGTTCATGAATCATGAATTGAATCATAAATTATGAATCATGAATTGAATCTTATATCATGAATCATGAATCATGAATTTAATCATGAATTGAATCATGAATCATGAATTATGAATTGAATCATGGATCATGAATTGAATCATAATTCATGAATCATGAATCGAATCATGAATCATGAATCATGAATCGAATCATGAATCATGAATCAAATCATGAATTGAATCATGACTCGATTACTGAATTAAATCATGAATCATGAATTGAATCATGAATCATGAATTATGAATCATGAATTGAATCATGAATTATGAATTATGAATCATGAATTGAATCATGAATCATAAACCATGAATAATGAATTGAATCATGAATCATGAATCATGAATCATAAATTGAATCATCAATCATAAATTGAATAAGGATTCGAATCATGAATTGAATCATGAATCATGAATCACGAATTATGAATTATGAATTGAATCATGAATCATGAATCATGAATTGAATCATGAATCATGAATCATGAATCATGAATTGAATCATAAATCATTAATCATGAATCGAATCATGAATCATGAATCATGAATTGAATCATGAATCATGAATTATGAATCGAATCATGAATCATGAATCATGAATCATGAATCATGAATTGAATCATGAATCATGAATTATGATTCGAATCATGAATCATGAATCATGAATCTTTAATTATGAATCATGAATTGATTCATGAATCATGAATTGATTCATGAATCATGAATTGAATCATGAATTATGAATTATGAATCATGAATTGAATCATGAATCATGAATCATGAATCATGAATTGAATCATGAATTGAATCATAAATCATGAATTGAATCATGGATCATGAATTGAATCATGAATCATGAATCATGATTTGAATCATGAATCATGAATCATGAATCGAATCATGAATTGAATCATGAATCGATTAATGAATTAAATCATGAATCATGAATTGAATCATGAATCATGAATCATGAATTGAATCATGAATCATGAATCACGAATTATGAATTATGAATTGAATCATGAATCATTAATCGATTAATGAATTAAATCATGAATCATAAATTGAATCATGAATCAAGAATCATGAATCGAATCATGAATCATGAATTGAATCATGAATCATGAATTGAATCATGAATCATGAATTGAATCATGAATCAGGAATCATGAATCGAATCATGCATTATGAATCATGAATCATGAATTGAATCATGAATCATGAATCATGAATCGAATAATGAATCATGAATCATGAATTTTATCATGAATTGAATCAGGAATCATGAATCGAATTATGAATCATGAATTGAATCAAAAATCGAATCATGAATTATGAATTGAATAATGAATCATGAATTGAATCATGAATCATGAATTGAATCATGAATCATGAATCATATATGATGCATTCAATCATGAATCATGAATTATGAATCATGAATTGATTCATGAATCATGAATTGGTTCATGAATCATGAATTGAATCATAAATTATGAATCATGAATTGAATCTTATATCATGAATCATGAATCATGAATTTAATCATGAATTGAATCATGAATCATGAATTATGAATTAAATCATGGATCATGAATTGAATCATAATTCATGAATCATGAATCGAATCATGAATCATGAATCATGAATCGAATCATGAATCATGAATCAAATCATGAATTGAATCATGACTCGATTACTGAATTAAATCATGAATCATGAATCGAATCATGAATCATGAATCATGAATTATGAATCATGAATTGAATCATGAATTATGAATCATGAATTGAATCATGAATCATGAACCATGAATAATGAATTGTATCATGAATCATGAATCATGAATCATAAATCGAATCATCAATCATGAATTGAATAAGGATTCGAATCATGAATTGAATCATGAATCATGAATCACGTATTATGAATTATGAATTGAATCATGAATCATGAATTGAATCATGAATCATGAATCATGAATTGAATCATAAATCATTAATCATGAATCGAATCATGAATCATGAATCATGAATTGAATCATGAATCATGAATTATGAACCGAATCATGAATCATGAATCATGAATTGAATCATGAATCATGAATTATGATTCGAATCATGAATCATGAATCATGAATCTTGAATTATGAATCATGAATTGATTCATGAATCATGAATTGATTCATGAATCATGAATTGAATCATGAATTATGAATTATGAATCATGAATTGAATCATGAATCATGAATCATGAATCATGAATTGAATCATGAATTGAATCATAAATCATGAATTGAATCATGGATCATGAATTGAATCATGAAGCATGAATCATGATTTGAATCATGAATCATGAATCATGAATCGAATCATGAATTGAATCATGAATCGATTAATGAATTAAATCATGAATCATGAATTGAATCATGAATCATGAATTGAATCATAAATCAGGAATCATGAATCGAATCATGCATTATGAATCATGAATCATGAATTGAATCATGAATCATGAATCATGAATCGAATAATGAATCATGAATCATGAATTTTATCATGAATTGAATCATGAATCATGAATCGAATTATGAATCATGAATTGAATCATAAATCGAATCATGAATCATGAATTGAATAATGAATCATGAATTGAATCATGAATCGAATCATGAATTGAATCATGAATCATGAATTGAATCATGAATCATGAATCATATATGATGAATTCAATCATGAAACATGAATTATGAATCATGAATTGATTCATGAATCATGAATCTATTCATGAATCATGAATTGGTTCATGAATCATGAATTGGTTCATGAATCATGAATTGAATCATAAATTATGAATCATGAATTGAATCTTATATCATGAATTGAATCATAATTCATGAATCATGAATCGAATCATGAATCATGAATCATGAATCGAATCATGAATCATGAATCGAATCATGAATTGAATCATGACTCGATTACTGAATTAAATCATGAATCATGAATTATGAATCATGAATTGAATCATGACTCGATTACTGAATTAAATCATGAATCATGAATCGAATCATGAATCATGAATCATGAATCATGAATTATGAATCATGAATTAAATCATGAATTGAATCATGAATTGAATCATAAATCATAAATCATGAATTGAATCATGAATCATGAATCATGAATCATAAATTGAATCATGAATCATGAATCATGAATTGAATCATGAATTGAATCATGAATCATGAATCATGAATTGAATCATGAATCATGAATCATGAATCATGAATCATGAATTGAAGCATGAATCATAAATCATGAATCGAATCATGAATCATGAATCAAGAATCATGAATCGAATCATGAATCATGAATTGAATCATGAATCAGGAATCATGAATCATGAATCATGAATTGAATCATGAATCATGAATCATGAATCAAATAATGAATCATGAATCATGAATTGATTCATGAATCATGAATCATGAATTGAATCATGAATTGAATCATTAATCATGAATTATAAATCATGAATTGAATCATGAATTATGAATTATGAATCATAAATCATGAATTATGAATCATGAATCATGAATCATGAATTGAATCATGAATTAAATCATGAATCATAATTAATGAATTGAATCATGAATCATGAATCGACTCATGAATTGAATCATGAATCATGAATTGAATCATGAATCATGAATCAAATCATGAATCATAAATCATGAATCATGAATTGAATCATGAATCATGAATCATGAATCGATTCATGAATCATGAATTGAATCATGAATCATGAATCGAATCATGAATCATGAATCATGAATCATGAATCGAATCATGAATCATGAATCATGAATCGAATCATGAATCATGAATCATGAATCATGAATTGAATTAGAATCATGAATAATGAATTGAATTATGAATTGAATCATGAATCACGAATCATGAATCAAGAATCATGAATCGAATCATGAATCATGAATTGAATCATGAATCATGAATTTTATCATGAATTAAATCATGAATTAATTCATGAATTGAATTATGAATCATGAATTGAATCATGAATCAAATCATGAATTGAGTCATGAATCATGAATTGAATCATGAATCATGAATCATGAATGATGAATTGAATCATGAATTGAGTCATGAATCATGAACTGAATCATGAATCATGAATCATGAATGATGAATTGAATCATGAATCATGAATTATGAATAATGAATTGAATCATGAATCATGAATCATGAATCATGAATTGAATCATGAATCATAAATTGAACCATGAATCATAAATCATGACTTTAATCATGAATCATAAATCATGACTTTAATCATGAATCATGAATCATGAATCGAATCATGAATCATGAATTGAATCATGAATCATGAATCATAAATTAAATCATGAATCATGAATCATGAATCACGAATTGAATCATGAATTGAATCATGAATCATGAATCGAATCATGAATCATTAATTGAATCATGAATCATGAATTGAATCATGAATTGAATCATGAATTGAATCATGAATCATGAATTGAATCATGAATCATGAATCATGAATCATAAATCGAATCATGAATCATGAATTGAATCATGAATCGAATCATGAATTGAAAAATGAATCATGAATTGAATCATGAATCATGAATCTGGAATTGAATCATGAATCATGAATCATGAATTATGAATTATGAATTGAATCATGAATCATGAATCATGAATTGAATCATGAATCATGAATCATGAATTGAATCATGAATTGAATCATAAATCATGAATTATGAATCGAATCATGAATCATGAATCATGAATCATGAATTGAATCATGAATCATGAATCATGAATTGAATCATGAATTATGAATCATGAATTGATTCATGAATCATGAATCATAAATCATGAATCATGAATTGAATCATGAATTGAATCATTAATCATGAATTATGAATCATGAATTAAATCATGAATTATGAATTATGAATCATAAATCATGAATCATGAATCATGAAACATGAATCATGAATTGAATCATGAATTAAATCATGAATCATGAATTGAATCATGAATCATGAATCATGAATTGACTGATGAATTGAATCATGAATCATGAATTGAATCATGAATCATGAATCAAATCATGAATCATGAATCATGAATCATGAATTGAATCATGAATCATGAATCATGAATCGAATCATGAATCATGAATCATGAATTGAATCATGAATCATGAATCATGAATCGAATCATGAATCATAAATCATGAATTGAATTAGAATCATGAATAATGAATTAAATTATGAATTGAATCATGAATCATGAATCATGAATCATAAATCGAATCATGATTTAAATCAGGATTCGAATCAGGAATACGATTTGAATCATGAATTGAATTATGAATCATGAATTGAATTATGAATTATGAATCATAAATCATGAATTATGAATCATGAATCATGAATCATGAATTGAATCATGAATTAAATCATGAATCATAATTCATGAATTGAATCATGAATCATGAATCATGAATCGACTCATGAATTGAATCATGAATCATGAATTGAATCATGAATCATGAATCAAATCATGAATCATAAATCATGAATCATGATTTGAATCATGAATCATAAATCATGAATCGATTCATGAATCATGAATCATGAATTGAATCATGAATCATGAATCGAATCATGAATAATGAATCATGAATCATGAATCGAATCATGAACCATGAATCATGATTCATGAATTGAATTAGAATCATGAATAATGAATTGAATTATGAATTGAATCATGAATCACGAATCATGAATCAAGAATCATGAATCGAATCATGAATCATGAATTGAATTAGAATCATGAATAATTAATTAAATTATGAATTGAATCATGAATCATGAATCATGAATCATAAATCGAATCATGAATCATGATTTAAATCAGGATTCGAATCAGGAATAGGATTTGAATCATGAATTGAATTATGAATCATGAATTGAATTATGAATCATGAATTATGAATCATGAAATGAATCATGAATCATGAATTAAATCATGAATCATTATTAATGAATCATGAATTATGAATCACGAATTGAATCATGAATCATGAATTGAATCATGAATCATGATTAAAGAATCATGAATTGATTCATAAATCATGAATCATAAATCGATTCATGAATCATGAATCATGAATTGAATCATGAATCATGAATTATGAATCGAATCATGAATCATGAATTGAATCATGAATCATATATTGAATCATGAATTGAATCATGAATTAATGAATCATGAATCATGAATCGAATCATGAATCATGAATCATGAATCGAATCATGAATCATGAATCATGAATCATGAATTGAATTAGAATCATGAATAATGAATTGAATTATGAATTGAATCATGAATAACGAATCATGAATCATGAATCAAGAATCATGAATCGAATAATGAATCATGAATTGAATCATGAATCATGATTTGAATCATGAATCAGGAATCATGAATCGAATCATGAATCATGAATCATGAATCATGAATTGAATCATGAATCATGAATCATGAATCAAATAATGAATCATGAATCATGAATTTTATCATGCATTGAATCATGAATTAATTCATGAATTGAATCATGAATCATGAATCATGAATGATGAATTGAATCATGAATTGAGTCATGAATCATGAATTGAATCATGAATCATGAATCATGAATGATGAATTGAATCATGAATTGAGTCATGAATCATGAATTGAATCATGAATCATGAATCATGACTCATGAATTGAATCATGAATCATGAATCATGACTCATGAATTGAATCATGAATCATGAATCATGAATCGAATCATGAATCATGAATTGAATCATGAATCATGAATTGAATCATGAATCATGAATCGAATCATGAATTATGAATCATAAATTGAATCATGAATCATAAATCATGACTTTAATCATGAATCATGAATCATGAATCGAATCATGAATCATGAATTGAATCATGAATCATGAATCATGAATTGAATCATGAATCATGAATCATGAATTGAGTCATGAATTAAATCATGAATCATAAATCGAATCATGAATCATTAATTGAATCATGAATCATGAATTGAATCATGAATTGAGTCATGAATCATGAATTGAATCATGAAGCATGAATCATGAATGATGAATTGAATCATGAATTGAGTCATGAATCATGAATTGAATCATGAATCATGAATTGAATCATGAATCATGAATTGAATCATGAATCATGAATTATGAATCATGAAATGAATCATGAATCGTGAATCATGAATCATGAATTGAATCATGAATCATGAATCATGAATCGAATCATGAATCATGAATTGAATCATGAATCATGAATCAAATTATGAATTATGAATCATAAATTGAATCATGAATCATAAATCATGACTTTAATTATGAATCATGAATCATGAATTGAATCATGAATCATGAATCATGAATTGAATCATGAATCATGAATCATGAATTGATTCATGAATTGAATCATGAATCATGAATCGAATCATGAATCATTAATTGAATCATGAATCATGAATTGAATCATGAATCATGAATTTAATTATGAATCATGAATCATGAATTGAATCATGAATTGATTCATGAATCATGAATTGAATTATGAATCATGAATCATAAATCGAATCATGAATCATGAATTGAATCATGAATCGAATCATGAATTGAAAAATGAATCATGAATTGAATCATGAATCATAATCATGAATCATAAATCATGAATCTTGAATTGAATCATGAATCATGAATCATGAATTATGAATTGAATCATGAATCATGAATCATGAATTGAATCATGAATTATGAATCATGAATTGAATCATGAATTGAATCATAAATCATGAATTATAAATCGAATCATGAATCATGAATCATGAATTGAATCATGAATCATGAATCATGAATTGAATCATGAATTATGAATCATGAATTGATTCATGAATCATGAATCATGAATTGAATCATTAATCATGAATTATGAATCATGAATTGAATCATGAATTATGAATTATGAATCATAAATCATGAATTACGAATCATGAATCATGAATCATGAATTGAATCATGAATTAAATCATGAATCATGAATCATGAATTGAATCATGAATCATGAATCATGAATCGAATCATGAATCATGAATTGAATCATGAATCAAATCATGAATCATGAATCATGAATTGAATCATGAATCATGAATCATGAATCGAATCATGAATCATGAATCGAATCATGAATCATGAATCATGAATTGAATCCTGAATCATGAATCGAATCATGAATCATGAATCATGAATTGAATTTACAATCATAAATAATAAAATGAATTATGAATTGAATCATGAATCACGAATCATGAATCAAGAATCATGAATCTAATCATGAATCATGAATCATGAATTGAATCATGAATCAGGAATCAGGAATCGAACCATGAATCATGAATCATGAATTGAATCATGAATCATGAATCAAATAATGAATCATGAATCATGAATTTTATCATGAATTGAATCATGAATTAATTCATGAATTGAATTATGAATCATGAATTGAATCATGAATCAAATCATGAATTGAGTCATGAATCATGAATTGGTTCATGAATCATGAATTGAATCATAAATTATGAATTATGAATCATGAATTGAATCTTATATCATGAATCATGAATCATGAATTTAATCATGAATTGAATCATGAATCATGAATTATGAATTGAATCATGGATCATGAATTGAATCATAATTCATGAATCATGAATCGAATCATGAATCATGAATCATGAATCGAATCATGAATCATGAATCATGAATCAAATCATGAATTGAATCATGACTTGATTACTGAATTAAATCATGAATCATGAATCGAATCATGAATCATGAATTTTGAATCATGAATTATGAATCATGAATTGAATCATGACTCGATTACTGAATTAAATCATGAATCGTGAATGGAATCATGAATCATGAATCATGAATCATGAATTATGAATCATGAATTAAATCATGAATTGAATCATGAATTGAATCATAAATCATAAATCATGAATTGAATCATGAATCATGAATCATGAATCATAAATTGAATCATGAATCATGAATCATGAATTCAATCATGAATTGAATCATGAATCATGAATCATGAATCATGAATCATGAATTGAAGCATGAATCATAAATCATGAATCGAATCATGAATCATGAATCAAGAATCATGAATCGAATCATGAAATATGAATTGAATCATGAATCATGTATTGAATCAAGAATCACGAATCATGAATCATGAATCATGAATTGAATCATGAATCATGAATCGAATCATGAATCATGAATTGAATCATGAATTGAATCATGAATCATGAATTGAATTATGAATTTAATCATGAATCATGAATTGAATCATGAATCATGAATCATAAATCAAATCATGAATCATTAATTGAATAATGAATCATGAATTGAATCATGAATTGAATCATGAATTAAATCATGAATCATGAATTGAATCATGAATCATGAATCATAAATCAAATCATGAATCATGAATTGAATCATGAATTGAATCATGAATCATGAATAATGAATTGAATCATGAATCATGAAATATGAATTATGAATTGAATCATGAATCATGAATCATGAATTGAATCATGAATCATGAATCATAAATTGAATCAAGAATCATGAATTGAATTATGAATTGAATCATGATTCATGAATTGAATCATTAATCATGAATTGAATCTTGAATCATGAATTATGAATTGAATCATGAATCATGAATCATAAATCGAATCATGAGTCATGAATTGAATCAGGAATCGAATCATGAATTGAATCATGAATCATGAATTGAATCATGAATCGTGAATTGAATCATGAATCATGAATTGAATCATAAATCATGAATCATAAATTGAATCATGAATCATGAATTGAATCATGAATTTAATCATGAATGGAATCATGAATCATGAATTGAATCATGGATCATGAATCATGAATCATGAATTTAATCATGAATTGAATCATGAATCATGAATTTAATCATGGATCATGAATTGAATCATGAATCATGAATCATGAATCGAATCATGAATTGAATCATGACTCGATTACTGAATTAAATCATGAATCATAAATTGAATCATGAATCGAATAATGAATCATGAATCGAATCATGAATCAAGAATCATGAATCATGAATCATGAATTATAAATCATGAATCGAATCATGAATAATGAATCATGAATTGAATCATGAATTTAATCATGAATCATGAATCGAATCATGAATCATGAATTGAATCATGAATTGAATCATGAATCATGAATTGAATCATGAATTAAATCATGAATCATGAATTGAATTATGAATCATGAATCATAAATGAAATCATGAATCATTAATTGAATCATGAATCATGAATTGAATCATAATTTGAATCATGAATCATGAATTGAATCATGAATTGAATCATGAATCATGAATAATGAATTGAATCATGAATCATGAAATATGAATTATGAATTGAATCATGAATCATGAAATATGAATTATAAATTGAATCATGAATCATGAATCATGAATTGAATTATGAATTGAATCATGATTCATGAATTGAATCATGAATCATGACTTGAATCATGAATCATGAATTATGAATTGAATCATGAATCATAAATCGAATCATGAGTCATGAATTGAATCAGGAATCGAATCATGAATTGAATCATGAATCATGAATTGAATAATGAATCATGAATCGAATCATGAATCATGAATCATGAATTGAATCATGAATCATGAATCGAATCATGAATTATGAATCATGAATTGAATCATGAATCATGAATTGAATCATGAATCATGAATCATAAATCAAATCATGAATCATGAATCGAATCATGAATCATGAATCATGAATTAAATCATGAATCATGAATCGAATCATGAATAATGAATCATGAATTGAATCATGAATTGAATCATGAATCATGAATCGAATCATGAATCATGAATTGAATCATGAATTGAATCATGAATCATGAATTGAATTATGAATTTAATCATGAATCATGATTTGAATCATGAATCATGAATCATAAATCAAATCATGAATCATTAATTGAATAATGAATCATGAATTGAATCATGAATTGAATCATGAATCATGAATTGAATCATGAATTAAATCATGAATCATGAATTGAATCATGAATCATGAATCATAAATCAAATCATGAATCATGAATTGAATCATGAATTGAATCATGAATCATAAATAATGAATTGAATCATGAATCATGAAATATGAATTATGAATTGAATCATGAATCATGAATCATGAATTGAATCATGAATCATGAATCATAAATTGAATCAAGAATCATGAATTGAATTATGAATTGAATCATGATTCATGAATTGAATCATGAATCATGAATCATAAATCAAATCATGAATCATTAATTGAATAATGAATCATGAATTGAATCATGAATTGAATCATGAATCATGAATTGAATCATGAATTAAATCATGAATCATGAATTGAATCATGAATCATGAATCATAAATCAAATCATGAATCATGAATTGAATCATGAATTGAATCATGAATCATAAATAATGAATTGAATCATGAATCATGAAATATGAATTATGAATTGAATCATGAATCATGAATCATGAATTGAATCATGAATCATGAATCATAAATTGAATCAAGAATCATGAATTGAATTATGAATTGAATCATGATTCATGAATTGAATCATGAATCATGAATTGAATCTTGAATCATGAATTATGAATTGAATCATGAATCATGAATCATAAATCGAATCATGCGTCATGAATTGAATCAGGAATCGAATCATGAATTGAATCATGAATCATGAATTGAATCATGAATCGTGAATTGAATCATGAATCATGAATTGAATCATAAATCATGAATTATGAATCATGAATTGAATCATGAATCATGAATTGAATCATGAATCATGAATCATAAATTGAATCATGAATCATGAATTGAATCATGAATTTAATCATGAATGGAATCATGAATCATGAATTGAATCATGGATCATGAATCATGAATCATGAATTTAATCATGAATTGAATCATGAATCATGAATTTAATCATGGATCATGAATTGAATCATGAATCATGAATCAAGAATCATGAATCGAATCATGAATTGAATCATGACTCGATTACTGAATTAAATCATGAATCATAAATTGAATCATGAATCGAATAATGAATCATGAATCGAATCATGAATCAAGAATCATGAATCATGAATCATGAATTATGAATCATGAATCGAATCATGAATAATGAATCATGAATTGAATCATGAATTTAATCATGAATCATGAATCGAATCATGAATCATGAATTGAATCATGAATTGAATCATGAATCATGAATTGAATCATGAATTAAATCATGAATCATGAATTGAATTATGAATCATGAATCATAAATGAAATCATGAATCATTAATTGAATCATGAATCATGAATTGAATCATAATTTGAATCATGAATCATGAATTGAATCATGAATTAAATCATGAATCATGAATTGAATCATGAATCATGAATCATAAATCAAATCATGAATCATGAATTGAATCATGAATTGAATCATGAATCATGAATAATGAATTGAATCATGAATCATGAAATATGAATTATGAATTGAATCATGAATCATGAAATATGAATTATGAATTGAATCATGAATCATGAATCATGAATTGAATCATGAATCATGAATCATAAATTGAATCAAGAATCATGAATTGAATTATGAATTGAATCATGATTCATGAATTGAATCATGAATCATGAATTGAATCATGAATCATGAATTATGAATTGAATCATGAATCATAAATCGAATCATGAGTCATGAATTGAAT
The DNA here is from genome assembly GCF_038048845.1 of Mixophyes fleayi. NCBI lineage: Eukaryota > Metazoa > Chordata > Amphibia > Anura > Limnodynastidae > Mixophyes > Mixophyes fleayi. The sequence continues at coordinate 614,273 of NW_027445881.1, read as the reverse complement.
CAGGAATCGAATCATGAATTGAATCATGAATCATGAATTGAATTATGAATTTAATCATGAATCATGAATTAAATCATGAATCATGAATTGAATCATGAATCATGAATCGAATCATGAATTATGAATCATGAATTGAATCATGAATCATGAATTGAATCATGAATCATGAATCATAAATCAAATCATGAATCATGAATCGAATCATGAATCATGAATCATGAATCATGAATTAAATCATGAATCATGAATCGAATCATGAATAATGAATCATGAATTGAATCATGAATTGAATCATGAATCATGAATCGAATCATGAATCATGAATTGAATCATGAATTGAATCATGAATCATGAATTGAATTATGAATTTAATCATGAATCATGATTTGAATCATGAATCATGAATCATAAATCAAATCATGAATCATTAATTGAATAATGAATCATGAATTGAATCATGAATTGAATCATGAATCATGAATTGAATCATGAATTAAATCATGAATCATGAATTGAATCATGAATCATGAATCATAAATCAAATCATGAATCATGAATTGAATCATGAATTGAATCATGAATCATAAATAATGAATTGAATCATGAATCATGAAATATGAATTATGAATTGAATCATGAATCATGAATCATGAATTGAATCATGAATCATGAATCATAAATTGAATCAAGAATCATGAATTGAATTATGAATTGAATCATGATTCATGAATTGAATCATGAATCATGAATTGAATCTTGAATCATGAATTATGAATTGAATCATGAATCATGAATCATAAATCGAATCATGAGTCATGAATTGAATCAGGAATCGAATCATGAATTGAATCATGAATCATGAATTGAATCATGAATCGTGAATTGAATCATGAATCATGAATTGAATCATAAATCATGAATTATGAATCATGAATTGAATCATGAATCATGAATTGAATCATGAATCATGAATCATAAATTGAATCATGAATCATGAATTGAATCATGAATTTAATCATGAATGGAATCATGAATCATGAATTGAATCATGGATCATGAATCATGAATCATGAATTTAATCATGAATTGAATCATGAATCATGAATCGAATCATGAATTGAATCATGACTCGATTACTGAATTAAATCATGAATCATAAATTGAATCATGAATCGAATAATGAATCATGAATCGAATCATGAATCAAGAATCATGAATCATGAATCATGAATTATGAATCATGAATTGAATCATGAATCATGAATCATGAATTGAATCATGAATTGAATCATGAATCATGAATCATGAATTGAAGCATTAATCATGAATCGAATCATGAATCAAATCATGAATTGAATCATGAATCAAATCATGAACTGAATCATGAATTGAATCATGAATCATGAATTGAATCATGAATCATGAATTGAATCATGAATCATGAATCATGAATTATGAATCATGAATTGAATCATGAATCATGAATCATGAATCATGAATTGAATCAAGAATCATGAATTGAATCATAAATCATGAATCATGAATCATGAATCATAAATTGAATCATGAATTATGAATTGAATCATGGATCATGAATCATGAATCGAATCATGAATCATGAATTGAATCATGAATCATGAATCTTGAATTATATATTGAATTATGGATCATGAATCATGAATCGAATCATGAATCATGAATCATGAATCATGAATCGAATCATGAATCATGAATCATGAATCATGAATTGAATTAGAATCATGAATAATGAATTGAATTATGAATTGAATCATGAATCACGAATCATGAATCAAGAATCATGAATCGAATCATGAATCATGAATTGAATCATGAATCATGAATTGAATCATGAATCAGGAATCATGAATCGAATCATGAATCATGAATCATGAATCATGAATTGAATCATGAATCATAATTCATGAATCAAATAATGAATCATGAATTTTATCATGAATTGAATCATGAATTAATTCATGAATTGAATTATGAATCATGAATTGAATCATGAATCAAATCATGAATTGAGTCATGAATCATGAATTGAATCATGAATCATGAATCATGAATGATGAATTGAATCATGAATTGAGTCATGAATCATGAACTGAATCATGAATCATGAATCTTGAATGATGAATTGAATCATGAATCATGAATTATGAATCATGAATTGAATCATGAATCATGAATCATGAATCATGAATTGAATCATGAATCATGAATCAAATCATGAATCATGAATTGAATCATGAATCATAAATTGAACCATGAATCATAAATCATGACTTTAATCATGAATCATAAATCATGACTTTAATCATGAATCATGAATCATGAATCGAATCATGAATCATGAATTGAATCATGAATCATGAATCATGAATTGAATCATGAATCATGAATCATGAATCATGAATTGAATCATGAATTGAATCATGAATCATGAATCAAATCATGAATCATTAATTGAATCATGAATCATGAATTGAATCATGAATTGAATCATGAATTGAATCATGAATCATGAATTGAATCATGAATCATGAATCATAAATCGAATCATGAATCATGAATTGAATCATGAATCGAATCATGAATTGAAAAATGAATCATGAATTGAATCATGAATCATGAATCTGGAATTGAATCATGAATCATGAATCATGAATTATGAATTATGAATTGAATCATGAATCATGAATTGAATCATGAATCATGAATCATGAATTGAATCATGAATTGAATAATAAATCATGAATTATGAATCGAATCATGAATCATGAATCATGAATCATGAATTGAATCATGAATCATGAATTGAATCATGAATTATGAATCATGAATTGATTCATGAATCATGAATCATAAATCATGAATTATGAATTATGAATCATAAATAATGAATCATGAATCATGAAACATGAATCATGAATTGAATCATGAATTAAATCATGAATCATGAATCATGAATCGACTGATGAATTGAATCATGAATCATGAATTGAATCATGAATCATGAATCAAATCATGAATCATGAATTGAATCATGAATCATGAATCATGAATCGAATCATGAATCATGAATCATGAATTGAATCATGAATCATGAATCATGAATCATGAATCGAATCATGAATCATGAATCGAATCATGAATCATAAATCATGAATTGAATTAGAATCATGAATAATGAATTAAATTATGAATTGAATCATGAATCATGAATCATGAATCATAAATCGAATCATGAATCATGATTTAAATCAGGATTCGAATCAGGAATAGGATTTGAATCATGAATTGAATTATGAATCATGAATTGAATTATGAATCATGAATTATGAATCATGAATTGAATCATGAATCATGAATCATGAATCATGAATTGAATCAAGAATCATGAATTGAATCATAAATCATGAATCATGAATCATGAATCATAAATTGAATCATGAATTATGAATTGAATCATGGATCATGAATCATGAATCGAATCATGAATCATGAATTGAATCATGAATCATGAATCTTGAATTATATATTGAATTATGGATCATGAATCATGAATCGAATCATGAATCATGAATCATGAATCATGAATCGAATCATGAATCATGAATCATGAATCATGAATTGAATTAGAATCATGAATAATGAATTGAATTATGAATTGAATCATGAATCACGAATCATGAATCAAGAATCATGAATCGAATCATGAATCATGAATTGAATCATGAATCATGAATTGAATCATGAATCAGGAATCATGAATCGAATCATGAATCATGAATCATGAATCATGAATTGAATCATGAATCATAATTCATGAATCAAATAATGAATCATGAATTGAATCATGAATCATGAATCGAATCATGAATAATGAATCATGAATTGAATCATGAATCATGAATTGAATCATGAATCATGAATCATAAATCAAATCATGAATCATGAATCGAATCATGAATCATAAATCATGAATCATGAATTAAATCATGAATCATGAATCGAATCATGAATAATGAATCATTAATTGAATCATGAATTGAATCATGAATCATGAATCGAATCATGAATCATGAATTGAATCATGAATTGAATCATGAATCATGAATTGAATTATGAATTTAATCATGAATCATGAATTGAATCATGAATCATGAATCATAAATCAAATCATGAATCATTAATTGAATAATGAATCATGAATTGAATCATGAATTGAATCATGAATCATGAATTGAATCATGAATTAAATCATGAATCATGAATTGAATCATGAATCATGAATCATAAATCAAATCATGAATCATGAATTGAATCATGAATTGAATCATGAATCATGAATAATGAATTGAATCATGAATCATGAAATATGAATTATGAATTGAATCATGAATCATGAATCATGAATTGAATCATGAATCATGAATCATAAATTGAATCAAGAATCATGAATTGAATTATGAATTGAATCATGATTCATGAATTGAATCATTAATCATGAATTGAATCTTGAATCATGAATTATGAATTGAATCATGAATCATGAATCATAAATCGAATCATGAGTCATGAATTGAATCAGGAATCGAATCATGAATTGAATCATGAATCATGAATTGAATCATGAATCGTGAATTGAATCATGAATCATGAATTGAATCATAAATCATGAATCATAAATTGAATCATGAATCATGAATTGAATCATGAATTTAATCATGAATGGAATCATGAATCATGAATTGAATCATGGATCATGAATCATGAATCATGAATTTAATCATGAATTGAATCATGAATCATGAATTTAATCATGGATCATGAATTGAATCATGAATCATGAATCATGAATCGAATCATGAATTGAATCATGACTCGATTACTGAATTAAATCATGAATCATAAATTGAATCATGAATCGAATAATGAATCATGAATCGAATCATGAATCAAGAATCATGAATCATGAATCATGAATTATAAATCATGAATCGAATCATGAATAATGAATCATGAATTGAATCATGAATTTAATCATGAATCATGAATCGAATCATGAATCATGAATTGAATCATGAATTGAATCATGAATCATGAATTGAATCATGAATTAAATCATGAATCATGAATTGAATTATGAATCATGAATCATAAATGAAATCATGAATCATTAATTGAATCATGAATCATGAATTGAATCATAATTTGAATCATGAATCATGAATTGAATCATGAATTGAATCATGAATCATGAATAATGAATTGAATCATGAATCATGAAATATGAATTATGAATTGAATCATGAATCATGAAATATGAATTATAAATTGAATCATGAATCATGAATCATGAATTGAATTATGAATTGAATCATGATTCATGAATTGAATCATGAATCATGACTTGAATCATGAATCATGAATTATGAATTGAATCATGAATCATAAATCGAATCATGAGCCATGAATTGAATCAGGAATCGAATCATGAATTGAATCATGAATCATGAATTGAATAATGAATCATGAATCGAATCATGAATCATGAATCATGAATTGAATCATGAATCATGAATCGAATCATGAATTATGAATCATGAATTGAATCATGAATCATGAATTGAATCATGAATCATGAATCATAAATCAAATCATGAATCATGAATCGAATCATGAATCATGAATCATGAATTAAATCATGAATCATGAATCGAATCATGAATAATGAATCATGAATTGAATCATGAATTGAATCATGAATCATGAATCGAATCATGAATCATGAATTGAATCATGAATTGAATCATGAATCATGAATTGAATTATGAATTTAATCATGAATCATGATTTGAATCATGAATCATGAATCATAAATCAAATCATGAATCATTAATTGAATAATGAATCATGAATTGAATCATGAATTGAATCATGAATCATGAATTGAATCATGAATTAAATCATGAATCATGAATTGAATCATGAATCATGAATCATAAATCAAATCATGAATCATGAATTGAATCATGAATTGAATCATGAATCATAAATAATGAATTGAATCATGAATCATGAAATATGAATTATGAATTGAATCATGAATCATGAATCATGAATTGAATCATGAATCATGAATCATAAATTGAATCAAGAATCATGAATTGAATTATGAATTGAATCATGATTCATGAATTGAATCATGAATCATGAATCATAAATCAAATCATGAATCATTAATTGAATAATGAATCATGAATTGAATCATGAATTGAATCATGAATCATGAATTGAATCATGAATTAAATCATGAATCATGAATTGAATCATGAATCATGAATCATAAATCAAATCATGAATCATGAATTGAATCATGAATTGAATCATGAATCATAAATAATGAATTGAATCATGAATCATGAAATATGAATTATGAATTGAATCATGAATCATGAATCATGAATTGAATCATGAATCATGAATCATAAATTGAATCAAGAATCATGAATTGAATTATGAATTGAATCATGATTCATGAATTGAATCATGAATCATGAATTGAATCTTGAATCATGAATTATGAATTGAATCATGAATCATGAATCATAAATCGAATCATGCGTCATGAATTGAATCAGGAATCGAATCATGAATTGAATCATGAATCATGAATTGAATCATGAATCGTGAATTGAATCATGAATCATGAATTGAATCATAAATCATGAATTATGAATCATGAATTGAATCATGAATCATGAATTGAATCATGAATCATGAATCATAAATTGAATCATGAATCATGAATTGAATCATGAATTTAATCATGAATGGAATCATGAATCATGAATTGAATCATGGATCATGAATCATGAATCATGAATTTAATCATGAATTGAATCATGAATCATGAATTTAATCATGGATCATGAATTGAATCATGAATCATGAATCAAGAATCATGAATCGAATCATGAATTGAATCATGACTCGATTACTGAATTAAATCATGAATCATAAATTGAATCATGAATCGAATAATGAATCATGAATCGAATCATGAATCAAGAATCATGAATCATGAATCATGAATTATGAATCATGAATCGAATCATGAATAATGAATCATGAATTGAATCATGAATTTAATCATGAATCATGAATCGAATCATGAATCATGAATTGAATCATGAATTGAATCATGAATCATGAATTGAATCATGAATTAAATCATGAATCATGAATTGAATTATGAATCATGAATCATAAATGAAATCATGAATCATTAATTGAATCATGAATCATGAATTGAATCATAATTTGAATCATGAATCATGAATTGAATCATGAATTAAATCATGAATCATGAATTGAATCATGAATCATGAATCATAAATCAAATCATGAATCATGAATTGAATCATGAATTGAATCATGAATCATGAATAATGAATTGAATCATGAATCATGAAATATGAATTATGAATTGAATCATGAATCATGAAATATGAATTATGAATTGAATCATGAATCATGAATCATGAATTGAATCATGAATCATGAATCATAAATTGAATCAAGAATCATGAATTGAATTATGAATTGAATCATGATTCATGAATTGAATCATGAATCATGAATTGAATCATGAATCATGAATTATGAATTGAATCATGAATCATAAATCGAATCATGAGTCATGAATTGAATCAGGAATCGAATCATGAATTGAATCATGAATCATGAATTGAATAATGAATCATGAATCGAATCATGAATCATGAATCATGAATCATGAATTGAATCATGAATCATGAATCGAATCATGAATTATGAATCATGAATTGAATCATGAATCATGAATTGAATCATGAATCATGAATCATAAATCAAATCATGAATCATGAATCGAATCATGAATCATGAATCATGAATCATGAATTAAATCATGAATCATGAATCGAATCATGAATAATGAATCATGAATTGAATCATGAATTGAATCATGAATCATGAATCGAATCATGAATCATGAATTGAATCATGAATTGAATCATGAATCATGAATTGAATTATGAATTTAATCATGAATCATGATTTGAATCATGAATCATGAATCATAAATCAAATCATGAATCATTAATTGAATAATGAATCATGAATTGAATCATGAATTGAATCATGAATCATGAATTGAATCATGAATTAAATCATGAATCATGAATTGAATCATGAATCATGAATCATAAATCAAATCATGAATCATGAATTGAATCATGAATTGAATCATGAATCATAAATAATGAATTGAATCATGAATCATGAAATATGAATTATGAATTGAATCATGAATCATGAATCATGAATTGAATCATGAATCATGAATCATAAATTGAATCAAGAATCATGAATTGAATTATGAATTGAATCATGATTCATGAATTGAATCATGAATCATGAATTGAATCTTGAATCATGAATTATGAATTGAATCATGAATCATGAATCATAAATCGAATCATGAGTCATGAATTGAATCAGGAATCGAATCATGAATTGAATCATGAATCATGAATTGAATCATGAATCGTGAATTGAATCATGAATCATGAATTGAATCATAAATCATGAATTATGAATCATGAATTGAATCATGAATCATGAATTGAATCATGAATCATGAATCATAAATTGAATCATGAATCATGAATTGAATCATGAATTTAATCATGAATGGAATCATGAATCATGAATTGAATCATGGATCATGAATCATGAATCATGAATTTAATCATGAATTGAATCATGAATCATGAATTTAATCATGGATCATGAATTGAATCATGAATCATGAATCAAGAATCATGAATCGAATCATGAATTGAATCATGACTCGATTACTGAATTAAATCATGAATCATAAATTGAATCATGAATCGAATAATGAATCATGAATCGAATCATGAATCAAGAATCATGAATCATGAATCATGAATTATGAATCATGAATTGAATCATGAATCATGAATCATGAATTGAATCATGAATTGAATCATGAATCATGAATCATGAATTGAAGCATTAATCATGAATCGAATCATGAATCAAATCATGAATTGAATCATGAATCAAATCATGAACTGAATCATGAATTGAATCATGAATCATGAATTGAATCATGAATCATGAATTGAATCATGAATCATGAATCATGAATTATGAATCATGAATTGAATCATGAATCATGAATCATGAATCATGAATTGAATCAAGAATCATGAATTGAATCATAAATCATGAATCATGAATCATGAATCATAAATTGAATCATGAATTATGAATTGAATCATGGATCATGAATCATGAATCGAATCATGAATCATGAATTGAATCATGAATCATGAATCTTGAATTATATATTGAATTATGGATCATGAATCATGAATCGAATCATGAATCATGAATCATGAATCATGAATCGAATCATGAATCATGAATCATGAATTGAATTAGAATCATGAATAATGAATTGAATTATGAATTGAATCATGAATCACGAATCATGAATCAAGAATCATGAATCGAATCATGAATCATGAATTGAATCATGAATCATGAATTGAATCATGAATCAGGAATCATGAATCGAATCATGAATCATGAATCATGAATCATGAATTGAATCATGAATCATAATTCATGAATCAAATAATGAATCATGAATTTTATCATGAATTGAATCATGAATTAATTCATGAATTGAATTATGAATCATGAATTGAATCATGAATCAAATCATGAATTGAGTCATGAATCATGAATTGAATCATGAATCATGAATCATGAATGATGAATTGAATCATGAATTGAGTCATGAATCATGAACTGAATCATGAATCATGAATCTTGAATGATGAATTGAATCATGAATCATGAATTATGAATCATGAATTGAATCATGAATCATGAATCATGAATCATGAATTGAATCATGAATCATGAATCAAATCATGAATCATGAATTGAATCATGAATCATAAATTGAACCATGAATCATAAATCATGACTTTAATCATGAATCATAAATCATGACTTTAATCATGAATCATGAATCATGAATCGAATCATGAATCATGAATTGAATCATGAATCATGAATCATGAATTGAATCATGAATCATGAATCATGAATCATGAATTGAATCATGAATTGAATCATGAATCATGAATCAAATCATGAATCATTAATTGAATCATGAATCATGAATTGAATCATGAATTGAATCATGAATTGAATCATGAATCATGAATTGAATCATGAATCATGAATCATAAATCGAATCATGAATCATGAATTGAATCATGAATCGAATCATGAATTGAAAAATGAATCATGAATTGAATCATGAATCATGAATCTGGAATTGAATCATGAATCATGAATCATGAATTATGAATTATGAATTGAATCATGAATCATGAATTGAATCATGAATCATGAATCATGAATTGAATCATGAATTGAATAATAAATCATGAATTATGAATCGAATCATGAATCATGAATCATGAATCATGAATTGAATCATGAATCATGAATTGAATCATGAATTATGAATCATGAATTGATTCATGAATCATGAATCATAAATCATGAATTATGAATTATGAATCATAAATAATGAATCATGAATCATGAAACATGAATCATGAATTGAATCATGAATTAAATCATGAATCATGAATCATGAATCGACTGATGAATTGAATCATGAATCATGAATTGAATCATGAATCATGAATCAAATCATGAATCATGAATTGAATCATGAATCATGAATCATGAATCGAATCATGAATCATGAATCATGAATTGAATCATGAATCATGAATCATGAATCATGAATCGAATCATGAATCATGAATCGAATCATGAATCATAAATCATGAATTGAATTAGAATCATGAATAATGAATTAAATTATGAATTGAATCATGAATCATGAATCATGAATCATAAATCGAATCATGAATCATGATTTAAATCAGGATTCGAATCAGGAATAGGATTTGAATCATGAATTGAATTATGAATCATGAATTGAATTATGAATCATGAATTATGAATCATGAATTGAATCATGAATCATGAATCATGAATCATGAATTGAATCAAGAATCATGAATTGAATCATAAATCATGAATCATGAATCATGAATCATAAATTGAATCATGAATTATGAATTGAATCATGGATCATGAATCATGAATCGAATCATGAATCATGAATTGAATCATGAATCATGAATCTTGAATTATATATTGAATTATGGATCATGAATCATGAATCGAATCATGAATCATGAATCATGAATCATGAATCGAATCATGAATCATGAATCATGAATCATGAATTGAATTAGAATCATGAATAATGAATTGAATTATGAATTGAATCATGAATCACGAATCATGAATCAAGAATCATGAATCGAATCATGAATCATGAATTGAATCATGAATCATGAATTGAATCATGAATCAGGAATCATGAATCGAATCATGAATCATGAATCATGAATCATGAATTGAATCATGAATCATAATTCATGAATCAAATAATGAATCATGAATTTTATCATGAATTGAATCATGAATTAATTCATGAATTGAATTATGAATCATGAATTGAATCATGAATCAAATCATGAATTGAGTCATGAATCATGAATTGAATCATGAATCATGAATCATGAATGATGAATTGAATCATGAATTGAATCATGAATCATGAATTATGAATTATGAATCATAAATCATGAATTATGAATCATGAATCATGAATCATGAATTGAATCATGAAGTAAATCATGAATCATAATTCATGAATTGAATCATGAATCATGAATCATGAATCGACTCATGAATTGAATCATGAATCATGAATTGAATCATGAATCATGAATCAAATCATGAATCATAAATCATGAATCATGAATTGAATCATGAATCATAAATCATGAATCGATTCATAATTCATGAATCATGAATTGAATCATGAATCATGAATCGAATCATGAATCATGAATCGAATCATGAATCATGAATCATGAATCATGAATTGAATTAGAATCATGAATAATGAATTGAATTATGAATTGAATCATGAATCACGAATCATGAATCAAGAATCATGAATCGAATCATGAATCATGAATTGAATTAGAATCATGAATAATGAATTAAATTATTAATTGAATCATGAATCATGAATCATGAATCATAAATTGAATCATGAATCATGATTTAAATCAGGATTCGAATCAGGAATAGGATTTGAATCATGAATTGAATTATGAATCATTAATTGAATTATGAATCATGAATTATGAATCATGAAATGAATCATGAATCATGAATTAAATCATGAATCATGATTAATGAATCATGAATTATGAATCACGAATTGAATCATGAATCATGAATTGAATCATGAATCATGATTAAAGAATCATGAATTGATTCATAAATCATGAATCATAAATCGATTCATGAATCATGAATCATGAATTGAATCATGAATCATGAATTGAATCATGAATCATGAATTATGAATCGAATCATGAATCATGAATTGAATCATGAATCATATATTGAATCATGAATTGAATCATGAATTAATGAATCATGAATCATGAATCATGAATCATGAATCGAATCATGAATCATGAATCATGAATCATGAATCATGAATTGAATTAGAATCATGAATAATGAATTGAATTATGAATTGAATCATGAATCACGAATCATGAATCATGAATCAAGAATCATGAATCGAATAATGAATCATGAATTGAATCATGAATCATGAATTGATTCATGAATTGAATCATGAATCATGAATCATGAATTGAATCATGAATCGAATCATGAATCATGAATCATGAATCATGAATTGAATCATGAATCATGAATCATGAATCAAATAATGAATCATGAATCATGAATTTTATCATGCATTGAATCATGAATTAATTCATGAATTGAATCATGAATCGTGAATCATGAATGATGAATTGAATCATGAATTGAGTCATGAATCATGAATTGAATCATGAATCATGAATCATGAATGATGAATTGAATCATGAATCATGAATTATGAATCATGAATTGAATCATGAATCATGAATCATGAATTGAATCATGAATCATGAATCATGAATCGAATCATGAATCATGAATTGAATCATGAATCATGAATTGAATCATGAATCATGAATCGAATCATGAATTATGAATCATAAATTGAATCATGAATCATAAATCATGACTTTAATCATGAATCATGAATCATGAATCGAATCATGAATCATGAATTGAATCATGAATCATGAATCATGAATTGAATCATGAATCATGAATCATGAATTGAGTCATGAATTAAATCATGAATCATAAATCGAATCATTAATTGAATCATGAATCATGAATTGAATCATGAATTGAGTCATGAATCATGAATTGAATCATGAATCATGAATCATGAATGATGAATTGAATCATGAATTGAGTCATGAATCATGAATTGAATCATGAATGATGAATTGAATCATAAGTCATGAATTATGAATCATGAAATGAATCATGAATCGTGAATCATGAATCATGAATTGAATCATGAATCATGAATCATGAATCGAATCATGAATCATGAATTGAATCATGAATCATGAATCAAATTATGAATTATGAATCATAAATTGAATCATGAATCATAAATCATGACTTTAATTATGAATCATGAATCATGAATTGAATCATGAATCATGAATCATGAATTGAATCATGAATCATGAATCATGAATTGAATCATGAATTGAATCATGAATCATGAATCGAATCATGAATCATTAATTGAATCATGAATCATGAATTGAATTCTGAATTGAATCATGATTCATGAATTGAATCATGAATCATGAATTGAATCATGAATCATGAATTATGAATTGAATCATGAATCATAAATCGAATCATGAGTCATGAATTGAATCAGGAATCGAATCATGAATTGAATCATGAATCATGAATTGAATAATGAATCATGAATCGAATCATGAATCATGAATCATGAATCATGAATTGAATCATGAATCATGAATCGAATCATGAATAATGAATCATGAATTGAATCATGAATCATGAATTGAATCATGAATCATGAATCATAAATCAAATCATGAATCATGAATCGAATCATGAATCATGAATCATGAATCATGAATTAAATCATGAATCATGAATCGAATCATGAATAATAAATCATGAATTGAATCATGAATTGAATCATGAATCATGAATCGAATCATGAATCATGAATTGAATCATGAATCATGAATTGAATTATGAATTTAATCATAAATCATGAATTGAATCATGAATCATGAATCATAAATCAAATCATGAATCATTAATTGAATAATGAATCATGAATTGAATCATGAATTGAATCATGAATCATGAATTGAATCATGAATTAAATCATGAATCATGAATTGAATCATGAATCATGAATCATGAATCATAAATCAAATCATGAATCATGAATTGAATCATGAATTGAATCATGAATCATGAATAATGAATTGAATCATGAATCATGAAATATGAATTATGAATTGAATCATGAATCATGAATCATGAATTGAATCATGAATCATGAATCATAAATTGAATCAAGAATCATGAATTGAATTATGAATTGAATCATGATTCATGAATTGAATCATGAATCATGAATTGAATCTTGAATCATGAATTATGAATTGAATCATGAATCATGAATCATAAATCGAATCATGAGTCATGAATTGAATCAGGAATCGAATCATGAATTGAATCATGAATCATGAATTGAATCATGAATCGTGAATTAAATCATGAATCATGAATTGAATCATAAATCATGAATTATGAATCATGAATTGAATCATGAATCATGAATTGAATCATGAATCATGAATCATAAATTGAATCATGAATCATGAATTGAATCATGAATTTAATCATGAATGGAATCATGAATCATGAATTGAATCATGGATCATGAATCATGAATCATGAATTTAATCATGAATTGAATCATGAATCATGAATTTAATCATGGATCATGAATTGAATCATGAATCATGAATCGAATCATGAATTGAATCATGACTCGATTACTGAATTAAATCATGAATCATAAATTGAATCATGAATCGAATAATGAATCATGAATCGAATCATGAATCAAGAATCATGAATCGAATCATGAATCAAGAATCATGAATCATGAATCATGAATTATGAATCATGAATCGAATCATGAATAATGAATCATGAATTGAATCATGAATTTAATCATGAATCATGAATCGAATCATGAATCATGAATTGAATCATGAATTGAATCATGAATCATGAATTGAATCATGAATTAAATCATGAATCATGAATTGAATTATGAATTATGAATCATAAATGAAATCATGAATCATTAATTGAATCATGAATCATGAATTGAATCATAATTTGAATCATGAATCATGAATTGAATCATGAATTAAATCATGAATCATGAATTGAATCATGAATCATGAATCATAAATCAAATCATGAATCATGAATTGAATCATGAATTGAATCATGAATCATGAACAATGAATTGAATCATGAAATATGAATTATGAATTGAATCATGAATCATGAAATATGAATTATGAATTGAATCATGAATCATGAATCATGAATTGAATCATGAATCATGAATCATAAATTGAATCAAGAATCATGAATTGAATTATGAATTGAATCATGATTCATGAATTGAATCATGAATCATGAATTGAATCATGAATCATGAATTATGAATTGAATCATGAATCATAAATCAAATCATGAGTCATGAATTGAATCAGGAATCGAATCATGAATTGAATCATGAATCATGAATTGAATAATGAATCATGAATCGAATCATGAATCATGAATCATGAATCATGAATTGAATCATGAATCATGAATCGAATCATGAATAATGAATCATGAATTGAATCATGAATCATGAATCATGAATCATAAATCAAATCATGAATCATGAATCGAATCATGAATCATGAATTAAATCATGAATTATGAATCGAATCATGAATAATGAATCATGAATTGAATCATGAATTGAATCATGAATCGAATAATGAATCATGAATTGAATCATGAATCATGAATCGAATCATGAATCATGAATTGAATCATGAATTGAATCATGAATCATGAATTGAATTATGAATTTAATCATGAATCATGAATTGAATCATGAATCATGAATCATAAATCAAATCATGAATCATTAATTGAATAATGAATCATGAATTGAATCATGAATTGAATCATGAATCATGAATTGAATCATGAATTAAATCATGAATCATGAATTGAATCATGAATCATGAATCATAAATCAAATCATGAATCATGAATTGAATCATGAATTGAATCATGAATCATGAATAATGAATTGAATCATGAAATAAGAATCATGAATTGAATCATGAATCATGAATCATAAATCAAATCATGAATCATGAATTGAATCATGAATTGAATCATGAATCATGAACAATGAATTGAATCATGAAATATGAATTATGAATTGAATCATGAATCATGAAATATGAATTATGAATTGAATCATGAATCATGAATCATGAATTGAATCATGAATCATGAATCATAAATTGAATCAAGAATCATGAATTGAATTATGAATTGAATCATGATTCATGAATTGAATCATGAATCATGAATTGAATCATGAATCATGAATTATGAATTGAATCATGAATCATAAATCGAATCATGAGTCATGAATTGAATCAGGAATCGAATCATGAATTGAATCATGAATCATGAATTGAATAATGAATCATGAATCGAATGATGAATCATGAATCATGAATCATGAATTGAATCATGAATCATGAATCGAATCATGAATAATGAATCATGAATTGAATCATGAATCATGAATTGAATCATGAATCATGAATCATAAATCAAATCATGAATCATGAATCGAATCATGAATCATGAATTAAATCATGAATTATGAATCGAATCATGAATAATGAATCATGAATTGAATCATGAATTGAATCATGAATCATGAATCGAATAATGAATCATGAATTGAATCATGAATCATGAATCGAATCATGAATCATGAATTGAATCATGAATTGAATCATGAATCATGAATTGAATTATGAATTTAATCATGAATCATGAATTGAATCATGAATCATGAATCATAAATCAAATCATGAATCATTAATTGAATAATGAATCATGAATTGAATCATGAATTGAATCATGAATCATGAATCGAATCATGAATAATGAATCATGAATTGAATCATGAATCATGAATTGAATCATGAATCATGAATCATAAATCAAATCATGAATCATGAATCGAATCATGAATCATGAATTAAATCATGAATTATGAATCGAATCATGAATAATGAATCATGAATTGAATCATGAATTGAATCATGAATCATGAATCGAATAATGAATCATGAATTGAATCATGAATCATGAATCGAATCATGAATCATGAATTGAATCATGAATTGAATCATGAATCATGAATTGAATTATGAATTTAATCATGAATCATGAATTGAATCATGAATCATGAATCATAAATCAAATCATGAATCATTAATTGAATAATGAATCATGAATTGAATCATGAATTGAATCATGAATCATGAATTGAATCATGAATTAAATCATGAATCATGAATTGAATCATGAATCATGAATCATAAATCAAATCATGAATCATGAATTGAATCATGAATTGAATCATGAATCATGAATAATGAATTGAATCATGAATCATGAAATAAGAATTATGAATTGAATCATGAATCATAATTCATGAATTGAATCATGAATCATGAATCATAAATTGAATCAAGAATCATGAATTGAATTATGATTTGAATCATGATTCATGAATTGAATCATGAATCATGAATTGAATCTTGAATCAAGAATTATGAATTGAATCATGAATCATGAATCATAAATCGAATCATGAGTCATGAATTGAATCAGGAATCGAATCATGAATTGAATCATGAATCATGAATTGAATCATGAATCGTGAATTGAATCATGAATCATGAATTGAATCATAAATCATGAATTATGAATCATGAATTGAATCATGAATCATGAATTGAATCATGAATCATGAATTATAAATTGAATCATGAATCATGAATTGAATCATGAATTTAATCATGAATGGAATCATGAATCATGAATTGAATCATGGATCATGAATCATGAATCATGAATTTAATCATGAATTGAATCATGAATTATGAATTTAATCATGGATCATGAATTGAATCATGAATCATGAATCATGAATCATGAATCGAATCATGAATTGAATCATGACTCGATTACTGAATTAAATCATGAATCATAAATTGAATCATGAATCGAATAATGAATCATGAATCGAATCATGAATCAAGAATCATGAATCATGAATTATGAATCATGAATTGAATCATGAATCAAGAATCATGAATTGAATCATGAATTGAATCATGAATCATGAATCATGAATTGAAGCATGAATCATGAATCGAATCATGAATCATGAATCAAATCATGAATTGAATCATGAATCAAATCATGAACTGAATCATGAATTGAATCATGAATCATGAATTGAATCATGAATCATGAATTGAATCATGAATCATGAATCATGAATTATGAATCATGAATTGAATCATGAATCATGAATCATGAATCATGAATTGAATCAAGAATCATGAATTGAATCATAAATCATGAATCATGAATCATGAATCATAAATTGAATCATGAATTATGAATTGAATCATGGATCATGAATCATGAATCGAATCATGAATCATGAATTGAATCATGAATCATGAATCATAAATTATATATTGAATTATGGATCATGAATCATGAATCGAATCATGAATCATGAATCATGAATCGAATCATGAATCATGAATCATGAATCATGAATTGAATTAGAATCATGAATAATGAATTGAATTATGAATTGAATCATGAATCACGAATCATGAATCAAGAATCATGAATCGAATCATGAATCATGAATTGAATCATGAATCATGAATTGAATCATGAATCATGAATTGAATCATGAATCAGGAATCATGAATCGAATCATGAATCATGAATCATGAATCATGAATTGAATCATGAATCATGAATCAAATAATGAATCATATATTTTATCATGAATTGAATCATGAATTAATTCATGAATTGAATTATGAATCATGAATTGAATCATGAATCAAATCATGAATTGAGTCATGAATCATGAATTGAATCATGAATCATGAATCATGAATGATGAATTGAATCATGAATTGAGTCATGAATCATGAACTGAATCATGAATCATGAATCTTGAATGATGAATTGAATCATAAATCATGAATTATGAATCATGAATTGAATCATGAATCATGAATCATGAATCATGAATTGAATCATGAATCAAATCATGAATTGAATCATGAATCATAAATTGAACCATGAATTGAATCATGAATCATGAATCGAATCATGAATCATTAATTGAATCATGAATCATGAATTGAATCATGAATTGAATCATGAATTGAATCATGAATCATGAATTGAATCATGAATCATGAATCATGAATCATAAATCGAATCATGAATCATGAATTGAATCATGAATCGAATCATGAATTGAAAAATGAATCATGAATTGAATCATGAATCATGAATCTGGAATTGAATCATGAATCATGAATCATGAATTGAATCATGAATCATGAATCATGAATTGAATCATGAATTGAATCATAAATCATGAATTATGAATCGAATCATGAATCATGAATCATGAATTGAATCATGAATCATGAATCATGAATTGAATCATGAATTATGAATCATGAATTGATTCATGAATCATGAATCATAAATCATGAATCATGAATTAAATCATGAATTATGAATTATGAATCATAAATCATGAATCATGAATCATGAAACATGAATCATGAATTGAATCATGAATTAAATCATGAATCATGAATCATGAATCGACTGATGAATTGAATCATGAATCATGAATTGAATCATGAATCATGAATCAAATCATGAATCATGAATCATGAATTGAATCATGAATCATGAATCATGAATCGAATCATGAATCATGAATCATGAATTGAATCATGAATCATGAATCATGAATCATGAATCGAATCATGAATCATAAATCATGAATTGAATTAGAATCATGAATAATGAATTAAATTATGAATTGAATCATGAATCATGAATCATGAATCATAAATCGAATCATGAATCATGATTTAAATCAGGATTCGAATCAGGAATAGGATTTGAATCATGAATTGAATTATGAATCATGAATTGAATTATGAATCATGAATTATGAATCATGAATTGAATCATGAATCATGAATTAAATCATGAATCATGATTAATGAATCATGAATTATGAATCACGAATTGAATCATAAATCATGAATTGAATCATGAATTATGAATCATAAATCATGAATTATGAATCATGAATCATGAATCATGAATTGAATCATGAATTAAATCATGAATCATAATTCATGAATTGAATCATGAATCATGAATCATGAATCGACTCATGAATTGAATCATGAATCATGAATTGAATCATGAATCATGAATCAAATCATGAATCATAAATCATGAATCATGAATTGAATCATGAATCATAAATCATGAATCGATTCATGAATCATGAATCATGAATTGAATCATGAATCATGAATCGAATCATGAATCATGAATCATGAATCATGAATCGAATCATGAATCATGAATCATGAATCATGAATTGAATTAGAATCATGAATAATGAATTGAATTATGAATTGAATCATGAATCACGAATCATGAATCAAGAATCATGAATCGAATCATGAATCATGAATTGAATTAGAATCATGAATAATGAATTAAATTATGAATTGAATCATGAATCATGAATCATGAATCATAAATCGAATCATGAATCATGATTTAAATCAGGATTCGAATCAGGAATAGGATTTGAATCATGAATTGAATTATGAATCATGAATTGAATTATGAATCATGAATTATGAATCTTGAATTATGAATCATGAATTATGAATCATGAAATGAATCATGAATCATGAATTAAATCATGAATCATGATTAATGAATCATGAATTATGAATCACGAATTGAATCATGAATCATGAATTGAATCATGAATCATGATTAAAGAATCATGAATTGATTCATAAATCATGAATCATAAATCGATTCATGAATCATGAATCATGAATTGAATCATGAATCATGAATTATGAATCGAATCATGAATCATGAATTGAATCATGAATCATATATTGAATCATGAATTGAATCATGAATTAATGAATCATGAATCATGAATCGAATCATGAATCATGAATCATGAATCGAATCATGAATCATGAATCATGAATCATGAATTGAATTAGAATCATGAATAATGAATTGAATTATGAATTGAATCATGAATCACGAATCATGAATCATGAATCAAGAATCATGAATCGAATAATGAATCATGAATTGAATCATGAATCATGAATTGAATCATGAATCAGGAATCATGAATCGAATTATGAATCATGAATCATAAATCATGAATTGAATCATGAATCATGAATCATGAATCAAATAATGAATCATGAATCATGAATTTTATCATGCATTGAATCATGAATTAATTCATGAATTGAATCATGAATCATGAATCATGAATGATGAATTGAATCATGAATTGAGTCATGAATCATGAATTGAATCATGAATCATGAATCATGAATGATGAATTGAATCATGAATTGAGTCATGAATCATGAATTGAATCATGAATCATGAATCATGAATGATGAATTGAATCATGAATCATGAATTATGAATCATGAATTGAATCATGAATCATGAATCATGAATTGAATCATGAATCATGAATCGAATCATGAATCATGAATTGAATCATGAATCATGAATTGAATCATGAATCATGAATCGAATCATGAATTATGAATCATAAATTGAATCATGAATCATAAATCATGACTTTAATCATGAATCATGAATCATGAATCGAATCATGAATCATGAATTGAATCATGAATCATGAATCATGAATTGAATCATGAATCATGAATCATGAATTGAGTCATGAATTAAATCATGAATCATAAATTGAATCATGAATCATGAATTGAATCATGAATTGAGTCATGAATCATGAATTGAATCATGAATCATGAATCATGAATGATGAATTGAATCATGAATTGAGTCATGAATCATGAATTGAATCATGAATGATGAATTGAATCATGAATCATGAATTATGAATCATGAAATGAATCATGAATCGTGAATCATGAATCATGAATTGAATCATGAATCATGAATCATGAATCGAATCATGAATCATGAATTGAATCATGAATCATGAATCAAATTATGAATTATGAATCATAAATTGAATCATGAATCATAAATCATGACTTTAATTATGAATCATGAATCATGAATTGAATCATGAATCATGAATTGAATCATGAATCATGAATTGAATCATGAATTGAATCATGAATCATGAATCGAATCATGAATCATTAATTGAATCATGAATCATGAATTGAATCATGAATCATGAATTGAATTATGAATCATGAATCATGAATTGAATCATGAATTGAATCATGAATCATGAATTGAATTATGAATCATGAATCATAAATCGAATCATGAATCATGAATTGAATCATGAATCGAATCATGAATTGAAAAATGAATCATGAATTGAATCATGAATCATAATCATGAATCATAAATCATGAATCTTGAATTGAATCATGAATCATGAATCATGAATTATGAATTGAATCATGAATCATGAATCATGAATTGAATCATGAATTATGAATCATGAATTGAATCATGAATTGAATCATAAATCATGAATTATGAATCGAATCATGAATCATGAATCATGAATTGAATCATGAATCATGAATCATGAATTGAATCATGAATTATGAATCATGAATTGATTCATGAATCATGAATCATGAATTGAATCATGAATTGAATCATTAATCATGAATTATGAATCATGAATTGAATCATGAATTATGAATTATGAATCATAAATCATGAATTATGAATCATGAATCATGAATCATGAATTGAATCATGAATTAAATCATGAATCATGAATCATGAATTGAATCATGAATCATGAATCATGAATCGAATCATGAATCATGAATCATGAATTGAATCATGAATCATGAATTGAATCATGAATTCAATCATGAGTCATGAATTGAATCATGAATCATGAATCATGAGTTGAATCATGAATCATAAATCATGAATCGAATCATGATTCCTAAATCATGAATCATGAATCAAATCATGATTCATGAATCAGGAATCATGATTCATAAATCATAAATCATAAATCATAATCCATGAATCATGAATCATGAATCAAATCATAAATCAAAAATGGAATCATAAATCATGAATCATGATTTGAATCATGAATCATAAATCATGAATTGAATCATGAATCATGAATCATGAATCGAATCATGAATCATGAATCGAATCATGAATCATGAATCATGAATTGAATCCTGAATCATGAATCGAATCATGAATCATGAATCATGAATTGAATTTACAATCATGAATAATGAAATGAATTATGAATTGAATCATGAATCATGAATTGAATCATGAATCATATATTGAATCATGAATTGAATCATGAATTAATGAATCATGAATCATGAATCGAATCATGAATCATGAATCATGAATCGAATCATGAATCATGAATCATGAATCATGAATTGAATTAGAATCATGAATAATGAATTGAATTATGAATTGAATCATGAATCACGAATCATGAATCATGAATCAAGAATCATGAATCGAATAATGAATCATGAATTGAATCATGAATCATGAATTGAATCATGAATCAGGAATCATGAATCGAATTATGAATCATGAATCATAAATCATGAATTGAATCATGAATCATGAATCATGAATCAAATAATGAATCATGAATCATGAATTTTATCATGCATTGAATCATGAATTAATTCATGAATTGAATCATGAATCATGAATCATGAATGATGAATTGAATCATGAATTGAGTCATGAATCATGAATTGAATCATGAATCATGAATCATGAATGATGAATTGAATCATGAATTGAGTCATGAATCATGAATTGAATCATGAATCATGAGTCATGAATGATGAATTGAATCATGAATCATGAATTATGAATCATGAATTGAATCATGAATCATGAATCATGAATTGAATCATGAATCATGAATCATGAATCGAATCATGAATCATGAATTGAATCATGAATCATGAATTGAATCATGAATCATGAATCGAATCATGAATTATGAATCATAAATTGAATCATGAATCATAAATCATGACTTTGATCATGAATCATGAATCATGAATCGAATCATGAATCATGAATTGAATCATGAATCATGAATCATGAATTGAATCATGAATAATGAATCATGAATTGAGTCATGAATTAAATCATGAATCATAAATCGAATCATGAATCATTAATTGAATCATGAATCATGAATTGAATCATGAATTGAGTCATGAATCATGAATTGAATCATGAATCATGAATCATGAATGATAAATTGAATCATGAATTGAGTCATGAATCATGAATTGAATCATGAGTGATGAATTGAATCATGAATCATGAATTATGAATCATGAAATGAATCATGAATCGTGAATCATGAATCATGAATTGAATCATGAATCATGAATCGAATCATGAATCATGAATTGAATCATGAATCATGAATCAAATTATGAATTATGAATCATAAATTGAATCATGAATCATAAATCATGACTTTAATTATGAATCATGAATCATGAATTGAATCATGAATCATGAATCATGAATTGAATCATGAATCATGAATCATGAATTGAATCATGAATTGAATCATGAATCATGAATCGAATCATGAATCATTAATTGAATCATGAATCATGAATTGAATCATGAATCATGAATTGAATTATGAATCATGAATCATGAATTGAATCATGAATTGAATCATGAATCATGAATTGAATTATGAATCATGAATCATAAATCGAATCATGAATCATAATTTGAATCATGAATCGAATCATGAATTGAAAAATGAATCATGAATTGAATCATGAATCATAATCATGAATCATAAATCATGAATCTTGAATTGAATCATGAATCATGAATCATGAATTATGAATTGAATCATGAATCATGAATCATGAATTGAATCATGAATTATGAATCATGAATTGAATCATGAATTGAATCATAAATCATGAATTATGAATCGAATCATGAATCATGAATCATGAATTGAATCATGAATCATGAATCATGAATTGAATCATGAATTATGAATCATGAATTGATTCATGAATCATGAATCATGAATTGAATCATGAATTGAATCATTAATCATGAATTATGAATCATGAATTGAATCATGAATTATGAATTATGAATCATAAATCATGAATTATGAATCATGAATCATGAATCATGAATTGAATCATGAATTAAATCATGAATCATGAATCATGAATTGAATCATGAATCATGAATCGAATCATGAATCATGAATTGAATCATGAATCATGAATTGAATCATGAATTCAATCATGAGTCATGAATTGAATCATGAATCATGAATCATGAGTTGAATCATGAATCATAAATCATGAATCGAATCATGATTCCTAAATCATGAATCATGACTCAAATCATGATTCATGAATCAGGAATCATGATTCATAAATCATAAATCATAAATCATAATCCATGAATCATGAATCATGAATCAAATCATAAATCAAAAATGGAATCATAAATCATGAATCATGATTTGAATCATGAATCATAAATCATGAATTGAATCATGAATCATGAATCATGAATCGAATCATGAATCATGAATCGAATCATAAATCATGAATCATGAATTGAATCCTGAATCATGAATCGAATCATGAATCATGAATCATGAATCATGAATTGAATTTACAATCATGAATAATGAAATGAATTATGAATTGAATCATGAATCACGAATCATGAATCAAGAATCATGAATCTAATCATGAATCATGAATCAGGAATCGAATCATGAATCATGAATCATGAATTGAATCATGAATCATGAATCAAATAATGAATCATGAATCATGAATTTTATCATGAATTGAATCATGAATTAATTCATGAATTGAATTATGAATCATGAATTGAATCATGAATCAAATCATGAATTGAGTCATGAATCATGAATTGGTTCATGAATCATGAATTGAATCATAAATTATGAATTATGAATCATGAATTGAATCTTATATCATGAATCATGAATCATGAATTTAATCATGAATTGAATCATGAATCATGAATTATGAATTGAATCATGGATCATGAATTGAATCATAATTCATGAATCATAAATCGAATCATGAACCATGAATCATGAATCGAATCATGAATCATGAATCATGAATCGAATCATGAATTGAATCATGACTTGATTACTGAATTAAATCATGAATCATGAATCGAATCATGAATCATGAATTTTGAATCATGAATTATGAATCATGAATTGAATCATGACTCGATTACTGAATTAAATCATGAATCGTGAATCGAATCATGAATCATGAATCATGAATCATGAATTATGAATTATGAATTGAATCATGAATTGAATCATGAATTGAATCATAAATCATAAATCATGAATTGAATCATGAATCATGAATCATGAATCATAAATTGAATCATGAATCATGAATCATGAATTCAATCATGAATTGAAGCATGAATCATAAATCATGAATCGAATCATGAATCATGAATCAAGAATCATGAATCGAATCATGAAATATGAATTGAATCATGAATCATGTATTGAATCATGAATCAAGAATCACGAATCATGAATCATGAATTGAATCATGAATCATGAATCAAATAATGAATCATGAATCATGAATTTTATCATGAATTGAATCATGAATCAGGAATCATGAATCGAATCATGAATCATGAATCATGAATCATGAATTGAATCATGAATCATGAATCATGAATCATGAATCAAATAATGAATCATGAATCATGAATTTTATCATGAATTGTATCATGAATTAATTCATGAATTGAATTATGAATCATGAATTGAACCATGAATCAAATCATGAATTGAGTCATGAATCATGAATTGAATCATGAATCATGAATGATGAATTGAATCATGAATTGAGTCATGAATCATGAATTGAGTCATGAATCATGAATTGAATCATGAATGATGAATCATGAATTGAATCATGAATTTAATCATGAATCGAATCATGAATAATGAATCATGAATTGAATCATGAATTTAATCATGAATCATGAATCGAATCATGAATCATGAATTGAATCATGAATCATGAATTGAATCATGAATTAAATCATGAATTGAATCATGAATCATGAATCATAAATGAAATCATGAATCATTAATTGAATCATGAATCATGAATTGAATCATAATTTGAATCATGAATCATGAATTGAATCATGAATTAAATCATGAATCATGAATTGAATCATGAATCATGAATCATAAATCAAATCATAAATCATGAATTGAATCATGAATTGAATCATGAATCATGAATAATGAATTGAATCATGAATCATGAAATATGAATTATGAATTGAATCATGAATCATGAAATATGAATTATGAATTGAATCATGAATCATGAATCATGAATTGAATCATGAATCATGAATCATAAATTGAATCAAGAATCATGAATTGAATTATGAATTGAATCATGATTCATGAATTGAATCATGAATCATGAATTGAATCATGAATCATGAATTATGAATTGAATCATGAATCATAAATCGAATCATGAGTCATGAATTGAATCAGGAATCGAATCATGAATTGAATCATGAATCATGAATTGAATAATGAATCATGAATCGAATCATGAATCATGAATCATGAATCATGAATTGAATCATGAATCATGAATCGAATCATGAATAATGAATCATGAATTGAATCATGAATCATGAATTGAATCATGAATCATGAATCATAAATCAAATCATGAATCATGAATCGAATCATGAATCATGAATCATGAATCATGAATTGAATCATGAATCATGAATCGAATCATGAATAATGAATCATGAATTGAATCATGAATTGAATCATGAATCATGAATCGAATCATGAATCATGAATTGAATCATGAATTGAATCATGAATCATGAATTGAATTATGAATTTAATCATGAATCATGAATTGAATCATGAATCATGAATCATAAATCAAATCATGAATCATTAATTGAATAATGAATCATGAATTGAATCATGAATTGAATCATGAATCATGAATTGAATCATGAATTAAATCATGAATCATGAATTGAATCATGAATCATGAATCATAAATCAAATCATGAATCATGAATTGAATCATGAATTAAATCATGAATCATGAATAATGAATTGAATCATGAATCATGAAATATGAATTATGAATTGAATCATGAATCATGAATCATGAATTGAATCATGAATCATGAATCATAAATTGAATCAAGAATCATGAATTGAATTATGAATTGAATCATGATTCATGAATTGAATCATGAATCATGAATTGAATCTTGAATCATGAATTATGAAATGAATCATGAATCATGAATCATAAATCGAATCATGAGTCATGAATTGAATCAGGAATCGAATCATGAATTGAATCATGAATCATGAATTGAATCATGAATCGTGAATTGAATCATGAATCATGAATTGAATCATAAATTATGAATTATGAATCATGAATTGAATCATGAATCATGAATTGAATCATGAATCATGAATCATAAATTGAATCATGAATCATGAATTGAATCATGAATTTAATCATGAATGGAATCATGAATCATGAATTGAATCATGGATCATGAATCATGAATCATGAATTTAATCATGAATTGAATCATGAATCATGAATTTAATCATGGATCATGAATTGAATCATGAATCATGAATCATGAATCATGAATCATGAATCGAATCATGAATTGAATCATGACTCGATTACTGAATTAAATCATGAATCATAAATTGAATCATGAATCGAATAATGAATCATGAATCGAATCATGAATCAAGAATCATGAATCATGAATTATGAATCATGAATTGAATTATGAATTGAATCATGAATCATGAATCATGAATTGAAGCATGAATCATGAATCGAATCATGAATCATGAATCAAATCATGAATTGAATCATGAATCAAATCATGAACTGAATCATGAATTGAATCATGAATCATGAATTGAATCATGAATCATGAATTGAATCATGAATCATGAATCATGAATTATTAATCATGAATTGAATCATGAATCATGAATCATGAATCATGAATCATGAATTGAATCAAGAATCATGAATTGAATCATAAATCATGAATCATGAATCATGAATCATAAATTGAATCATGAATTATGAATTGAATCATGGATCATGAATCATGAATCGAATCATGAATCATGAATTGAATCATGAATCATGAATCATGAATTATATATTGAATTATGGATCATGAATCATGAATCGAATCATGAATCATGAATTATGAATCATAAATTGAATCATGAATCATGAATTATGAATCATGAATTGAATCATGAATCATGAATTATGAATCATGAATCATGAATTGAATCATGAATTTAAGCATGAATCATGAATTATATCATGAATCGAATCATGAATCATGAATCAAATCATGAATTGAATCATGAATCGAATCATGAATTTAATCATGAATCATGAATTGAATCATGAATCATGAATCATGAATCATGAATTGAATCATGAATTGAATCATAAATCATGAATTGAATCATGGATCATGAATTGAATCATGAATCATGAATCATGAATCATGAATCGAATCATGAATTGAATCATGAATTGAATCATAAATCATGAATCATGAATTGAATCATGAATCATAAATTGAATCATGAGTCATGAATCATGAATCATGAATCATGAATCGAATCATGAATCATGAATCAAGAATCATGAATCGAATCATGAATCATGAATTAAATCATGAATCATGAATCATGAATTGAATCAGGAATCAGGAATCATGAATCGAATAATGAATCATGAATCATGAATTTTATCATGGATTGAATCATAAATCATGAATCGAATCATGAATCATGAATTGAATCATGAATCATGAATCATGAATTGAATCAAGAATCATGAATTGAATCATAAATCATGAATCATGAATCATAAATTGAATCATGAATCATGAATCATGAATTATGAATTGAATCATGGATCATGAATCATGAATTGAATCATGAATCATGAATCATGAATTATGTATTGAATCATGGATCATGAATCATGAATCGAATCATGAATCATGAATCATGAATCATGAATTGAATCATGAATCATGAATCATGAATCATGAATCAAATAATGAATCATGAATCATGAATTTTATCATGAATTGTATCATGAATTAATTCATGAATTGAATTATGAATCATGAATTGAACCATGAATCAAATCATGAATTGAGTCATGAATCATGAATTGAATCATGAATCATGAATGATGAATTGAATCATGAATTGAGTCATGAATCATGAATTGAGTCATGAATCATGAATTGAATCATGAATGATGAATCATGAATTGAATCATGAATTTAATCATGAATCGAATCATGAATAATGAATCATGAATTGAATCATGAATTTAATCATGAATCATGAATCGAATCATGAATCATGAATTGAATCATGAATTGAATCATGAATCATGAATTGAATCATGAATTAAATCATGAATCATGAATTGAATCATGAATCATGAATCATAAATGAAATCATGAATCATTAATTGAATCATGAATCATGAATTGAATCATAATATGAATCATGAATTGAATCATGAATTAAATCATGAATCATGAATTGAATCATGAATCATGAATCATAAATCAAATCATAAATCATGAATTGAATCATGAATTGAATCATGAATCATGAATAATGAATTGAATCATGAATCATGAAATATGAATTATGAATTGAATCATGGATCATGAATCATGAATCGAATCATGAATCATGAATTGAATCATGAATCATGAATCATGAATTATATATTGAATTATGGATCATGAATCATGAATCGAATCATGAATCATGAATTATGAATCATAAATTGAATCATGAATCATGAATTATGAATCATGAATTGAATCATGAATCATGAATTATGAATCATGAATCATGAATTGAATCATGAATTTAAGCATGAATCATGAATTATATCATGAATCGAATCATGAATCATGAATCAAATCATGAATTGAATCATGAATCGAATCATGAATTTAATCATGAATCATGAATTGAATCATGAATCATGAATCATGAATCATGAATTGAATCATGAATTGAATCATAAATCATGAATTGAATCATGGATCATGAATTGAATCATGAATCATGAATCATGAATCATGAATCGAATCATGAATTGAATCATGAATTGAATCATAAATCATGAATCATGAATTGAATCATGAATCATAAATTGAATCATGAGTCATGAATCATGAATCATGAATCATGAATCGAATCATGAATCATGAATCAAGAATCATGAATCGAATCATGAATCATGAATTAAATCATGAATCATGAATCATGAATTGAATCAGGAATCAGGAATCATGAATCGAATAATGAATCATGAATCATGAATTTTATCATGGATTGAATCATAAATCATGAATCGAATCATGAATCATGAATTGAATCATGAATCATGAATCATGAATTGAATCAAGAATCATGAATTGAATCATAAATCATGAATCATGAATCATAAATTGAATCATGAATCATGAATCATGAATTATGAATTGAATCATGGATCATGAATCATGAATTGAATCATGAATCATGAATCATGAATTATGTATTGAATCATGGATCATGAATCATGAATCGAATCATGAATCATGAATCATGAATCATGAATTGAATCATGAATCATGAATCATGAATCATGAATCAAATAATGAATCATGAATCATGAATTTTATCATGAATTGTATCATGAATTAATTCATGAATTGAATTATGAATCATGAATTGAACCATGAATCAAATCATGAATTGAGTCATGAATCATGAATTGAATCATGAATCATGAATGATGAATTGAATCATGAATTGAGTCATGAATCATGAATTGAGTCATGAATCATGAATTGAATCATGAATGATGAATCATGAATTGAATCATGAATTTAATCATGAATCGAATCATGAATAATGAATCATGAATTGAATCATGAATTTAATCATGAATCATGAATCGAATCATGAATCATTAATTGAATCATGAATTGAATCATGAATCATGAATTGAATCATGAATTAAATCATGAATCATGAATTGAATCATGAATCATGAATCATAAATGAAATCATGAATCATTAATTGAATCATGAATTGAATCATAATTTGAATCATGAATCATGAATTGAATCATGAATTAAATCATGAATCATGAATTGAATCATGAATCATAAATCAAATCATAAATCATGAATTGAATCATGAATTGAATCATGAATCATGAATAATGAATTGAATCATGAATCATGAAATATGAATTATGAATTGAATCATGAATCATGAAATATGAATTATGAATTGAATCATGAATCATGAATCATGAATTGAATCATGAATCATGAATCATAAATTGAATCAAGAATCATGAATTGAATTATGAATTGAATCATGATTCATGAATTGAATCATGAATCATGAATTGAATCATGAATTGAATCATGAATCAAATCATGAACTGAATCATGAATTGAATCATGAATCATGAATTGAATCATGAATCATGAATTGAATCATGAATCATGAATCATGAATTATGAATCATGAATTGAATCATGAATCATGAATCATGAATCATGAATCATGAATCATGAATTGAATCAAGAATCATGAATTGAATCATAAATCATGAATCATGAATCATGAATCATAAATTGAATCATGAATTATGAATTGAATCATGGATCATGAATCATGAATCGAATCATGAATCATGAATTGAATCATGAATCATGAATCATGAATTATATATTGAATTATGGATCATGAATCATGAATCGAATCATGAATCATGAATTATGAATCATAAATTGAATCATGAATCATGAATTATGAATCATGAATTGAATCATGAATCATGAATTATGAATCATGAATCATGAATTGAATCATGAATTTAAGCATGAATCATGAATTATATCATGAATCGAATCATGAATCATGAATCATGAATCAAATCATGAATTGAATCATGAATCGAATCATGAATTTAATCATGAATCATGAATTGAATCATGAATCATGAATCATGAATCATGAATTGAATCATGAATTGAATCATAAATCATGAATTGAATCATGGATCATGAATTGAATCATGAATCATGAATCATGAATCATGAATCGAATCATGAATTGAATCATGAATTGAATCATAAATCATGAATCATGAATTGAATCATGAATCATAAATTGAATCATGAGTCATGAATCATGAATCATGAATCATGAATCGAATCATGAATCATGAATCAAGAATCATGAATCGAATCATGAATCATGAATTAAATCATGAATCATGAATCATGAATTGAATCAGGAATCAGGAATCATGAATCGAATAATGAATCATGAATCATGAATTTTATCATGGATTGAATCATAAATCATGAATCGAATCATGAATCATGAATTGAATCATGAATCATGAATCATGAATTGAATCAAGAATCATGAATTGAATCATAAATCATGAATCATGAATCATGAATCATAAATTGAATCATGAATCATGAATCATGAATTATGAATTGAATCATGGATCATGAATCATGAATTGAATCATGAATCATGAATCATGAATTATGTATTGAATCATGGATCATGAATCATGAATCGAATCATGAATCATGAATCATGAATCATGAATTGAATCATGAATCATGAATCATGAATCAAATAATGAATCATGAATCATGAATTTTATCATGAATTGTATCATGAATTAATTCATGAATTGAATTATGAATCATGAATTGAACCATGAATCAAATCATGAATTGAGTCATGAATCATGAATTGAATCATGAATCATGAATGATGAATTGAATCATGAATTGAGTCATGAATCATGAATTGAGTCATGAATCATGAATTGAATCATGAATGATGAATCATGAATTGAATCATGAATTTAATCATGAATCGAATCATGAATAATGAATCATGAATTGAATCATGAATTTAATCATGAATCATGAATCGAATCATGAATCATGAATTGAATCATGAATTGAATCATGAATCATGAATTGAATCATGAATTAAATCATGAATCATGAATTGAATCATGAATCATGAATCATAAATGAAATCATGAATCATTAATTGAATCATGAATCATGAATTGAATCATAATTTGAATCATGAATCATGAATTGAATCATGAATTAAATCATGAATCATGAATTGAATCATGAATCATGAATCATAAATCAAATCATAAATCATGAATTGAATCATGAATTGAATCATGAATCATGAATAATGAATTGAATCATGAATCATGAAATATGAATTATGAATTGAATCATGAATCATGAAATATGAATTATGAATTGAATCATGAATCATGAATCATGAATTGAATCATGAATCATGAATCATAAATTGAATCAAGAATCATGAATTGAATTATGAATTGAATCATGATTCATGAATTGAATCATGAATCATGAATTGAATCATGAATTGAATCATGAATCAAATCATGAACTGAATCATGAATTGAATCATGAATCATGAATTGAATCATGAATCATGAATTGAATCATGAATCATGAATCATGAATTATGAATCATGAATTGAATCATGAATCATGAATCATGAATCATGAATAATGAATCATGAATTGAATCAAGAATCATGAATTGAATCATAAATCATGAATCATGAATCATGAATCATAAATTGAATCATGAATTATGAATTGAATCATGGATCATGAATCATGAATCGAATCATGAATCATGAATTGAATCATGAATCATGAATCATGAATTATATATTGAATTATGGATCATGAATCATGAATCGAATCATGAATCATGAATTATGAATCATAAATTGAATCATGAATCATGAATTATGAATCATGAATTGAATCATGAATCATGAATTATGAATCATGAATCATGAATTGAATCATGAATTTAAGCATGAATCATGAATTATATCATGAATCGAATCATGAATCATGAATCATGAATCAAATCATGAATTGAATCATGAATCGAATCATGAATTTAATCATGAATCATGAATTGAATCATGAATCATGAATCATGAATCATGAATTGAATCATGAATTGAATCATAAATCATGAATTGAATCATGGATCATGAATTGAATCATGAATCATGAATCATGAATCATGAATCGAATCATGAATTGAATCATGAATTGAATCATAAATCATGAATCATGAATTGAATCATGAATCATAAATTGAATCATGAGTCATGAATCATGAATCATGAATCATGAATCGAATCATGAATCATGAATCAAGAATCATGAATCGAATCATGAATCATGAATTAAATCATGAATCATGAATCATGAATTGAATCAGGAATCAGGAATCATGAATCGAATAATGAATCATGAATCATGAATTTTATCATGGATTGAATCATAAATCATGAATCGAATCATGAATCATGAATTGAATCATGAATCATGAATCATGAATTGAATCAAGAATCATGAATTGAATCATAAATCATGAATCATGAATCATGAATCATAAATTGAATCATGAATCATGAATCATGAATTATGAATTGAATCATGGATCATGAATCATGAATTGAATCATGAATCATGAATCATGAATTATGTATTGAATCATGGATCATGAATCATGAATCGAATCATGAATCATGAATCATGAATTGAATCATGAATCATGAATCATGAATCATGAATCAAATAATGAATCATGAATCATGAATTTTATCATGAATTGTATCATGAATTAATTCATGAATTGAATTATGAATCATGAATTGAACCATGAATCAAATCATGAATTGAGTCATGAATCATGAATTGAATCATGAATCATGAATGATGAATTGAATCATGAATTGAGTCATGAATCATGAATTGAGTCATGAATCATGAATTGAATCATGAATGATGAATCATGAATTGAATCATGAATTTAATCATGAATCGAATCATGAATAATGAATCATGAATTGAATCATGAATTTAATCATGAATCATGAATCGAATCATGAATCATGAATTGAATCATGAATTGAATCATGAATCATGAATTGAATCATGAATTAAATCATGAATCATGAATTGAATCATGAATCATGAATCATAAATGAAATCATGAATCATTAATTGAATCATGAATCATGAATTGAATCATAATATGAATCATGAATTGAATCATGAATTAAATCATGAATCATGAATTGAATCATGAATCATGAATCATAAATCAAATCATAAATCATGAATTGAATCATGAATTGAATCATGAATCATGAATAATGAATTGAATCATGAATCATGAAATATGAATTATGAATTGAATCATGAATCATGAAATATGAATTATGAATTGAATCATGAATCATGAATCATGAATTGAATCATGAATCATGAATCATAAATTGAATCAAGAATCATGAATTGAATTATGAATTGAATCATGATTCATGAATTGAATCATGAATCATGAATTGAATCATGAATCATGAATTATGAATTGAATCATGAATCATAAATCGAATCATGAGTCATGAATTGAATCAGGAATCGAATCATGAATTGAATCATGAATCATGAATTGAATAATGAATCATGAATCGAATCATGAATCATGAATCATGAATTGAATCATGAATCATGAATCGAATCATGAATAATGAATCATGAATTGAATCATGAATCATGAATTGAATCATGAATCATGAATCATAAATCAAATCATGAATCATGAATCGAATCATGAATCATGAATCATGAATCATGAATTGAATCATGAATCATGAATCGAATCATGAATAATGAATCATGAATTGAATCATGAATTGAATCATGAATCATGAATCGAATCATGAATCATGAATTGAATCATGAATTGAATCATGAATCATGAATTGAATTATGAATTTAATCATGAATCATGAATTGAATCATGAATCATTTATCATAAATCAAATCATGAATCATTAATTGAATAATGAATCATGAATTGAATCATGAATTGAATCATGAATCATGAATTGAATCATGAATTAAATCATGAATCATGAATTGAATCATGAATCATGAATCATAAATCAAATCATGAATCATGAATTGAATCATGAATTAAATCATGAATCATGAATAATGAATTGAATCATGAATCATGAAATATGAATTATGAATTGAATCATGAATCATGAATCATGAATTGAATCATGAATCATGAATCATAAATTGAATCAAGAATCATGAATTGAATTATGAATTGAATCATGATTCATGAATTGAATCATGAATCATGAATTGAATCTTGAATCATGAATTATGAAATGAATCATGAATCATGAATCATAAATCGAATCATGAGTCATGAATTGAATCAGGAATCGAATCATGAATTGAATCATGAATCATGAATTGAATCATGAATCGTGAATTGAATCATGAATCATGAATTGAATCAAAAATTATGAATTATGAATCATGAATTGAATCATGAATCATGAATTGAATCATGAATCATGAATCATAAATTGAATCATGAATCATGAATTGAATCATGAATTTAATCATGAATGGAATCATGAATCATGAATTGAATCATGGATCATGAATCATGAATCATGAATTTAATCATGAATTGAATCATGAATCATGAATTTAATCATGGATCATGAATTGAATCATGAATCATGAATCATGAATCATGAATCGAATCATGAATTGAATCATGACTCGATTACTGAATTAAATCATGAATCATAAATTGAATCATGAATCGAATAATGAATCATGAATCGAATCATGAATCAAGAATCATGAATCATGAATCATGAATTATGAATCATGAATTGAATCATGAATCATGAATTGAATCATGAATTGAATCATGAATCATGAATCATGAATTGAAGCATGAATCATGAATCGAATCATGAATCATGAATCAAATCATGAATTGAATCATGAATCAAATCATGAACTGAATCATGAATTGAATCATGAATCATGAATTGAATCATGAATCATGAATTGAATCATGAATCATGAATCATGAATTATGAATCATGAATTGAATCATGAATCATGAATCATGAATCATGAATCATGAATTGAATCAAGAATCATGAATTGAATCATAAATCATGAATCATGAATCATGAATCATAAATTGAATCATGAATTATGAATTGAATCATGGATCATGAATCATGAATCGAATCATGAATCATGAATTGAATCATGAATCATGAATCATGAATTATATATTGAATTATGGATCATGAATCATGAATCGAATCATGAATCATGAATTATGAATCATAAATTGAATCATGAATCATAAATTATGAATCATGAATTGAATCATGAATCATGAATTATGAATCATGAATCATGAATTGAATGATGAATTTAAGCATGAATCATGAATTATATCATGAATCGAATCATGAATCATGAATCATGAATCAAATCATGAATTGAATCATGAATCGAATCATGAATTTAATCATGAATCATGAATTGAATCATGAATCATGAATCATGAATCATGAATTGAATCATGAATTGAATCATAAATCATGAATTGAATCATGGATCATGAATTGAATCATGAATCATGAATCATGAATCATGAATCGAATCATGAATTGAATCATGAATTGAATCATAAATCATGAATCATGAATTGAATCATGAATCATAAATTGAATCATGAGTCATGAATCATGAATCATGAATCATGAATCGAATCATGAATCATGAATCAAGAATCATGAATCGAATCATGAATCATGAATTAAATCATGAATCATGAATCATGAATTGAATCAGGAATCAGGAATCATGAATCGAATAATGAATCATGAATCATGAATTTTATCATGGATTGAATCATAAATCATGAATCGAATCATGAATCATGAATTGAATCATGAATCATGAATCATGAATTGAATCAAGAGTCATGAATTGAATCATAAATCATGAATCATGAATCATGAATCATAAATTGAATCATGAATCATGAATCATGAATTATGAATTGAATCATGGATCATGAATCATGAATTGAATCATGAATCATGAATCATGAATTATGTATTGAATCATGGATCATGAATCATGAATCGAATCATGAATCATGAATTATGAATCATGAATTGAATCATGAATCATGAATTATGAATCATGAATTGAATCATGAATCATGAATTATGAATCATGAATCATGAATTGAATCATGAATTTAAGCATGAATCATGAATTGAATCATGAATCGAATCATGAATTGAATCATGAATCATGAATTGAATCATAAATCATGAATTGAATCATGGATCATAAATTTAATCATGAATCATGAATCATGATTTGAATCATGAATCATGAATCATGAATCGAATCATGAATTGAATCATGAATTGAATCATAAATCATGAATCATGAATTGAATCATGAATCATAAATTGAATCA
The DNA here is from genome assembly GCF_038048845.1 of Mixophyes fleayi. Classification (NCBI taxonomy): domain Eukaryota; kingdom Metazoa; phylum Chordata; class Amphibia; order Anura; family Limnodynastidae; genus Mixophyes; species Mixophyes fleayi. The sequence continues at coordinate 573,909 of NW_027445881.1, read as the reverse complement.
TGAGTCATGAATCATAATTCATGAATCATGAATCAAATCATGAATCATGAATCAAGAATCATGAATCGAATCATGAATCATGAATTGAATCATGAATCATGAATTGAATCATGAATCATGAATAATGAATTGAATCATGAATCATGAAATATGAATTATGAATTGAATCATGAATTGAATCATGAATCATGAATCATGAATTGAATCAAGAATCATGAATTGAATTATGAATTGAATCATGATTCATGAATTGAATCATGAATCATGAATTGAATCATGAATCATGAATTATGAATTGAATCATGAATCATTAATCATAAATCGAATCATGAGTCATGAATTGAATCAGGAATCGTGAATTGAATCATGAATCATGAATCATGAATTGAATCATAAATCATGAATTATGAATCATGAATTGAATCATGAATCTTGAATTGAATCATGAATCATGAATCATAAATTGAATCATGAATCATGAATTGAATCATGAATTTAATCATGAATGGAATCATGAATCATGAATCATGAATTGAATCATGGATCATGAATCATGAATCATGAATTTAATCATGAATTGAATCATGAATCATGAATCATGAATTTAATCATGGTTCATGAATTGAATCATGAATCATGAATCATGAATCATGAATCGAATCATGAATTGAATCATGACTCGATTACTGAATTAAATCATGAATCATAAATTGAATCATGAATCGAATAATGAATCATGAATCGAATCATGAATCAAGAATCATGAATCATGAATTATGAATCATGAATTGAATCATGAATCATGAATCATGAATCAAATAATGAATCATGAATCATGAATTTTATCATGAATTGTATCATGAATTAATTCATGAATTGAATTATGAATCATGAATTGAACCATGAATCAAATCATGAATTGAGTCATGAATCATGAATTGAATCATGAATCATGAATGATGAATTGAATCATGAATTGAGTCATGAATCATGAATTGAGTCATGAATCATGAATTGAATCATGAATGATGAATCATGAATTGAATCATGAATTTAATCATGAATCGAATCATGAATAATGAATCATGAATTGAATCATGAATTTAATCATGAATCATGAATCGAATCATGAATCATGAATTGAATCATGAATTGAATCATGAATTGAATCATGAATTAAATCATGAATCATGAATTGAATCATGAATCATGAATCATAAATGAAATCATGAATCATTAATTGAATCATGAATCATGAATTGAATCATAATTTGAATCATGAATCATGAATTGAATCATGAATTAAATCATGAATCATGAATTGAATCATGAATCATGAATCATAAATCAAATCATAAATCATGAATTGAATCATGAATTGAATCATGAATCATGAATAATGAATTGAATCATGAATCATGAAATATGAATTATGAATTGAATCATGAATCATGAAATATGAATTATGAATTGAATCATGAATCATGAATCATGAATTGAATCATGAATCATGAATCATAAATTGAATCAAGAATCATGAATTGAATTATGAATTGAATCATGATTCATGAATTGAATCATGAATCATGAATTGAATCATGAATCATGAATTATGAATTGAATCATGAATCATAAATCGAATCATGAGTCATGAATTGAATCAGGAATCGAATCATGAATTGAATCATGAATCATGAATTGAATAATGAATCATGAATCGAATCATGAATCATGAATCATGAATCATGAATTGAATCATGAATCATGAATCGAATCATGAATAATGAATCATGAATTGAATCATGAATCATGAATTGAATCATGAATCATGAATCATAAATCAAATCATGAATCATGAATCGAATCATGAATCATGAATCATGAATCATGAATTGAATCATGAATCGAATCATGAATAATGAATCATGAATTGAATCATGAATTGAATCATGAATCATGAATCGAATCATGAATCATGAATTGAATCATGAATTGAATCATGAATCATGAATTGAATTATGAATTTAATCATGAATCATGAATTGAATCATGAATCATGAATCATAAATCAAATCATGAATCATTAATTGAATAATGAATCATGAATTGAATCATGAATTGAATCATGAATCATGAATTGAATCATGAATTAAATCATGAATCATGAATTGAATCATGAATCATGAATCATAAATCAAATCATGAATCATGAATTGAATCATGAATTAAATCATGAATCATGAATAATGAATTGAATCATGAATCATGAAATATGAATTATGAATTGAATCATGAATCATGAATCATGAATTGAATCATGAATCATGAATCATAAATTGAATCAAGAATCATGAATTGAATTATGAATTGAATCATGATTCATGAATTGAATCATGAATCATGAATTGAATCTTGAATCATGAATTATGAAATGAATCATGAATCATGAATCATAAATCGAATCATGAGTCATGAATTGAATCAGGAATCGAATCATGAATTGAATCATGAATCATGAATTGAATCATGAATCGTGAATTGAATCATGAATCATGAATTGAATCATAAATTATGAATTATGAATCATGAATTGAATCATGAATCATGAATTGAATCATGAATCATGAATCATAAATTGAATCATGAATCATGAATTGAATCATGAATTTAATCATGAATGGAATCATGAATCATGAATTGAATCATGGATCATGAATCATGAATCATGAATTTAATCATGAATTGAATCATGAATCATGAATTTAATCATGGATCATGAATTGAATCATGAATCATGAATCATGAATCATGAATCGAATCATGAATTGAATCATGACTCGATTACTGAATTAAATCATGAATCATAAATTGAATCATGAATCGAATAATGAATCATGAATCGAATCATGAATCAAGAATCATGAATCATGAATCATGAATTATGAATCATGAATTGAATCATGAATCATGAATCATGAATTGAATCATGAATTGAATCATGAATCATGAATCATGAATTGAAGCATGAATCATGAATCGAATCATGAATCATGAATCAAATCATGAATTGAATCATGAATCAAATCATGAACTGAATCATGAATTGAATCATGAATCATGAATTGAATCATGAATCATGAATTGAATCATGAATCATGAATCATGAATTATGAATCATGAATTGAATCATGAATCATGAATCATGAATCATGAATTGAATCAAGAATCATGAATTGAATCATAAATCATGAATCATGAATCATGAATCATAAATTGAATCATGAATTATGAATTGAATCATGGATCATGAATCATGAATCGAATCATGAATCATGAATTGAATCATGAATCATGAATCATGAATTATATATTGAATTATGGATCATGAATCATGAATCGAATCATGAATCATGAATTATGAATCATAAATTGAATCATGAATCATGAATTATGAATCATGAATTGAATCATGAATCATGAATTATGAATCATGAATCATGAATTGAATCATGAATTTAAGCATGAATCATGAATTATATCATGAATCGAATCATGAATCATGAATCATGAATCAAATCATGAATTGAATCATGAATCGAATCATGAATTTAATCATGAATCATGAATTGAATCATGAATCATGAATCATGAATCATGAATTGAATCATGAATTGAATCATAAATCATGAATTGAATCATGGATCATGAATTGAATCATGAATCATGAATCATGAATCATGAATCGAATCATGAATTGAATCATGAATTGAATCATAAATCATGAATCATGAATTGAATCATGAATCATAAATTGAATCATGAGTCATGAATCATGAATCATGAATCATGAATCGAATCATGAATCATGAATCAAGAATCATGAATCGAATCATGAATCATGAATTAAATCATGAATCATGAATTGAATCAGGAATCAGGAATCATGAATCGAATAATGAATCATGAATCATGAATTTTATCATGGATTGAATCATAAATCATGAATCGAATCATGAATCATGAATTGAATCATGAATCATGAATCATGAATTGAATCAAGAGTCATGAATTGAATCATAAATCATGAATCATGAATCATGAATCATAAATTGAATCATGAATCATGAATCATGAATTATGAATTGAATCATGGATCATGAATCATGAATTGAATCATGAATCATGAATCATGAATTATGTATTGAATCATGGATCATGAATCATGAATCGAATCATGAATCATGAATTATGAATCATGAATTGAATCATGAATCATGAATTATGAATCATGAATTGAATCATGAATCATGAATTATGAATCATGAATCATGAATTGAATCATGAATTTAAGCATGAATCATGAATTGAATCATGAATCGAATCATGAATTGAATCATGAATCATGAATTGAATCATAAATCATGAATTGAATCATGGATCATGAATTGAATCATGATTTATGAATCATGATTTGAATCATGAATCATGAATCATGAATCGAATCATGAATTGAATCATGAATTGAATCATAAATCATGAATCATGAATTGAATCATGAATCATAAATTGAATCATGAGTCATGAATCATAATTCATGAATCATGAATCAAATCATGAATCATGAATCAAGAATCATGAATCGAATCATGAATCATGAATTGAATCATGAATCATGAATTGAATCATGAATCATGAATAATGAATTGAATCATGAATCATGAAATATGAATTATGAATTGAATCATGAATTGAATCATGAATCATGAATCATGAATTGAATCAAGAATCATGAATTGAATTATGAATTGAATCATGATTCATGAATTGAATCATGAATCATGAATTGAATCATGAATCATGAATTATGAATTGAATCATGAATCATGAATCATAAATCGAATCATGAGTCATGAATTGAATCAGGAATCGAATCATGAATTGAATCATGAATCATGAATTGAATCATGAATCGTGAATTGAATCATGAATCATGAATCATGAATTGAATCATAAATCATGAATTATGAATCATGAATTGAATCATGAATCTTGAATTGAATCATGAATCATGAATCATAAATTGAATCATGAATCATGAATCTAATCATGAATGGAATCATGAATCATGAATCATGAATTGAATCATGGATCATGAATCATGAATCATGAATTTAATCATGAATTGAATCATGAATCATGAATCATGAATTTAATCATGGTTCATGAATTGAATCATGAATCATGAATCATGAATCATGAATCGAATCATGAATTGAATCATGACTCGATTACTGAATTAAATCATGAATCATAAATTGAATCATGAATCGAATAATGAATCATGAATCGAATCATGAATCAAGAATCATGAATCATGAATCATGAATTATGAATCATGAATTGAATCATGAATCATGAATCATGAATTGAATCATGAATTGAATCATGAATCATGAATCATGAATTGAAGCATGAATCATGAATCGAATCATGAATCATGAATCATGAATCATGAATCATGAATTGAAGCATGAATCATGAATCGAATCATGAATCATGAATCATGAATCAAATCATGAATTGAATTATGAATCAAATCATGAACTGAATCATGAATTGAATCATGAATCATGAATTGAATCATGAATCATGAATTGAATCATGAATCATGAATCATGAATTATGAATCATGAATTGAATCATGAATCATGAATCATGAATTGAATCAAGAATCATGAATTGAATCATAAATCATGAATCATGAACCATGAATCATAAATTGAATCATGAATCATGAACTATGAATCATAAATTGAATCATGAATCATGAATTATGAATCATGAATTGAATCATGAATCATGAATTATGAATCATGATTCATGAATTGAATCATGAATTTAAGCATGAATCATGAATTATATCATGAATTGAATCATGAATCATGAATCATGAATCATGAATTGAAGCATGAATCATGAATCGAATCATGAATCATGAATCATGAATCAAATCATGAATTGAATCATGAATCAAATCATGAACTGAATCATGAATTGAATCATGAATCATGAATTGAATCATGAATCATGAATTGAATCATGAATCATGAATCATGAATTATGAATCATGAATTGAATCATGAATCATGAATCATGAATCATGAATCATGAATTGAATCAAGAATCATGAATTGAATCATAAATCATGAATCATGAACCATGAATCATAAATTGAATCATGAATTATGAATTGAATCATGAATCATGAATTTAATCATGAATTGAATCATGAATCATGAATTTAATCATGGATCATGAATTGAATCATGAATCATGAATCATGAATCGAATCATGAATTGAATCATGACTCGATTACTGAATTAAATCATGAATCATAAATTGAATCATGAATCGAATAATGAATCATGAATCGAATCATGAATCAAGAATCATGAATCATGAATCATGAATTATGAATCATGAATTGAATCATGAATCATGAATCATGAATTGAATCATGAATTGAATCATGAATCATGAATCATGAATTGAAGCATGAATCATGAATCGAATCATGAATCATGAATCAAATCATGAATTGAATCATGAATCAAATCATGAACTGAATCATGAATTGAATCATGAATCATGAATTGAATCATGAATCATGAATTGAATCATGAATCATGAATCATGAATTATGAATCATGAATTGAATCATGAATCATGAATCATGAATCATGAATTGAATCAAGAATCATGAATTGAATCATAAATCATGAATCATGAATCATGAATCATAAATTGAATCATGAATTATGAATTGAATCATGAATCATGAATCATGAATCGAATCATGAATCATGAATTGAATCATGAATCATGAATCATGAATTATATATTGAATTATGGATCATGAATCATGAATCGAATCATGAATCATGAATTATGAATCATAAATTGAATCATGAATCATGAATTATGAATCATGAATTGAATCATGAATCATGAATTATGAATCATGAATCATGAATTGAATCATGAATTTAAGCATGAATCATGAATTATATCATGAATCGAATCATGAATCATGAATCATGAATCAAATCATGAATTGAATCATGAATCGAATCATGAATTTAATCATGAATCATGAATTGAATCATGAATCATGAATCATGAATCATGAATTGAATCATGAATTGAATCATAAATCATGAATTGAATCATGGATCATGAATTGAATCATGAATCATGAATCATGAATCATGAATCGAATCATGAATTGAATCATGAATTGAATCATAAATCATGAATCATGAATTGAATCATGAATCATAAATTGAATCATGAGTCATGAATCATGAATCATGAATCATGAATCGAATCATGAATCATGAATCAAGAATCATGAATCGAATCATGAATCATGAATTAAATCATGAATCATGAATCATGAATTGAATCAGGAATCAGGAATCATGAATCGAATAATGAATCATGAATTGAATCATGAATCATGAATCATGAATTGAATCAAGAGTCATGAATTGAATCATAAATCATGAATCATGAATCATGAATCATGAATCAAATCATGAATTGAATCATGAATCAAATCATGAACTGAATCATGAATTGAATCATGAATCATGAATTGAATCATGAATCATGAATTGAATCATGAATCATGAATCATGAATTATGAATCATGAATTGAATCATGAATCATGAATCATGAATCATGAATTGAATCAAGAATCATGAATTGAATCATAAATCATGAATCATGAATCATGAATCATAAATTGAATCATGAATTATGAATTGAATCATGGATCATGAATCATGAATCGAATCATGAATCATGAATTGAATCATGAATCATGAATCATGAATTATATATTGAATTATGGATCATGAATCATGAATCGAATCATGAATCATGAATTATGAATCATAAATTGAATCATGAATCATGAATTATGAATCATGAATTGAATCATGAATCATGAATTATGAATCATGAATCATGAATTGAATCATGAATTTAAGCATGAATCATGAATTATATCATGAATCGAATCATGAATCATGAATCATGAATCAAATCATGAATTGAATCATGAATCGAATCATGAATTTAATCATGAATCATGAATTGAATCATGAATCATGAATCATGAATCATGAATTGAATCATGAATTGAATCATAAATCATGAATTGAATCATGGATCATGAATTGAATCATGAATCATGAATCATGAATCATGAATCGAATCATGAATTGAATCATGAATTGAATCATAAATCATGAATCATGAATTGAATCATGAATCATAAATTGAATCATGAGTCATGAATCATGAATCATGAATCATGAATCGAATCATGAATCATGAATCAAGAATCATGAATCGAATCATGAATCATGAATTAAATCATGAATCATGAATCATGAATCGAATCATGAATCATGAATTATATATTGAATTATGGATCATGAATCATGAATCGAATCATGAATCATGAATTATGAATCATAAATTGAATCATGAATCATGAATTATGAATCATGAATTGAATCATGAATCATGAATTATGAATCATGAATCATGAATCATGAATCATGAATCAAATCATGAATTGAATCATGAATCAAATCATGAACTGAATCATGAATTGAATCATGAATCATGAATTGAATCATGAATCATGAATTGAATCATGAATCATGAATCATGAATTATGAATCATGAATTGAATCATGAATCATGAATCATGAATCATGAATTGAATCAAGAATCATGAATTGAATCATAAATCATGAATCATGAATCATGAATCATAAATTGAATCATGAATTATGAATTGAATCATGGATCATGAATCATGAATCGAATCATGAATCATGAATTGAATCATGAATCATGAATCATGAATTATATATTGAATTATGGATCATGAATCATGAATCGAATCATGAATCATGAATTATGAATCATAAATTGAATCATGAATCATGAATTATGAATCATGAATTGAATCATGAATCATGAATTATGAATCATGAATCATGAATTGAATCATGAATTTAAGCATGAATCATGAATTATATCATGAATCGAATCATGAATCATGAATCATGAATCAAATCATGAATTGAATCATGAATCGAATCATGAATTTAATCATGAATCATGAATTGAATCATGAATCATGAATCATGAATCATGAATTGAATCATGAATTGAATCATAAATCATGAATTGAATCATGGATCATGAATTGAATCATGAATCATGAATCATGAATCATGAATCGAATCATGAATTGAATCATGAATTGAATCATAAATCATGAATCATGAATTGAATCATGAATCATAAATTGAATCATGAGTCATGAATCATGAATCATGAATCATGAATCGAATCATGAATCATGAATCAAGAATCATGAATCGAATCATGAATCATGAATTAAATCATGAATCATGAATCATGAATTGAATCAGGAATCATAAATCATGAATCGAATCATGAATCATGAATTGAATCATGAATCATGAATCATGAATTGAATCAAGAGTCATGAATTGAATCATAAATCATGAATCATGAATCATGAATCATAAATTGAATCATGAATCATGAATCATGAATTATGAATTGAATCATGGATCATGAATCATGAATTGAATCATGAATCATGAATCATGAATTATGTATTGAATCATGGATCATGAATCATGAATCGAATCATGAATCATGAATTATGAATCATGAATTGAATCATGAATCATGAATTATGAATCATGAATTGAATCATGAATCATGAATTATGAATCATGAATCATGAATTGAATCATGAATTTAAGCATGAATCATGAATTGAATCATGAATCGAATCATGAATTGAATCATGAATCATGAATTGAATCATAAATCATGAATTGAATCATGGATCATGAATTGAATCATGATTTATGAATCATGATTTGAATCATGAATCATGAATCATGAATCGAATCATGAATTGAATCATGAATTGAATCATAAATCATGAATCATGAATTGAATCATGAATCATAAATTGAATCATGAGTCATGAATCATAATTCATGAATCATGAATCAAATCATGAATCATGAATCAAGAATCATGAATCGAATCATGAATCATGAATTGAATCATGAATCATGAATTGAATCATGAATCATGAATAATGAATTGAATCATGAATCATGAAATATGAATTATGAATTGAATCATGAATTGAATCATGAATCATGAATCATGAATTGAATCAAGAATCATGAATTGAATTATGAATTGAATCATGATTCATGAATTGAATCATGAATCATGAATTGAATCATGAATCATGAATTATGAATTGAATCATGAATCATGAATCATAAATCGAATCATGAGTCATGAATTGAATCAGGAATCGAATCATGAATTGAATCATGAATCATGAATTGAATCATGAATCGTGAATTGAATCATGAATCATGAATCATGAATTGAATCATAAATCATGAATTATGAATCATGAATTGAATCATGAATCTTGAATTGAATCATGAATCATGAATCATAAATTGAATCATGAATCATGAATTGAATCATGAATTTAATCATGAATGGAATCATGAATCATGAATCATGAATTGAATCATGGATCATGAATCATGAATCATGAATTTAATCATGAATTGAATCATGAATCATGAATCATGAATTTAATCATGGTTCATGAATTGAATCATGAATCATGAATCATGAATCATGAATCGAATCATGAATTGAATCATGACTCGATTACTGAATTAAATCATGAATCATAAATTGAATCATGAATCGAATAATGAATCATGAATCGAATCATGAATCAAGAATCATGAATCATGAATCATGAATTATGAATCATGAATTGAATCATGAATCATGAATCATGAATTGAATCATGAATTGAATCATGAATCATGAATCATGAATTGAAGCATGAATCATGAATCGAATCATGAATCATGAATCATGAATCATGAATCATGAATTGAAGCATGAATCATGAATCGAATCATGAATCATGAATCATGAATCAAATCATGAATTGAATTATGAATCAAATCATGAACTGAATCATGAATTGAATCATGAATCATGAATTGAATCATGAATCATGAATTGAATCATGAATCATGAATCATGAATTATGAATCATGAATTGAATCATGAATCATGAATCATGAATTGAATCAAGAATCATGAATTGAATCATAAATCATGAATCATGAACCATGAATCATAAATTGAATCATGAATCATGAACTATGAATCATAAATTGAATCATGAATCATGAATTATGAATCATGAATTGAATCATGAATCATGAATTATGAATCATGATTCATGAATTGAATCATGAATTTAAGCATGAATCATGAATTATATCATGAATTGAATCATGAATCATGAATCATGAATCATGAATTGAAGCATGAATCATGAATCGAATCATGAATCATGAATCATGAATCAAATCATGAATTGAATCATGAATCAAATCATGAACTGAATCATGAATTGAATCATGAATCATGAATTGAATCATGAATCATGAATTGAATCATGAATCATGAATCATGAATTATGAATCATGAATTGAATCATGAATCATGAATCATGAATCATGAATCATGAATTGAATCAAGAATCATGAATTGAATCATAAATCATGAATCATGAACCATGAATCATAAATTGAATCATGAATCATGAACTATGAATCATAAATTGAATCATGAATCATGAATTATGAATCATGAATTGAATCATGAATCATGAATTATGAATCATGAATCATGAATTGAATCATGAATTTAAGCATGAATCATGAATTATATCATGAATTGAATCATGAATCATGAATCATGAATCAAATCATGAATTGAATCATGAATCGAATCATGAATTGAATCATGAATCGAATCATGAATTTAATCATGAATCATGAATTGAATCATGAATCATGAATCATGAATTGAATCATGAATTGAATCATAAATCATGAATTGAATCATGGATCATGAATTGAATCATGAATCATGATTTGAATCATGAATCATGAATCATGAATCGAATCATGAATTAAATCATGAATTGAATCATAAATCATGAATCATGAATTGAATCATGAATCATAAATTGAATCATGAGTCATGAATCATGAATCATGAATCATGAATCGAATCATGAATCATGAATCAAGAATCATGAATCGAATCATGAATCATGAATTGAATCATGAATCATGAATCATGAATTGAATCAGGAATCAGGAATCATGAATCGAATCATGCATTATGAATCATGAATCATGAATTGAATCAGGAATCAGGAATCATGAATCGAATCATGCATTATGAATCATGAATCATGAATTGAATCATGAATCATTAATCATGAATCATGAATCGAATAATGAATCATGAATCATGAATTTTATCATGGATTGAATCATAAATCATGAATCGAATCATGAATCATGAATTGAATCATGAATCATGAATCATGAATTGAATCAAGAATCATGAATTGAATCATAAATCATGAATCATGAATCATAAATTGAATCATGAATCATGAATAATGAATTATGAATTGAATCATGGATCATGAATCATGAATCAAATCATGAATCATGAATTGAATCATGAATCATGAATCATGAATTATGTATTGAATCATGGATCATGAATCATGAATCGAATCATGAATCATGAATTATGAATCATGAATTGAATCATGAATCATGAATTATGAATCATGAATTGAATCATGAATCATGAATTATGAATCATGAATCATGAATTGAATCATGAATTTAAGCATGAATCATGAATTGAATCATGAATCGAATCATGAATTGAATCATGAATCATGAATTGAATCATGAATTGAATCATAAATCATGAATTGAATCATGGATCATGAATTGAATCATGAATCATGAATCATGATTTGAATCATGAATCATGAATCATGAATCGAATCATGAATTGAATCATAAATCATGAATCATAAATTGAATCATGAATCATAAATTGAATCATGAGTCATGAATCATGAATCATGAATCATGAATCGAATCATGAATCAAGAATCATGAATCGAATCATGAATCATGAATTGAATCATGAATCATGAATCATGAATTGAATCAGGAATCAGGAATCATGAATCGAATCATGCATTATGAATCATGAATCATGAATTGAATCATGAATCATGAATCATGAATCGAATAATGAATCATGAATCATGAATTTTATCATGGATTGAATCATAAATCATGAATCGAATCATGAATCATGAATTGAATCATGAATCATGAATCATGAATTGAATCAAGAATCATGAATTGAATCATAAATCATGAATCATGAATCATGAATCATAAATTGAATCATGAATCATGAATCATGAATTATGAATTGAATCATGGATCATGAATCATGAATCGAATCATGAATCATGAATTGAATCATGAATCATGAATCATGAATTATGTATTGAATCATGGATCATGAATCGAATCATGAATCATGAATTATGAATCATGAATTGAATCATGAATCATGAATTATGAATCATGAATTGAATCATGAATCATGAATTGAATCATGAATTTAAGCATGAATCATGAATTGAATCATGAATCGAATCATGAATTGAATCATGAATCATGAATTGAATCATGAATCATGCATCATAAATTGAATCATGAATAATGAATTATGAATCATGAATTGAATCATAAATTGAATCATGAGTCATGAATCATGAATTGAATCTGAAATCATGAATTGAATCATGAATCAAATCATGAATTGAATCATGAATCGAATCATGAATTGAGTCATGAATGATGAATTGAATCATGAATCATGAATGATGAATTGAATCATGAATCATGAATTATGAATCATGGATTGATTAATGAATCATGAATTGATTCATGAATCATGAATTGGCTCATGGATCATGAATTAAATCATAAATTATGAATTATGAATCATGAATTGAATTATGAATCATGAATCATGAATCATGAATTTAATCATGAATTGAATCATGAATCATGAATCATGAATTGAATCATGGATCATGAATTGAATCATGAATCGAATCATGAATCATGAATCAAATCATGAATCATGATTTATGAATCGAATCATGAATCATGAATCGAATCATGAATTGAATCATGACTCGATTACTGAATTAAATCATGAATCATGAATCATGAATTGAATCATGAATTGAATCATGAATCAAATCATTAATCAAGAATCATAAATCATGAATCATGAATTATGAATCATGAATTGAATCATGAATCATGAATCATGAATTGAATCATGAATTGAATCATGAATCATGAATCGAATCATGAATCATGAATCAAGAATCATTAATCGAATCATGAATCATGAATTGAATCATGAATCTTGAATCATGAATTGAATCATGAATCAGGAATCATGAATCGAATCATGCATTATGAATCATGAATCATGAATTGAATCATGAATCATGAATCATGAATCGAATAATGAATCATGAATCATGAATTTTATCATGGATTGAATCATAAATCATGAATCGAATCATGAATCATGAATTGAATCATGAATCATGAATTGAATCAAGAATCATAAATTGAATCATGAATCATGAATCATAAATTGAATCATGAATCATGAATCATGAATTATGAATTGAATCATGGATCATGAATCATGAATCGAATCATGAATCATGAATTGAATCATGAATCATGAATCATGAATTATGTATTGAATCATGGATCATGAATCATGAATCGAATCGAATCATGAATCATGAATTATGAATCATGAATTGAATCATGAATCATGAATTATGAATCATGAATTGAATCATGAATCATAAATTATGAATCATGAATTATGAATTGAATCATGAACTTAAGCTTGAATCATGAATCGAATCATGAATTGAATCATGAATCATGAATTGAATCATGAATCATGAATCATGAATTGAATCATGAATCATGAATTATGAATCATGAATTGAATCATGAATTGAATCATGAGTCATGAATCATGAATTGAATCTGAAATCATGAATCGAATCATGAATCATGAATCAAATCATGAATTGAATCATGAATCGAATCATGAATTGAGTCATGAATCATGAATTGAATCATGAATCATGAATCATGAATGATGAATTGAATCATGAATCATGAATTATGAATCATGGATTGATTAATGAATCATGAATCGATTCATGAATCATGAATTGGTTCATGGATCATGAATTAAATCATAAATTATGAATTATGAATCATGAATTGAATTATGAATCATGAATCATGAATCATGAATCATGAATCATGAATTGAATCATGAATTGAATCATGAATCATGAATTATGAATTATGAATTGAATCATGAATCATGAATCATGAATCATGAGCTATATAAAAAATGTATTTAAACTAGGTAACAATTTAAATAGATTAGTAAAACTAAAAACCCTTTCTGTCACTATAGTTTTCAATGCAATTACTAAATTTATAGAAAAATATTAAAGTAGGTGAAAAGTTAACTAGCTATAACTAAGCAATTTCAATTGAATAGTAATAAAAATACAAATCCTCTTCTCTGTTGCTGAAGTTTCCAACGGTGGCTGTTCTAATATCTCAGGTGACAGTTGAATGAGATGTATTGAAAAAAATTGTTATTTTATATAGTCTGGACTATACCACTATTTTTTTTCTACAGGGACTGCTTATTAATAAAATCTTATAAAAATAATAATATAATACATTTTTACAGAGACTTTTAATACACTTTACTTTACAGACATACTACCATTTCCTATTTATATTATAATTTTTCATGAAAAAAAAGGATTGTTGAAAATTGATGTCTACCTTAAAACTCTAAACCATACTCTTAGGTGCAAATGAAAAAAGCCGAAATTGCAAAATATTACTATACGCGGAAACGCAATTTTCAACAATTGAATATGTTTTTTTAGCCCATGATGTATTATTTCTATGGGCTTCCTGTGAATAGACGTTATCCATTTTTTTGGTCGTTAACGTGGTACAATAGTACAGAATAGCGCAAATTTAACACATCCGCCTAAATGCGTAAAAAGTGTGCGGTACGGCGTATTACAAGCTAATTGAATACCCCCCTAGTTTCAGCATATACATAGGGCTAGATTTACTAAGCTGCGGGTTTGAAAAAGTGGGGATGTTGCCTATAGCAACCAATCAGATTCTAGCTTTCATTTATTTAGTACCTTCTACAAAATGACAGCTAGAATCTGATTGGTTGCTATTGGCAACATCCCCACTTTTTCAAACCCGCAGCTTAGTAAATCTAGCCCATAAAGTTGAACTTTATGCACAATATGGCTATATTGGGATGTATATGTATTGTGTACATTGGTCTTGTTTGCCTGCCATCTCAAATGATTTTATTTACTTGTAGACATTTCTTTAAATTAAAGAAGCACAACTTTTTCTCTTTCACTAATTTCTAGTACTGAAAAAAAGATTCTATATTTTGTGGACCTTTTTGCAGGATTTAAGGGCTACGTACAGGGCTGGTACAAGGTTGCTCAGCGTCCTAGGCAAAGATTCAGCCCATTACCTCTCCTCCCCCCAATATTCCCTTCCCAGCCCCATCACACACATGACATTTGTAAAATAAAAATAATAACTCTTACCTCCTCCTGGCTTTCTGGCAAAGCTATTGTTTAGATGCACTGATGTCCAGACCTACTGAGATCTGCTGCAGAATGCTGTCCAGGCTTCACTGCTTCCCAGGAGCAAACGCAGGATATCTAGAGGGCCAGGCTCTAAATGTTAGATTTCAAAACAAAACAAAAAATAAAACTTGACATCGTTAACCTATTACACACTGACATGTCCCAGCTGCCCACCAACTTTTCTGCCTATTAGCTATTCTCACATATGCCACACCTTGCCCAACAGCTTTTAACTACCTGCATAACACCAGGTTTACTCACATGTCCCCCTGCTCACTGGCTTATCTCTCACATACACCCCTGCCCTAGGCGTCCTGGCCAGCTTTTTTTAACACATGTCCCTCTTGCCCACAGCTTAATGTTTAAGCAACCATTTATTTTTTTAGTATTTGCCCACTACTTGGCTCTCCTCTATTGCTATCTGCTTAGTAATATTAATTTTACCTCTACAGAATACATTAACACATGCAAATAAATAGAGAAAAGTAATCTAAATGACATAGATAATCTTGACATTTTTCCATTTATTTGCATGTGTTAATGTATTCTGTAGAAGTATGCACATGCACAAAGCCATTTTACTATACTACCATATAGTAGAACAGCTGACATCATCGGGGTCAAACTATGAAAACCTAGGCTTTTCAGAGCTTGTTAAATTTTTCCAGACCACAGTCCCCATTGAAAATCATGGGGAATGCGGTTTAAATAGAAACTTAGCCTAATACTGGAGATATCCATGATACCTCAGATTCTAGTTACCATTTATTTAATTCATTCCACAAAATGACAGCTAGAATCTGATTGGTTGCTATAGGCAACATCTCCACTTTTTCAAACCCGCAGTTTAGTAAATCTAGCCCTATGTCTATATGTATTGGTGTTTTTTCTAGTGCTCCATCACGTTGAGGACTATCTTTACCTATTGTGAGAAACACCACTTATATACTATGTTCTTGAACAATTAGCGCTTAAAGATACACTATTATCCATTTCATTGTTCATTTGTCTGGGAAGTGGTGGTTTTCCCTAAGTGTACCTTGGGCGTCTTTTTGCCAACATCAGCACCAGTCTTTGTCACTAATGCTTATCGATTAAAATATATTCCTCACTAAGAAGATAGTCCATATATGGGAGCAAACTCTTACTAGTCATATACCTTGGAAGTGAAATATGTTAGGCTTGACTATGTGCACTGGAATATATTTGTATTAGTTTTGCATAGGTTGTGTTTCCTCGGCAGCAGTGTATATTATATATATTTATATTTATTGCTCATCTATTATTAATCCAGCTAATCTGTGTGCACCTAGCAATAGTGCACACAGCATTGACCGTGTACTAGAAGGGATGGAGAGCACCCAGAACTGTCTAAAATGATAGCCTTGCCCCTTGCATGCGAGTTATGTCCACTCTGGGAAGGGATGTTGTGAAAACCACCCTCTAGAAATCCAGAGTTTGCCCCTGTTTCCCTCCTACCAGTTAACCGCAGCTTAAAGTGTTATAAAGCTGCAGCACCTCTGCTCCTGGACAGCTTTCTCACTACTAGTGATCATCAACGCAACGAAAATAGTAAATCAGATAAAGAAATCACAAGGATTTTCTAGACACCGGACTCCTGAACAGAAGATAAGATTTACATCTTGCATATTGTTTATGTGACTGGGTATTTTCTTATCTGTTCTGAGTATAGAGAAGTGGATCCCAAACTTTCTCAGTTCGTGGCACCCATAGGGTCTCCATAATTCTTTCAAGGCACCCCTAAGTCAAAATAATTACCAAGTAGTCCCCTCCCCCCTCCCCCGCTTTGCTTACCCATCTTACCACCAGCCCTGGCCGTGGCACCCCTGTGAGATTGCCAAGGCACCCCAGGGAGCCGAGGCACACAGTTTGGGAACCGCTGGCCTAGAGAGTAGAAATCCCAGGGATTTACTGACAGAGGTCAAAGCTTTCAACCTGACAAGATTGTGGAAAGTGGTTAAAGCTGCAGACTGATACATCTCATGTTTTTTAGTCTGATATTACTATCAGTCATATCATTTTTAAATAAACCTTGTTTTTTTATGTGTTGATTGGGGTCTGAATTACTTAATTTCTTGTTGAAGATATCAAATCGTGTTACCATTAGCCAAAACCATGAATTATACCCTAATTAATGATGTTTTATTGAAACGGTACATACATTTGATATCTTTTGACATCTAATTATAAAGCATGTACTGTATAGTTATATTGTTTTTTTACCTCTTCCTGCTCCTCACTTCCCTCAATCTACTCCCCACCACCATTCCCTGCCTCTGGTGTATACCAAATCTATTGTGACTCCCTGTGTTGTGCCGGCTGCAGAGGATTTCACTTCCTGTTCACTGACCACGGACACAGCTTAGAACTGCTCACACGTGCAGGAAACTGTAATGAATTGTGTTGTGAGAGGTGGTATTGGTGTATGGAGGGGGTGATATTGGTATAGTGTGGGGTAAGAGAATTGGTGTATGTTGGGTGTATTGCTGTAATATGGAGGTTATTGCTTTATGTAATGTTGAGGGTATTGCTGTTTGCTTTTTATTGATGTAATGGGAGTGCTAATTATGTAGGGGTCATTAAAGGAAATAGGCCTTTTTGCAATTGTTTTAATGTTGGCAGCTTAGAGTGTTTATTATACTTGCCTACTCTCCTGGAATTCCTGGGAGGCTCACGAATTTGGGGGAGTCCGGGAAGAGTAGCCAAACCTCCCACATTTGCCGAAATTCACGGCATTAAATGGTGGAGGCGGGGCTTTATCTCATCATTAAGCTCCGCCCTGCTATTCAATGCCGTGAATTTCGACATTTTATAGTGGGGGCGGAGCTATGGTGACGCAACAATGTCACACCACCCCCTCCTACCCCCTGTCACATGACTTCTCCCTGGGGGAGAAATTTTAAAACGTGGCATGTATGGTGATTATTAGTTGCTTGGCTTTCCAAAATGTAACCAGCATATATCCCTTTTCCATACAGAGCCCAGGATCTGGACAAATAGCAACTGATAGAGAAAACAGCAGAACACACACCCTGCAGAAAACAGTCCAACATAGAGAGTGATCTACAGTAAACACAATCTATATATGCTCTGTGAGGTAATACCACTAATTATTGGAATATATTAGTGTGAAGTGACCTATGCAGGAACCCACTGTACGTCACTTATGACAAGAGAGAGTAGTACACACGAATAAAATATGCAACAGAGACAGTACCAGTCACACTACCAGAAAGCACTGTCTAACAAATGTGTATGTATATAAACTAGATATACATAAATATATATAATGGTTCCTCCCCAGTGCAATCTGTGCTTTTTTTTTTTTTTTTGTAAGTCTGACAGAGAGCTGTAATGTCAGTTAAAGAAACCGTTAGTAAAGCCTGGGAAACAGTGAGGAATACACCTACAATGACGCTCCTCCTTCCTCTTACTCAGCTTCACAAAATGGTGCCTGTATACACAAAAACTGGTAGGAGCTGTGTGACGAAATGAGTTTGATAACCCTGTGAGCATGTCTCATTTCTCACATAATGTGGATTATAGTACTTTTTATAGCCTATGCTGGTTGTTCCCCAGCTCACCAGACTACAACTGCATTGTCCAATAACATGTGGCTAAGGGGACATTGTAGTTCAGTGTACATATGTATATTGTTTATTGTATATTGATAACTTGAAGTAAGGTTGCTATTCATTGTCTTTAAAATGAAGCCAGGGGGATTATGGGTAGGGATCAGGTTGCCATGTGCCTGATTAGGAAAACTAATTAGTGTCCATTGTTCTCACCAGGCTAGTCCAGACAGGCCATCTAACAGGGGAGGTTCTCTGAAAGGACAGCTCATCTTCACTCCCCTGTCCAACCCCCCCCTAGTCCAGCACTGACCAATGGTTAAGAAGAATAGACGCAGGGGTTTGCCCAGGGAGGGGAAAGACTGTGGAAATTAGATCTGTGATATATAAGGAACAACTCCAGGGGGGGAGGGTGGTCATGCTTGGATTTCATTCAGGAAGGTGCAAGATGGAGTTTTGAATTGTCGTTTTCTAACTCAAGTCTATATATGCAGCTGAGAGGGATCCATGGGTCATGAAGTCTGGACAGCAGGTGACTATATCTCCTTAAGTTATTGGGGTAAGGGACAGATGATGTGGTAAATCTGACTGGCATTTATTTACTGTGTGTATATAATATTCTAGTGTTGTTTGTATAACAATAAATATACTGTTGTATTTTTATAACTGCATTTTGCCTGAGTGACCATACGAATCCTAGAAGGTACTGGGTAGCACTGGGCCAGATAAACCCGGTATCTTCACATTTTTGGTGGCAAGCAGTGGGGTCACTCAGTCCCAGGTCCTATCTGGGTAGAGCTGCAGGGGAACTGTATCGTGATACATTCCAGGGCTCTGCAAAGCAGTTAGCACTAGAAACCAGTTACCACATTATCCTGAACTTACTCCTAAAGGCTTTAAGGTAGAAAGTGTCACGAAAAGCGTTGTGGGCTTTAGGCGAGGGAAGATGCCGTCTAAGTGCCGATTTGATAAGGGGAAGCGCACCCCGCCAGAGGAGAGCGGAAGATGGAACCGTGTCTCAAAGAGAGGAAATCACAGTGAGGTGATCCCTGGAAGTAAAATGGGTGTGAGCTCTAGGAACAAGAGAGCAGGTCACAGCCCAGTGTTGCAAAAGTTCCCAAAGGAAGGGATGAAGCAGTCCAGTACACCCAGGAGAAAGGCGTACTGGGATGAAGGACTGTGGCAGTGTCTGCAGGATGGGGATATGGATGTGTTGCACCACCCCACCACAATGCAGCACATTTTGGATTATTGGGATGAGGAGTGCCCAAAGATTATTATGTGGGAAGGAGCCAGTCTACAGGAGAAATTGGAGAACCTGTTGGATGTGTTCCTAATGTTGAAAGAGGAGGCAAGTGCCTGTAATTTTCGGGATGAACCAGCATGGGATGATTTTACACATGAAGTTATTTGTATTATGCAGAATCTGGCCAAGGGAGAATCCAGATACAACAATAATCAGCAATACAAACAAGACGTAAATGGACTATTACAGCACAGGGACATGCCTGATGAATCCCCTGCAAATGTATTAATAGAATCTGTCCCATTAGCAGATTCTACAGATCCACTAGAGACAATGAGTATGGAGGAGCTGATAGTGGAATGCCAGATCCGGGGTGTACCTTACCTGTACTGCACGCACATGGATATCCTGAAACGTTTGTTAAAAGATCAGGAGAATCCCATCAATGCCTTTAGTGTTTATAGAAAATGGATGCTCACTTTAGGTCCCCACATACCTCTCTGGGAACAAATGCAATGTCTGCAACAGAGTTTTGAAGAAGCAGAGGATGAGGTATGGCGGCAAGGATTTACAGACACTGAAATGTGGCAGGATCAGTGTTATCGAGTGAATACTGAAAAATGCCAATTGGAATATCTTTTGTCACACTCTAAAAAGATGGCTGCTCAGTCTGTTAATCAGGGGGAGGTCCATCCCAGTGGATTAAACACAGTTGCCCAAGCTACTATCTTGGGGGAGACTGGAGAAGAACTGCTTGGTGAGGATGTTGTACCTCCGACTACTCAGAAAGGATTAGGAGAAATTCTCCCATTTGGTGACTTGGATCGAAAAGAGCTACCAAGTAAGTACCATGTAGCAGCATCTTCTGATAATTTGCCAGTGTTATTGGAACCTGAGACTGTGTCTGAGTTAGAACAGAATTACAGAAAAGATCAGTTATCCATCCCTGTTGTGCCTGAAAAGAATTTGTTTAATGAAGTAACGCAGGATACCGCATGTGTGCTCTCCGGGGCAAGTGATGTACAGCTGTACCCAATTGTGACAGAAGAGAATCATAAACTTGCACAACATATGATCTCAGCAGAAATCATGTTTACAGACTGTAGGACAGAATTAATGGGAGAGGATAAAGGAATTGTCATGTCAGAGGCCACTACCATGGGGCCCTGGGAAAATTACACTTATGCCTTCCCCTATGCAGAACTGGCAGATGAGGAGATGTTGACTGAGTGGGTGTCTGAGAGGGCACCAGTACAGCAAGATTCACCAGCCCCACCAGCTTTGATGCATCGCACTCCAGCTCCAAATCTGGGAATCCAGGACCCAATACCAGAGGCCTGCACTGGACCATCCACTTTGTTTTGCTGCCAGGAGGACAAGTCTGTGTCCAATGAGGATTCACACTACCCCGATGCGCCAGAGGAGAGGGAAGTAGTGCAACAGTTGGATGTGGTAGCAGGGGAGGGGAGATGCACACCAACATACTTACAGGGGCACCCACATGTGGTTTGGGAGGGGGACAGAGGATTCCCCATAAGCAAAGAATTAATGGAGCCACCACCTTTGCCTGCCACTGGGCAGTTGTCCCTTGAGTGTTTGGGGGAGGGGGGATTGGATCTTGGCCAGAAACAAACGGACAAAGAGCCAGAAAGTTTGCCTGCCACTTGGCAGTTTTCACTCGAATATGTGGGGAAGGGGAGCATGGTCTCCAGAAACAGAGGACAGGCCAAGGGACTATTTGCAGTTGGGCAATTAAGGGTGGATAAGGCACCCAAGGGTTGTTGGACTACAATTGTAATACAATGGATGTATGCACCGGAGTGCCCCAGTTTTATTGTTGTCTCATTTTATGACACAGGGCAGCATAAACCCCCACTCCAGCTGGGTGGGATGATATCCCTGCAGCCATGGGACCCTGGTGGGAGATTGAGGAACTGTGTACTGCTGTCTACCTTGCCATCAGACCCAGGAGAAACCACAGCAGGCCAGAGATTTTGGACTTGGGGAGAAAGGTTTACTTGGAGCAAGGAAGCCACTGGGGAACAAAGGCTAAAAAAGTAGGGGAGGTATATGTGACGAAATGAGTTTGATAACCCTGTGAGCATGTCTCATTTCTCACATAATGTGGATTATAGTACTTTTTATAGCCTATGCTGGTTGTTCCCCAGCTCACCAGACTACAACTGCATTGTCCAATAACATGTGGCTAAGGGGACATTGTAGTTCAGTGTACATATGTATATTGTTTATTGTATATTGATAACTTGAAGTAAGGTTGCTATTCATTGTCTTTAAAATGAAGCCAGGGGGATTATGGGTAGGGATCAGGTTGCCATGTGCCTGATTAGGAAAACTAATTAGTGTCCATTGTTCTCACCAGGCTAGTCCAGACAGGCCATCTAACAGGGGAGGTTCTCTGAAAGGACAGCTCATCTTCACTCCCCTGTCCAACCCCCCCCTAGTCCAGCACTGACCAATGGTTAAGAAGAATAGACGCAGGGGTTTGCCCAGGGAGGGGAAAGACTGTGGAAATTAGATCTGTGATATATAAGGAACAACTCCAGGGGGGGAGGGTGGTCATGCTTGGATTTCATTCAGGAAGGTGCAAGATGGAGTTTTGAATTGTCGTTTTCTAACTCAAGTCTATATATGCAGCTGAGAGGGATCCATGGGTCATGAAGTCTGGACAGCAGGTGACTATATCTCCTTAAGTTATTGGGGTAAGGGACAGATGATGTGGTAAATCTGACTGGCATTTATTTACTGTGTGTATATAATATTCTAGTGTTGTTTGTATAACAATAAATATACTGTTGTATTTTTATAACTGCATTTTGCCTGAGTGACCATACGAATCCTAGAAGGTACTGGGTAGCACTGGGCCAGATAAACCCGGTATCTTCACAAGCTGCAATAACAACAGTTCCCTACCAGTAAAATTGCCGCTGCTACCTGCATGTCCAGTCGCTGTCTGTGTCCTCATCAGTGTCACTGGAACAGGTGCGGGCTTAGACCGCCGACAGCACCATCTTCGCTGTGCAAGGGGACACTGGTGCTGCAGCCGCTGTTCCTGGCGCGGCCCGAACTCACACTGGAGTGGGTTCCTGGACACTGTTATAGTGTCAGGTAACACTTTTACCTGGAGTCCACACTACCTCAGGGAGGGCGGCACCTAAGTGCTGTCAGCGCTCTCCCTGACTACTGCCGCTGCATTCACAGTATGAAAACCTCAATGATGAGGCTAAACATAAACTTATTTTAAATATAAATGAAGTAAAAATTAAGACTAGACCAAAAAGCTGCCTTACTCGTTAGCAGGGCCGGATTAAGGGAATAGAGACCCCTGGGCTAAGGGGGCCTCCATTCCCCCATGAAGAGCCCCCCCCGTGATCTGAGCCAAAGCCCCCCCTCCCCTCCGGTGAGCCAAGCCGCCCCCAATGCACTTACTTTCTTCTCCTGGCATTGCAGTCCTTCCCCGGCGCGCTGTACGCTCTTTACTGAGGAGATCTCGTGAGAGTGAGAACTGCAGTGAAAGTCCTCAGCTGCATTGTTCGCGCCAGGGGCGTCCCCGCCCCGACCGATCAATACTGCTGCTGAGTACATTTAAGGGCCCCCTGGATGCCAGAGGCCCCTGGGCTGTAGCCCAGTTAGCCCTAGGGTTAATCCGGCCCTGCTCGTTAGGCACTATTAAACTACTGAGAGCTTCCTGCTGGAGGGGGCATAGAGGGGAAGAGAACAGGCTAGACAAGTTTTTAGTGCTATTACACCCACAGCGCCCTCCATACCCCAAGGTGAGCAGTGTCCCCCAAATGCAAGAGAAATATGTCATACTTGCCAACTTTGTGACCTGTCCTTTGGGAGATCCTGGAGGACAGGTCATGTTGACAGGGGTAGGAGGGGCGTGGCGATGTCATATTGGCGCCACCATATCCGCCCCCACTATAAAGTGGCGATATTCACAGCATTGAATAGTGGTGGCGGGGCTTAATGACGCGATTAAGCTCAGAAATTCGGGAGCCTGTGTGTGTGTGTGTGTGTGTGATGACACAGGGGGCTTGTGGTAATATGTGTGTGTGTGTGTGTGTATATGATGGCACAGGGGGCTTGTGGAAATGTAGTGTCTGTGATGGCACAGGGGGCTTGTGGCAATGTACTGTGTGTGAGGTAGGTGGTGGCTAATTAATGGGTGCTATTTTGTTTGTGAGGTGATGGTGGGGCAACTTAATAGTGGGGACTCTTAATTTAATTAGGTTGAATTGAGGGCTATTAATTGTATGTGTGGGTGAGTTTGGGGAGAATGAGGTCTCTTTATTAAATGTGAATATGAATTATTTAATGGCAGTGATGGTTGCAGGAAATAGGTAGATTTATGGAATGTAAATACTATTAATTTATTGCGGGGGCTGTTTGGAGAAAGGGGAAATAAGTTTATATATTAAATGGGAATGCTATTACTTTAATATTGGATTTTGGTCGGAGGGATATAGATCTATTTATCAAATGGGAATACTATTATTTTAATGTTGGTGCTGGAGGAAGGCATAATTATTAAACGTTTGTTATATTGATTTAGCGCTGGTGCTGGTTGTAATTCTAAATGTACCCATTTTTTCCCCCAAATAGGGCCCCCAACATTCCAGGACCCAGAGAAGCCACAACTAAAGACACCAGCAGCCACAGGTGGTGAAAGTGACAAGAACAGGTAGGAGAGAGTACAATACAGTTTGTCAAATGTTCTGATTCTAGTGGGGCAATCCTAATTTTTGGTGACTGTTCTGCCCAATCTAAGGAGCAGGTAAAGACTGTGTACTCTTTAAATATACACTGCACTCATTATATACTACACTATGGTGCTAGCTGTCCATCGTGTGCTTACCACACCCCCCATGGTGTTTTTTATTTGCGCCTCTCTTGTGACTGGCCACACCCCATCTGGTGGGCCTTTACCACTGTATTCCCCCTGTGGGCACTTCATGCCCCAGTCCGACAGTGCACTTTTGTGTATCAGAATGTGAATTGGGTTCACTAATGTGAGGCATAATATGAATTGGGGCACTTATGTGTGGCATAAAATGAATTTGGGGCATTACTGTGGAATAATATGAACTGGAGACTCTACTGTGTGGCATGTTATTGTCACGCCTGAAGATCTGTCTGTACCAAGACTGGCTGTGTCTCTGGAGCTGGGCTGGTGTCTACATAGACAAAGCTGGGTGGACTGATAATGTCCCTCTGCATGTAGTGAATGGACTGGTGCAGATGGTGGTTACTCTAGCAGGGGGGAGCAAACAGGAACTAAATTGCTGGACAGGACTGTAACCGAAATGCTAGACCGGACTGTAACCGGAATGCTGAAGAGTATTGCTGTAATCGGAATGCTGGAAGAGGATTGCTATAACCAGAATGGAACTGGCATGCTGGAAAAAAATCAGAGTCCTGGAATAGGACTGGCGCCAGAATGCAGACTGCACTGTCAGAGCTGGGACTGTAGCAAGACTGTAGCAAAACTGTAGCAAGACTGTAGTAAGATTGCTGGGAACCAGGTTGGTGTTTGGAATACAATGTTGCACTGGCAACAGGTAAAGGCTCCAGAAAGTCCTTTTATAGTTGTTGTTGATTCCTGATTGGAGACTGTAGTCAGCTGGGCAGAAGCAGCACTCTGAGTTGCAGAGATGGATCAGGTGACTATATTCAAGATGGCAGCTCCCATGAACTGATTTTAGAGGGAATCTAAAATGGAGGCTATTATCACCTGAGTGGCTAAGAGGAATCATGTGACTGAATCCAAGATGGCCACGCCCATACTCTGATTCTGGAGTGATCTCTGGAGTGGAGACAGACTATACAGTATCTTACAGAGAGCACCTGCTAGTCATGCCCCAATGATGTACAGCCATGCCCCTAATTGTATGACCACACCCAATCCCATGAATAAAGAATGGTACCAAAACATCCTCCAAGAGCAACTTCTCCCAACGATCCAAGAACAGTTTGGTGACGAACAATGTTTTTTCCAGCATGATGGGGAACCTTGCCATGGCAAAGGTGATAACGGAGTGGCTTTTGGATCAAAACATCGTAATTGTGGGTCCATGGCCAGGAAACTCTTCAGACCTTAATCCCATGAGAACTTGTGGTCATTCCTCAAGAGGCGGGTGAACAAGCACAAACCCACAAATTCTGACAAACTCCAAGCATTGATTAGGCAAGAATGGGCGGACATCAGTCAGTATGTGGCCCAGAAGTTGATTGATAGCATGCCAGAGCAAATTGTAGAGGTCTTTAAAAAGAAGGGTCAGCACAGCAAATATTGACTCTTTGCATAAACTTTATGTAATTGTCAAGAAAAGCCTTTGACCCTTATGAAATGCTTGTAATTTTACTTCAGTATACCATAGCAACATCTGACAGAAAGGTCTAAAAACACTGAAGCAGCAAACTTTGTGAAAACCAATATTTGTGTAATTCTCAAAACTTTTCCCATGACTATATACTAGAGATGTAACAATGTGCATGATGAGGGATATCAGAGAATATAGAGTTTAGTTATAGGTCGGCGACGGTATATTTTATTTATTTGTTATTGTTTTTTTATTATTATTTTATTATATTATTATATATGTTGTTTTGTTTATTTTATTTATAGTTTGTATTTTTTCTTTCTTGGTGCAGGACAGGAGCGGGGTGGGTATTGTGGTTCTAGTCTGGGAAGGTTTGTTGTAAGTAATATTAGTTGCTGGTAGAGGTTATCTAAGGTGAATTGCTTTGGGTTATAGGAAGCTTCAGAGGTCTATCTCTGTGCTTAGACTGTTTGGTGTTAGTGTTTTCAGATTATATATCCATTTAGTCTCTAGTTTTCATAGTGCCATTTGTATGTTCCCCATTCAGGGGTTGTGGGTGTGTCTATTGCTACAAAGTAGAATTTTTTGATTTTACTGTTAGGTACTCTCTATAAATGTGCAACTACATTTTGTGTTATTATTTTTGTATATTATTCATGTGTTTTAGCATTCTTATGTTTAGGGGTCTTGCTGTGCATCCTATGTATTGTACGTTACAGAGGCACGTGATTAGGTATACAACATTTGTGGATTTACAGTATATAATCTTTGTGATTTGAAGAGTTTCCCCAGTAATTATTGAGGTGAAGGTCTTATTTTTTAATGAAGTTATTTTTGCAGGCTTTACAGTTCCCACACTTACTGAACCCTCTAGGGTTTAATGTTTTAACTTGGTTTTTGGCGGTTTTGTTGATTTTTAGGAGACTGGGTACTAGATGTTCCTGTAGGTCTCTGGCTTTTCTATGTGTTATGTGGGGTCTGTCTGGTAGTGAAGGTCCTGTTTGCTCATTCATATTTATGATATTCCAGTATTTCTGTAGTATTGTACTTTATTTGATTTTTTTCATTTTGAAGCTGTTTTTGTTGTATTGTGTAATGAAGTGGAGAGTGTCCTCTCTGAGTTGTTTTAGAGTAAAGGAAGTGTCATAGTCAAATTGTATTAATTCAGATCTATCTAACTCTAGCTTGGGCTTCTGTTAGGGTAGGGAAGCTATATAGTCTCTCTTTAAATATAGTGGTCATGTTGTAAGCTTGGTTCTGATAGGTGGTGTTGTTTGTGCTGTTCCTTTTAAATTGCCTATTGGTTGAAGGGAATGTTTTTGACCCATGTTCTTCTGCCAGCTGTTTCTGACAACGTAATAATTGTTGTCTACGAGTTTCTAAAATGTTTTCAAAATGGACCTCTGAGTTTTCAGTGTATAGTGTTAGGTCTAGGAAATTAATGCTGGTGGTGTTGTGTTCCTCATTGAAATTGAGGTTAAGTTTGTTTTGTTTGTGTTTAATGAAGTTGTTGAATAGGGGTTCTGTGCCTTCCCATATGAAGAGTATGTCATCGATGTAGCATTTCCACAGTACTATGTGTTCTAAGTAGAGTTTGTTATTATATATGAAGTCTTGTTCCCATGAATTCATGTATAGATTAGCATAGCCCGGGGCAAATGTAGTCCACATACTGTCCCTTCTGTCTGTTGGTAGTGTGTGTCTTTAAATGTGAAGTAGTGATGTGCCAAAATGTATTTTATGCTTTTTAGGATGAAATCTATGTGGTTTCTGGCTATATCTGCGTCTTCATCTAGTGTTCCGCCTATTGCTGGTACTACCTTGTGATATGGGATTCTTGTGTATAGTGAGCTTACATTTAATGTGCACCACATGTATGTGTCTTTCCATGTGTGGTGTTGGGTAGTGTCAAGTACATGTGTTGTATCTCTGAGAAATGATGTTGTCTTACTGACGTATGGTTGTAGGAATGTATATACTGTATATATTAGGATAAGTTTTGCGCTATGGAGTCTTCACCTTATACAATAGGCCTACCGGAGGGAGAGGGGGTGGTGGAGTTTGATGTTAGATTTGTGTATTTTTGCTAGGAAGTAGAAAGTGGGGATTTGTGTTGTTTTCTTTGTATGAATTTCAATTCCTGTTTATTCAGGATTCTCATTTAAAATTATTTCTAGTTGTAAGATAAATTCGTTAGTGTGTTTGAGGGTTAATATTTTGTATGTGTGGGTGTCGGAGAGCAATCTGTGGGCTTCTTCTATGTATTTGGTTGTGTCCATTATTACTATTCCTCCTATTTCTTAGTGTTCTCATATCATCAAAAAAGAGCCTTAGGGTGCTCCCTGACACACAGAAGTGCTTATTAATATATTAAAATATAACATTTTGAAATAATAAAACGACATATAGGACCAAAAACAAAATAGAAGAGTTGGGTAACTATTGGTGGAAGGCAATAAGGTGGGTAGAGTGGTATGGAGGGGAGGATTTGGAAGATCCATCAGAGAGCTAAGAGAGAGCCATGGGGTATACCACTAACAACAATTGGGAATCAGTTGACAATACTTTCAGACATTGATTTGAATTAAAGACTTACTTATTGCTGGGATCCTACCTCAAACCTATAAACTCTATAACAGTCAGTTTCTTTAAATTCCAACCATTATAGCCACGTAGCATTGCAATCTGAGGAGTCTTCTTCGTTCACAGAAGTAGTTATATCATCCATGATATAGTTGTCGATTTGTACATACCAGTCTTTTAGAGATGGGGGCAGATGTTTTCCAGCGATCCCGGATTACAGCATTTGTGCCTTGCTAAAATGTCTCAAAAGGAACTTCTTGAATTTAGTGATGGGTATTTTGTACGAATTTATAAGCCAAAAGCCCTGTTCAGCTGGAACCTCAGAATTCAAATAATGTTTGTAATTCTGGACAACTTGCAGAAGAACTTTCTTTTTTGGGCACTCCCACAAAATATGTATATAACTCCCTAATGCACCGCCAACATTCACCAGAGGTCCCGGAGTACATTTTATTTAGTAAGATTGGGTGTCTGTACCAGCGTGCTGTATACATGTATTGGATCTCTACCACTGAAGCACTTATTGAGCATGTGTGTGTAGTTTAAAAAACTTTCCACTATTCCCTTTGCAAATTTCTCTATCCAAGCCCCATGTCTTTATAAAGAGAGGTAATGAGCGACATAAGTTTTCTACAATTAAAAGTGAGGATATTGTGCGGGTAGGAGCATACAGATTATTTTACATGTCTTGTGGCTTAGGCAAGAGGAAGTTTAAAAACCATATACAGAGTGCTGGAGAGTTAATTAGAGTGGTAAATGTTAGTTTGGCAGTATTGCAAAATGACCAGATCTATAGCCATATGGCATATTCCAGTCACATGATCTATGCCAGCTCATCATCTAATTACATGACATGACATTTTAATTATTGGTGTCTATATTTCTCTTTTTGCACTTCCTTTGAATTTTCTAGAACTGCAGATGTTTACTTCAGCGGAGAAAAACAACTTTTCCCTCTATAACTTTGTCAAACAGATCCTGTCATTAATTTTAGTACATAAAACTACTGTCTGTACTCGGCGTACTAAAATGACTATTCATATTACCAAATATCTTACATTCTGTTATCATAGGGGAGAATTATATACTTATTTGTGATGTTTACTGTGCCACATGTTAATGTAAGCTTGATGATCATATACTAGCATTGATAACATGTGTTTATACATTATATATAGTCAAGTCTAAGTAAAAATTACCAATACAGTGACTGATATGTGATAAAGAGTAAGAAGACTGGAAACCTGAGAATCACATTTTATTATCCATAAAATGTCTTTTTTTTTAACATGATCATTTTAGATTATTTATTTTATTCCATATTTTCTTGGTCCATTTCTGGCCCCTTAGTGGATGTGGTTGATGAAGATGTTGCATTCTCAAAGCACGTGCAGCTTGGGCAGTCATGGTAGAAAGGACTATGCTGAACTAAAGATTGGGCCATAGACATGACAGATGCTGCAGCCATCATATTCATTGAAAACCAGGGGTTACAAACTGACAGCAAGTGAGCCAAATTGGCCTGCACGTCGCTTAAATCTGGATTCATGTTTGGAAATTCTGGCATGGGTGGTATTATATGAGATGGAGAAGCAAAAGAAGTGATAGTGGTAAAGTCTATTCCGTGACTGGCATTCTGGCCCATTGCAAAGTATTCTGATGGCGTTGTTGCTGATGATGTAATGCAGCTACCACTGATGGGTGGTGTTGGCTTAAAGGGTCGACGTCTTTTTCACTTTTCAGGAACAGACTTTGGTGCGTTGCCTCCTGAGGTCACAATCTCTTCTTTATTCTCAACAGGACACTTTTGTAGATTTGTATCCTGTCCTTTTAAGTCATGTTCTGGTGGGGACATAGCTGAACGAGCTTTCCGTATACCCACTCTTCTCTTTATTTGTCTTAGAAAGTCAGGATAACCTCTCTGAAAGTGTGGGTTTTGGTACAGCTGGAACTGGAACACAAGGACACAATTTTAATATAGATTTTTCAAATATATTTCAATCTCATAATAAATGTGAAATCAGAATATAATGGACAATGCCGGTTACTATAATCACTAAATATGTTCTATATTTGCTTTTGGTTATAGGATGGTAGCAGCATGAATGCACTTGAAGGTTTACAATTTACAGAAATGTAAGTGACCTTACTGTAACCTGCAGAGATTTCTCTACAATATATATTTTCATATACATGATATTTTGCTCGTAAGTATGGTAACTAACCCCTGATCAGAACATATGGTTAAAATCCACATATAGATTGAATAGAGGGTATATTTATCAAGTGGTGGTTCTGAAAAACCACTATTTCTTGGCAGTTTGCCATTATTTTTTAAAACAGCAATTTTATTAAAGACAAAGCCCATTGGGTTTTGTCTTTACTAAAATTGCCGTTTTAAAAAGATATGGTTTTTCGGAACCACCGCTTAAAATAATATAACCCTAGCTATGTTTATAAGGAGAATTACCCTGTGACATTTTTTCTCTAGCCGTCACAATATTTCAGGTGGGATCTGACTCTACCCTGTGCTGATCTGTCAAGAGTGCCCCAGTGACTACCAGAGACAACTCTGTTCTATGTGATATCTATTTGGGGCTACATTGTCAGCCATTACTCTCCACTAGATACTGTAACGTGGGCATTAATTCACACTTGGGCAGATATATGCTTTTTTAATAATGGATTATATAACCTCCCATGTTGCCCTGATGTCTGATGCTGCCCTATCACTCTTGCTATACTTAAGAGCTGTTACGTCATGGTGTCATCCCACTTTCGTAGAGAAATACTGGTGCAAAAACCTACAGGCTGGGACTGAAAGTGCCAGTCGCTTCCTGATTGATTGTGCTGCCCTTTTCCATGATGCTAACCCAATGGGAATCAGAATCCCCAATCATTACTATCCTAAACCATCTTGTTATTCTCCTTCAGTTCCATGCAGGTGGCCCCCTTGGTATAGGTAGCAATTAGCCCCCAGGACAGAAGGTTGTTGTTTCTATTTATCTGCAGTGGTTAGCACAGGTAGAAGAACCTCCTATCCTGTGTGTCTAAAAAAATTGCAGCTTGATACATTTACCCCTTGGAGTGCATCAATATACTTTTATAAGAAGTTTTTATTGTGTAAATAAAAGAACTAAATACTGCTGGTAGGTAATAGTGATTCTGAACACCAATAAAACTTTACCAGAACTGTGCCAGTGTTTAGTGACCATGATGAGAACATATACATTCCTGAAATGTTCAGTGATGCAATGTCAGGTTTGGTTGACTTGTGAGGCATAACAGTCATTGGGGCATTTTTGTGTTGCTGAATATTCACTGGGGGCATTAAATGTGTGGTTTAAAATTATTTGAAGGCACTTTGTGAGGCATAACAGTCATTGGCGGCATTTTTGTGTGTCTTAAAAATATTTTGAGGCAGTTTGTGAGGTATAAAGTGAATTGGTGGCATTATTGTGGCATAAAATGTATTGGGGCCATTACTGTGGCATAAACTGCATTGGGGCACTTATGTGAGGCATAAAATTAATTGGGGGCAACTGTGTGGAATATTTTTATTTGAAGCAACTGTGTGGCATACTTTGATTTGGGGGGCAACTGTGTGGCATACTTTGATTTGGGAGGCAACAGTGTGGCATACTTTGAATTGGGGGCAATTTTGTGGCCTATTTTAAATTGGGGACAACTATGTGGCACACTTTGATTTGGAGGCAACTGTGTGGCATACCTTAAATTGGGGGCACAACTATGTGGCATAACATGGATTATAGTGATTTATGTGTGGCATAAAATTAATTGGGAGTTCTACTGTGGCATAATATGAACTGAGGGTATTACTGGGGCATAATATAAACTGGGGGCACTATTGTATGGCATAACATGAACGTTTATTTGTTGGTCCCATTACTATTAATATTATCATGATATTAGCGTGATAAAATAAAAAATAATAAAATATATATATAAATATATATATATATTTTTACACACACACTCAGTGGTCAAAGTGGAAATTTAGTAGTGGCAGTACGGAAAATGTAAGTAGATGGAATTTTATGGTTTTACAATCAAAGCAGTAGAAGAATTGGCGTCATGGCTTACCACCGTATACAGAACACTTTGACACACACATATATATATATATATATATATATATATATATATATATATATTACACACACACACACACACACACACCCAGACATTTTTGCCGGTGCACTAATAGAAAAAAGTTGTCGACCCCATATGAATGGATGCACATTATTATTAGCTGTAAGTATCTCATAAAAGATAAGGTAGCATTGCTATAAAATTAAACACAATAAATGTCCAGCTTTTACATTCAATCTGTAGAATGACTGGATCTTTCAAAATAATGAGAATCTGATGGATAGTTGTTAAATTCAACTATTTTTTTCCTAGAAAAGTAGGTACAAGTAATGCAAACTTACACCCTCACTCTTTTTGCTACAGATGTATCAGATATTCTATATGTTTAATACATAAAATATTGCAGTAAATTAAATAAATAAGCATTATATAACAGCTTACCTTATTAAATTCTGCAGCAGCTTCCTCTTCAGCTAGGAATTCAGCGAGTGAGGCGGATCTTTGAAATTCACGTCGAACTTTGATGAACCCATAAATATTCAGTTGCCGTATAAAACTTTTCATACAATCAGTTTCAAAAATTCTGAAAGAACCTCTTTTCTCTAGAACAGATTTAAACAGCTCCTTATTAATCATGATACAGATGCCATCGTGGTCCCACCGAATAGAATTAAAATGGTCACTTTCTACAATCTTCCACAGTTTGCTAGGAAAATTAAGGGATCTAAAATCTCCCAGGACTGTGTCCTCATTTAAAAGGAACCGTGGCTTTTTCACAAATGGCTCATCAGTCAGAACTTGCGATGACTTTTCTTCAATTTCAGACAGGATATTTGGGATTTCATCTACTGCCCGGTCAGCTACTGGATATGCTGAATTAGTCATCATTATTTGATCTCCAACGCATTCTGATTCTTCTGCAGATGGCTCCATCTCTAGTCTTGTATATGGAGAACCCTGCAGTTATCAGACATAGCCTCTCATACCTCTATAGTATTAAGATGCTGGGAGATCAATGAGGAATTCTAGAACACCCCAATAATTATCATACATAAATATTACATCACAAAGGACCTCAGTTGCTAGGAGGTCACTGACCTTTCAGTTATGTTTTCTTAAAGGCAAAGACTACTATTATTGCACCTTTCTATATGCAATAATACACTTGCAACATCTATTTCCATGTCATCAATAAAACTTAACATATGTAGTAAAACTCCATCAATAATCTAGATATATAGATAGATAGATAGATAGAAAGATATAGATATAGGGATATATAGATAGATATAAATATATTATAGGGGCACAGTCGTGCCCTTATATTAAGGTTGCATCTAATAAAAGACATTCTGCCATTATAAATCTGTGAGAGGGGCGGCATGGTGTTTGAGGGGCTACATTTTAAAAAGTATTAAAGCTATTAAACTAAAATGTGAATGAAGAACCGTCCATAGGTGTCGCATGCCAAATTTCAGAAAAAAAGAATAAAAAATTACAAATTAGGAATAATCTTAAATTCAAAATCTCACTGATTTTGCCACTTCCTGTTTTGCTAAAAAATCACTGTTTTTCTGTTTTTGGTGGGGAGAGCGTAACTCAGTGTACAGGAGGTCTAAAGACTTGGGGTTTGTTTTATAAGAAAGCTATTATGACTGAGGAGTGCCTTTGAGGGTTGAAAATTTTGAGAAAGTTATAGTTTTTTTTACAATTTGGTAAAATATGCTCCATTTTAAAGATAGGGTATTCATAACGTTACACATGTCAGTTAGAGGTGTGCGCTGGGTGTACTCAGACTGGCTTCACTTGAGAGCACAAACATGACTGAGTCTCTGGCTAAGAGATTTTCATCTCTGAGCTGAAGAAATTACCCACATTCTCTAGCCACAGGGGGGCTTGTCAGTGTTTTGGGGATATGGGAGGGACACTCTGTAGTACTATTGGCCCAGGCACTGCTCTCAATTGAGAGTTTAATCTCTCCCTGTGGTGCCAGAGATGGCTGTTAGTGAATCCATTGTAAACCTCCCGCCCCTCAGTGATATCAGTTAATTTATTCACTGTACCGAGCTGGGAGCGTGAAATTCAAAAGTGCTCTGTAGTACTTGTACTGATCACACTCAGTGGTGATCACAGCGGGGAGTAGATGTGAGGTATCTGGACATTAGCATCTGACATGTCCCTCTTTACAATTGACATGTACCGGAGAGAAGCTGCAGAATCTATACACACCCACTTCTCATTGCTTGCTGTGTGCTGTGTTTTACTCATTGGTTCGTCAGCAGAATGTAGTGTTTTCACACACACTGCTCCTTCCCAGTGTTGTACTGTACTGCTGTGTGAGAACTCTGCTGTTTAAACCATGGAGGGTTAACTCACAGCTGATCTGACAGTCAGTTTCATCACTTCCTGTCTTGGAGGACTTTTCTGTCAGAATCTCTGTAGGAGTCTGTCTGCTTTCACTGGTGACAGCATCAACAAGGACTCAAGTTTAAGGACTGGGGAGGTGATTACAGTGCTGCAGGTGCTGGTGGGAAGCACATAAGCACAATGTGGTACATACTGCACCACATTACCGACTGCCAGAACATGCATGCATACATACTGCACGCCGCCACTGACGGCCAGAACATGCATGCATACATACTGCACGTTGCCACTGACGGCCAGAACATGCATGCATGCATACTGCACATCGCCACTGACTGCCAGAACATGCATACTGCACGCCGCCACTGACTGTCAGAACATGCATGCAAACATACTGCACGTCGCCACTGACTGCCAGAACATGCATGCATACATACTGCACATCGCCACTGACTGCCAGAACATGCATACTGCACCCCACCACTGTCTGCCAGAACAACATATGCACCAAATTCTGCCAGAACATACATACCTCATCCCATCACTGCCAGCCAGAACATACATATGCACACACATATATAGATACATATGTATATGTGTGTATGTATGTGTGTATATATATATATGTGTGTGTGCATTCAAAAACAGTGATCCAAACCAGCGCTCCCTGCTTCAGCTGCCTAATTACCTCAAGGAATGCCACCACATTCAATCATACAGTTTATACAAATAAAGGTACATAAGGCGCATACAGCAAGTCCAGCATAGATATAATCCACGATTGTCCTCAGAAAAAGACACTTCTCATATGTCCAATAGTCAAATATTCTCAAATGGAGTTCGACAAAACAGATATCGTGTAGCGAGACCTTCCTGTCTTTTGCGGTATCTCCACATAAGTAGATAGATGGAAAATTGAAAAGATAGATAAAGTTGATCAATAATTAAACTTCAAATCAACTATTGAACTCCTATGTCCAGAACTACCAAAATACACCGTGTGTAGACTATTGATTACTCTAATCACCACCACACGTGTTAGGTAAACAGAACTGGAGCTCTTACGTAATGGGAAATAACTTAACTTGTAGATGTCGATATAAGTGTCACACCAAGTTATTCTCTCTAATG
This sequence comes from Mixophyes fleayi, assembly GCF_038048845.1. Classification (NCBI taxonomy): domain Eukaryota; kingdom Metazoa; phylum Chordata; class Amphibia; order Anura; family Limnodynastidae; genus Mixophyes; species Mixophyes fleayi. The sequence goes on along the minus strand of NW_027445881.1, from coordinate 535,684 downwards.
ATTTCCCGATCATAACATATAAAAAGGGAGAAAAGCAGAACAAGAACCTGGCATATTATCCTCAGGATTTATTCCACAACATATAAAGTTACAACATGAAAACATTTCCTTCATATAAAATCCCAGCTTATAACAATCGATGGACTCGTACCGGACATAAGTGAGAAGTCAGCGTGTGGTTAGTAAACATCCCGGGCAAACACCGCTAGCTCCATCACTCTCCTCCGGCTCGTGTAACACCGCTTGTCAAGTGGGCGGATCTGTGTTAGCCGACGCGTTTCGACCCCGCCTCTGGGGTCTTTGTCAAGGTACACACAGAGTCCAATCAGCTCTCATTTAATTAAAAACAGGCCAATCATCAAACAGAAAATTCCGGTTACGAACAGAATCTAAATGGAAAACTCCGGTTACGAACAGAATCTAAATAGAATCTAAATACTGCTCTTCTCTATAATTATATGACCGGATACACAAATTAATACAAATAAGATAAAAATAACAATAACTCTAACATAAAATAAGATAAATGTTAAAAAAGATGAATGTTAAAAAAGATGAATGTTAAAAAAGAGAGATTGCCCAATCCAACTGAAATGTCCTCATAACCACAAGATCATAGATGTGGCATATGCTTACCCTGTAGAACTATTTCTAGCACTCAAACCAAAATGATTGATAGGTTGTGGCTCATTAGTACTCAACTGTCAACTAGACACCTGACACATTGGCACACAGCAGTGGCAGAAAAGAAAAAGGGGGTCCGCCCTCATTTTCACCGGCCATTATGTTGGATCTTAAAGAGGAATCAAAAAACTTGTGACATCCGAGATCTGACGACGTAACGATGACGTTTTGCCTCGTTTTAAATTCTGAGGGGGCGCGACAGTATGATGAATGATTCCACAGAACAGTATATAGCATACTTGCCAACTCTACCGGAATGACCGGGAGACTCTCGAATTTCGGGTATATATATATATATATATATATATATATATATATATATATACATATACACAGTTGTTTATAATCGATATGTACAAATGCACAGGTTTCTGATTCACTTTGGTCTATGAGATGCGGAAATTGGAACCTCACCTTTCTAGGTAACCGCACAAAGGGAGACATCTAACTAAATAACCAATACATGTTTATAAATTTGTAACGGAATTTGCTGGCGCTATATAAATAAATGTTGATGATGATGATGATGCACCACACTAGTCAACCCCCCTAATGGAGACCAGAACAGTCAGACCAGAACCCCTTCTCAACAGGAATTTAAGTTTATTTACTCAAACCATATTTAAACAATTCTAGGACTGTATTAGATTATTAAATAGAATTGTTTAAATATGGTTTGAGTAAATAAATTAAAATTCCTGTTGAAAAGGGGTTAAATACAGTGGCAAAAACAGGGACTTACCAAAGCAAACAAGGCAGCTGTACTAGGGCAGTACACTCACTGTACAGTCCCTGCATTGAATCCTGCACTAAAGTATTCTTTTTTATAAATATTATTATACAGTAAATGCTGATTCTAAAAGAATGTATGTGTGTCATAATTACTATTCAGTTTGTGTTTTAAATTATTTTATCTCCCTTTTCTCATAACACTTTCCCTCTATAAATTGTAATGCTTTGATTGTCCACTGCTTGACTGGCCTCATTTAAGAAGAAAAAGTGCCATGATCATGAGACATTTTGAACTACAGCTACAGGAACTGTTTCAGATAAATGTGCTTTTTAATGGGAAATCACATGAAACCGACATAAATTAACACATTGTAGCAATTATAATAATTACTATTTCAGTTCTAATTATATCACACTTATGCACTATTTTCTCCTCTGCGTGCTCTTTACAGATCAGAGAAAAGGGCTGGGGCTTCTAAGAGGTTCAGGTCACAGGCAGATTTATAAGCAAGGCACAAAAAAACACCTATTGTAAGCAGTCCTGTTATGGTTATAATGGCTCTTCCGTAATTTTTACTACTAAGTTTGGATGATACATGAGGTTGGAAGAAGAGGCAGCTGCATCTATTTCCAGTAGGCTCGGTTGCAAAATGGCACAAATTATGCTGTATTTAAAATGTGATGTAACACTAAACACTATTTAGAGTGCTTCATCCTATTGTTTGTTTTTAGATTCCATATCACTAGTGACTGAGTGGAATGCAGGTTCAAGCCCATTAATGTAGGGTTAGCCTTGACCTTACCCAGTAGTCGACTGGAGTTATGCTGAGCGAAGCACTGGCAGTACAGAAAGTAGCGGAGGGTCAGTGTTCCGAGTGATAGACTAGCGAGAGCCATGCCGAGCAGCAGAGACACCAAATTTATTTGTGGGCATGCTGGGACTAAATAGTGCACCCAACCTGAGTTTGTTGATTCAACCAGCTTAGTGAGTAAGACTGGAAACCTGATCATGTACTTGCATCCTGTGTGATGCTCCAAATCTAGTGAGAGGGAAAATGGGCATGTGAGTGGTATGGAGAACAAACTAATGTTGGGAGATCAGGAAAGCTGTTGAGGTGGATACAGTGTCAGAACTACCATTGGTGCCTCAAGTGTGGTGCACCAGGGCCCATGGAGATAATGGGGCCCACTGCACAGGGAACTAGCGAGCTGTGGGACCTGGTTTCCTCCTACCGCTTCTCTGCACTGGGGCACACAGCTCGCTAGTTTCGCCACTGGGTGGACAGTATAGTGGTCAAAAGAGTGACTGTTTGCTCTTTGGTGAACCTGAGACAATTATAGTAGCCAGTTTTTGATCTGTCAAAGTCCAGCACTGGCTATGCTTTTAACTCACCCAAGCCAAAGGAAAAAACAAAAAAAACAAAACAAGAAACTGAAAGACATAATTTTTTTTAATAGTTTTTCTTTATTCTGTTTGAACATTGTAGTTTGGGATATTTCACTGATATCAGCTGCATAATGTTTCCCCTCACAGCTCGGATACAACAGTTAGCTGAAGCAAAACAACTGTATGGTCGTATACTAGATATTTCATGCACTGAAGTGAGAGCTTGCTCCAGGGAACTCGAATCTAGAAACGGAGGTGATATGGTAGTTACATCAGATGTAAGACTCCGTGTTTCTTATATGGATATATAATAATGATATATATATAATATATCACTAAATGTAAAGCAAAATTTAACTTACGTTTAAAACAGAGCTGTGTATTATTTTGCTGATAGTGTCCCTTTAAGCAGAGAAAATAAAAAATAAGTGCATGTGCGCAGTTATTCTATATGTTCACCACAAACAACTACATTTGTCTCTGGGTTTCCTCAGTACTCAAAACAACCACTGAGATGTTTTTTATTGCTGTGTTGTTTATCACCACCATAAGCCACCGAGCGAGGCCTGATAAATTCAGGTAGGAGAACTACATTTTGTCTCACAAAAAGACCTTTAGGGTCCCAATACTTTAAAATGTAAGTATTCTTTTTTATTTGGCCAGTAAATTGTATAAATGATATACAAATCCATAGGTCAGAATGCATAACGAACATATCATAGAGAAACCTAAATTAGTTCAGTAGGCCCCCACGATACTTGAGTACCACCAGTTTTCCATTGATTGAACATAACAAAGTAAAGATGTTGATAAAACACAAAGGGCAATTACCAGTGGAGGAACCTCAAGGGGTGTGCCCCCCCCCTGACAAGCTCCTGCAGCACTCCCCAAGGCCCCCCCTCTGCAGCGGGTGGTGCAGTGGCTTCATGCACTAGCAGGGTCGGCATCAGAAATTGTGGGGCCAGTACAGATAAAACCGGTAGGCACCTCCCTGACACTCTGCTCTCTCCTACCTTTTCATCCAGCTTTGACTGCCTGGGGGTAAATGTATCAAGCTGAGAGCTTTCCGGCGGGTTTGAACAACCAATCAGATTCTAGCTATCATTTATTTAGTACATTCTACAAAATGATAGCTATAATCTGACTGGTTGCTGGAAAACTCTCAGCTTGATACATTTACCCCCTTGGTGTTGCTGATGGTGTCTTCAGGTCAGTTACTGTTTGGCCGGATACTGAAATGGTGGGGTCCTGTTTGGAAAAGTGTTAGTTACTATTCATCTCAAGGAATGCAGAGCAATGACTAAACACTAGGCCACCCGAACCCTAACTAGCCAGACATTAAAATAATAACACCCACGTTTAATAATTAATCGCCTTGCGCCCAATCAACCCAACATTAAATTAATAGTGTTTACGGTTAATAAATAAGCATCCATCTCAACCAACCCCCACATTAAAAGTATTCCCGTTTAATTTCTACATGCATCCCTCTTTGTTCTTTTCAGAGCAGAGAGAGGTGCCCTGGAGGCTACAGCAGCATCTCGCCGTGCCCATACCAAAATTTTACTATGGGGCCTGGCTATGTACTGTTTCTGCCCCTAGTAATCAATAATACAAAAAGTATATCTCGAATCTTGAAATAAGAATACTAAGAAGAAAATACAAATTCATTGATTATGAAACAGTATCTTGTAATAAAAAGGATAAAATGTTCTTCCTGCGCTCCTATATGATAAAGGGGAGGGGATGGGGAATGCAGCCCAAATCTCTTGAAAGTACCTACTAAACCTTCAAATTTATAGAGTATTGCACAGAGTTTAGAATAAGGCACAAAAAGGAAGGTAGTTGAGTATCAAACATCAATCAATAATACATCAATAACAACATAAAACATATATAAAACATAGCAATGTCCATAGTCACGAACTAAAGGGACCAATAGTTCCAATGCATAGTTTCTCTAAATCATCTCAATATGTATCCAGATAATCCCTCGGTATGTTCTCATATTCTCCCAGGGTCCACCATGCAGTTCATATAAATGCGGGAGACAAGAAAACAAAGGTGCTCCGATAGTGTAATATATCGATAAAAAGTATGTATTACACAACAAGTATTTATATATGTTTTATGTTGTTATTGATGTATTATTGATTGATGTTTGATTCTCAGAAACCTACTATTCAACTACCTTCCTTTTTGCGCCTTATTCTAAACTCTGTGCAAGTATCTTATAATGTTTACAAATGCAAACACAAAAATTCCCTAGATGATAGAACTTTATATATTTTCAATTGTGCATTAAATCACTAGTTAGTGGATTGCCTTGTTATTGTATGTCATCATTCTGCAGTTAACTACAATAATCCTTCACTCTAGGAGAAATAAAAAAGGGACAGTTGGGAATTATGCCTGAATTAAGTCTACAGTTCCAAAGAAAAACATGTGAGTATCTAATTCCAATTTTTTTTTTAATATATGCAGGCTGGAGATGAATAAAAGAATATAGACTACACACAATTGTCTACTTCAACACTGTAACAGGAGCCTATGATTAAAGTGCGAACTGTTGCGGATTTGATCCTATCAGGTATGTATTACCCAAGTAGTCACTGCAGGTGCTCATTATGCAGTCGCTGCATACAACAAGATAAATGCCTTAAGGAGCAAAGTGGAAACGAAAGGCATCTCACTAACCATGTAAATGAATTAGCTATTAGGACAACAAGGATTTCTGCAGTATAAATTCTTCATGCCATGCACCGTAGGTGACAAAGTGTCTACATTTTAAAGCACAGATCCTTTGGGGGAAGTTGTATTCTAGAACCCTGTTACCTTACATTCTATTACACATCACTTACCAGGAGAAATGTATAAAAAGATGAAGGGCTAGATTTACTAAGCTGTGGGTTTGAAAAAGTGGGGATGTTGCCTATAGCAACCAATCAGATTCTAGCTGTCATTTTGTAGAAAGTACTAAATAAATGAAAGCTAGAATCTGATTGGTTGCTGTAGGCAACATCCCCACTTTTTCAAACCCGCAGCTTAGTAAATCTAGCCCGAAGTATCAGGTATAATATAAACTACATCTAAAATTTGTACTCAAGTAGTATCACAAAAGAGCAACAAAATAAAAGTGAATGCAGCAAAATGCAGCTGATTGTTAGGCTTCACTATATAAACTGTATTTTTATCATTAGCATTTGCTATGAACAAGCTATGTTGCTTTGTATACCTCCATTCTTTGTTAGCCAGAGTATATAAAATGCAGTCAGATTATTAATTTATGCTTTAATAAAAAATGACCTTCCCTTTAAAATGTCTTTAAAATTGTAAGTGTTTCATTAAGCAAGAAAAATCGCAAAGACCTAGAGACTAGGGACGAGATCTGGTGTATCTTAGTCTAGGGCTTGCAACAATATTATTACTAAACACAGAAAATGTACTTATATATTATAGACATGATTGTAGCTAGTAGCGGAACTACCACAAGTGCAGGAGGTGGTGTGGCTGCTATGGCCCCAGCGGTGAGGGTGACATGACAATTCCGGTCTACCCTACTAATACCCCCACTCTTCCCTTCTGAGCATGCACCAGCCCTGTGCAAGCTAAGAAGAGCAGAGTGTGGGCCTCGGTTAGATGGACGGGCATCGACAGGCACTCCCACTAATTATCTTGTGGGGCCTGGGGTTGCTATGTTCCACTCTTGGTTATGCATTTCACCATCTAACTGTTAAACAATGGAAACATATTTTATTTTTAAACTGTTAAATGCTTGATAACTGTTTGCAATATATATTGTACAGATGACATTATTGTATATAAAAATGACTGTACAATATAGCTGTAGAGTCAGGGAATAATGATGTTGTTGCTTGTAGTTGGTGCTTAGTGAAATTACTTGTGTCATATGAATAATCTTGATAGTGTCCCATTATGGTATTTATAACTAAAGGCAAACCACACTTGAGTAGTATATGGAATTGGGGGGAATTCGCAGTGCCCCCTATCAGAAAATTTAAAAACTAGTGGGCCAAACAGATAAATATCTCGAAGTACGTGCAGGAAATCGAGCACCCAATAGGAAGGCAGCGAACTATGAACAAATCATCTAATAGACATAAACCCATGTATTTGATAAAGTCCAGGTGAAGGGGCAGTAAACGAAAGGCAGATTTGATGTCCAATTTTGCCATAAGGGCCCCGTGGCCAAAGGGTCTAACCAAGCCTAGGGCAGAATCGAAAGACTGGTAGCAAACTGAGCTATACAAGGAGTCAATCGCATTGTTAACCAATTTTCCCGACGGGTACGACAGATGTTGAATAAGGCAGTATTTTCCCACTGCCTTCTTGGGCACAACATCGACTGGAGACAAGACAAAATTGGTAAGGGGCAGAGAAGGACTGGACTGAGAGTGTGCCCTAAGTGCCTTTTACAGGGGGATGGGCTACCTTGGGCTGAGTCACTGGGCCACCTGCATTTTATTTTCCTTTTAAATGTTCCTAAAAGGCTGCTAAGTCAAGTCTTGCCCCTCGGGCTAAAGTTTGCCAGCCCTCCCCTGATCACAATACTTGTCAACCTCACCCTATCGGTGAGAAAATCATACTCTATAAGAACAGTGGCTGCTATAGGTTCTCCAGGTCTTAGAGTTGGCAGACCAGTATAGTAACAAGTCCTAGTAGGCATTAACATGCATGACAGGACCCAGGACAGCAACTGGCTGGTGAGTATAGCTATGATTTTACCCATAAATGTTTATACAATAGTAAAGAATAATAAATAAAGCATGAAAAATGTGTTTGATTCAAAGCAAATAGACTGACAACGTAAGTAGTGGACTACATCATGTGTATGATATGTTTTTACTTCATACCATAATCATAGCTAACAGTCTTCAGAAATGAATATATTGTCTTATTGTTCATAACAGAGACAAGGGCTGCTACCCTCAACACAACAACTCTTACATGAGGAGGTAACTGTTGAGCCCACAAGACATACATCAACATATGGCCAAATCAGAAATCCTTACATATATTGTGGTCCAAAAATACATACTTACACATATGTTTTCACTTATAGGAACAGCCAAGCAATATGACAGCCATGCTGTAGAGCAGGAACCTGCTGATGGATTTGTTACCTGCAGCAGAAGAGAAAGACACCATCATTATCATTTATTTATTTATATAGCGCCACTAATTCCACAGTGTTGTACAGAGAATAATTGTCACTCACATCAGTCCCTGCCCCGTTGGAGTTTACTAAAGTCTAAACTCCCTAACACACACAGACAGAAACACTAAATAGGGTCAATTTAATAGCAGCCAATCAACCTATTACCGGAGCACCCGGAGGAAACCCACGCAAACACGGGGAGAACATACAAACTCCACACAGATAAGGCCATGGTCGGGACTCAAACTAATGACCCCAGTGCAGAGAGGTAGAAGTGCTAAACACTGAGCCACCGTGCTGCCCATGTGAGCAGCTTGACCAATAGACCACACCTGCCCTATCAAACGACCCTCTAATATAAATGGCAATTTAATGATTTTAGACTCAGCTCAACACAATTTATGTAATCCTAAAGCCAGAAGATGGGGCAAATTAATCATTAAATGATTAAGACCAGTAAGATCAGCAGTCACACCAATGCTCACACAATCATGTGCATAGATAATAATTTAGTAGAAATGACCATGGCAATAAATGTTTTCACAGGGTCAGTGAGTGAGCTTAACTCCAATGTTATGTCTGTTACGGCACAATTGCACCACTATTTAATTTAAGTACTTACTAGTTGTCTTCGGTTCATCTAGAAGTTGGCCAGAACACCAGCAACTTCCACCACTGCTTCACCAAGGCGCAGTGTTCTCATTACAGGTGGCAGAGGTAGAAGCCTTAGTAGCCAACTACTAGAACCCCGGAGCTCTAAAATGAGAAAATAATAATAGTTTATTCTATTAATGAAAAACATATTTTGTTACATTTATTTTACTTACTATACTGTTATTAATAAACATTTAAGTTGAAAAAATGTTTTTATTGGCTTTCGGTGTTCTTATCCATTTGGTGGTCCGTCTCCTTTAAAAATGGTTTTGACCTGTCCCAATTAACAACGGATATACAAAAATAGATGTTGGCTAACATTTTAATATACTGTTTATTTTAATTGCTCTGTCCTATAAATGCTTTTTCTTACTCAAATAAATAGCATATAGGTGTAGTTGAAATATACTTAAACTAATGATGACTGAAATTTGTGTCTCTTATAAGCACCTTTATTTACTCAATAAGTAACACAATAAATGGTTTTGCAGCGGGGGCGTGGCCTGGACGCCATTCTGACTGGTCGCCTTTCCTGGGAGCTCCGTGTACTGCCCTGGAGTAAACTACTTTTGGAGGCTCCTACAGGTGTCCTGTGTCCGCGGTCGGTGAGGGAAAGTGAGAGAGACCATCCGGGCGCGAGTTTGGCCGGAGTCTGAGCCAGCTGGAGACGGGTGGCCGGTGCTCCAGTTTGCGGCGCTGATTTCCCGCCAGTCCTCGGGCCCGCGACCGCGATTGCAGGAGGCGGTCTGGATCTGGACACGGGCAGAAGGAACTGAGTGGCTAGGCTACAGTGTGGTGCCTGGTGCTCCGTGCCCTCCCCGCTGATCGCGCTACTTCCGCTGACGAAGTTCGGTGCTCGTCTGCATCGGCGCCGACGGGGGGAGTCCCGGCGCCATCTTGATCCCGAGGAGGCGACTCATACAGCGCAAGACTAATTTGCGGCAGAAAGTGACTCACTCCATGCAGACACTTTGCACCCACATGAGAAGAGAGAACTTCACTACCAAAGCAAGTGGCCTCCATCCAGCGCCTCACCCACGGTCTCCATTCCCAGTGCTGACCGATCAGCTGTACTTCCGGTCCCCGGCGCGGGACTTCCGGTCGGCGGGTCCCCGCAGAAAGCCAGCCTGCAGTGCGTGAGTGTTTACCTCTCCCCCACCAGGCCCAGCTGTGTCCACATAAATCACCACTTTCCCCTGCGGCCACACTGACAAAGGGTGACCTGCCCCTACCTACACTGGCACAGTCAGCTCCTCTGCCATAAATCTCCCACTCTCTGCTCGCCTATGCTTCATTCATTTGTGGAGCAATATTGCCCTCTAGTGGTGGCTTAAAAATATTACACCCACTGTTTATTGCTGCTGCACTTATTTTCACTCAACTATTGCCTATTTGAAGGTTCAGCGAGGCAAGAAATTGAATCATCAAGCCTTGTCGCTTCTCAACCTCCTAGCCTGACAGGATTACTTTATATTGATACCCATCTACTGGCCTCCCTCCGGCCACTGAACATGTGACCTCCTCCATTCAGGCTGGACCAGGTTTGACCCCTATAATACTAACCAACCTAAAGGTGTGTCCCTCCTACGTCTTCTTCCCTCATACCAACCCTCCTCTGCCTCCTTCATCCTCGATTGGCCAACGGCTCCCAGCCTCTTCGTCATGTCCAACAAACCAAAGAAAGTGACTTCCGGGTCCTCTGCTCCCTTTTTTGGCTCAAAGAACAAACCGTCTTCCCCGTCTCTGACGCCTACAGAAGCGCCGGGCCCCCAACCGCTCCCTGATACGGGGCTGGACCCACAGATCCTAACTATAATGACCAGCTTACTAGAAGGAGTCAAGCAAACTTTTCACCAAGAACTCTCCAAAGTTGTTAATGACTTTAAATCGGAACTAACCTCACTGGGCAACAGATCTGACGCGCTCGAGTCAAAAACAGACGACCTCTGCCGCTCACAATCTACGACGGATAACGAACTTGCCCGTCTCCGTGGCGAAGTGGAGACTCTCAAGGAACAACAGGAGGACTCTGAGAACCGATCTCGTCGTAACAACATTCGTATTCGAAATGTTGCTGAAGAAATTTCTCCAGCGGATCTCCAGGCTTTTCTTAAAGACCTTTTCCAACATATCCTTCCGGAGCTCTCTGACTCTGACTGTATGATGGACCGTGCCCACAGAGCCCTTCGGGCCCGTCCGGCCAATGGCCTGCCCCCTCGAGACATCATTGTGCGGCTGCACTATTTCCACACAAGGGACCGAATCCTCTTTGCGACTAGAGATCAATCTGCTCTCTCTTTTCGGAACATGGACATCCAGCTGTTTCAGGATCTTGCTCCTTCCACAATTCAGAAACGGAGAAACTTGCAGCCTGTTACTAGGATTCTGCGTCAACACAATCTACGGTATCGCTGGTGCTTCCCGTTTCAACTTCAGGTGTTTGCGGCCAACTCTTCTTACTTCATCAAAACGATTGAGCAGGGTCAGGATCTCCTGGCGAAACTGGACATTCTCCCCGAAGCTACTGCCATGCAGACCGGCTCTCCGAAGGCCCAGCGCTCAGCCCCTCCACAACCAGATTGGTCCCGCTCTTCCCGTCGCAAAGTCCGAGATGCCGCACCGCCATGACATGTCTATTATTGTTGCTGATTTCTGTTAACATTTTGCCTCCACAGGTGGACCTTCTACTTGGGTTGGAGCTCAGAGCTCCTTGTCTTTTTCTTTAGATATGTTACCTTTTCCATGTCACCCGTCTGTTATTGAACCTATAGTGGCACGAACCTGACATGATGTTATGTATGAAGTATGTTGGCGCTACTATACTTACATCCTGTGTTTTTCTCTTGGTAGGGTGATCCCTCTCCCCTTCTCTCCCCATCCCTCCCTTTTGTTTTCCCCCCTTCCCTCCTCCCCTAAAGTTGTAGAATCTTAAAGTTCTAATATGATTGTTAATGCACACCTTCTTTGTTGTTTTTGTTTTCTTCTCTTTCTGTTTGGTTAGTTGATATTGCTGCGGGAGGGGAGGAGTGAGGAAGGGAAGATCTCTTTCTTCCCTCTTCTCCTTTTCTCTTCCGTTTGCTTACCTTTTATTAAGATTTTCTTATGGGTCTACGGTCCTGGCCTCATCTTATATTACACACAGGACCACCCCCCACGCACCCTTTGATATTGTCTACTGTTATTTGAAAATTTATCTCACCATGTTTTTGAACCCCTCCTGGGTTCCTTTCATACAGGGTTTATGCCCAATTGGGCTCCTCTCTCCTCCTCTCTCTCCTCTCTCTTTCCTCGCTTCTCCCTTTTCACCTTTTCTTGTGTCTCCTCTCTGTTCTCAAGGACGGCTTATTAACTTACTCCATTCTTCCCCACTATTAGTCAAGCTGCCGGGACTTATCATTTCTACAATGCCATGGCCTTAAAGGTACTCTCGATCCATGTCAACGGCCTCAACACCCCCCGAAAACGTACGACGCTACTGGGAGCCTGTAGGAGAGAAAAAGCGGATATTGTCTTTCTACAGGAGACACACTTCACTGGACTCCACTCTCAGCTCCAGGGTAAGCAGTTTTCCCAGACTTTCTTTGCCTCGGCGGACTGCAAGAAGCGGGGAGTGGCTATTTTGATCCACAGTAAGATTCCCTTCCTGCACTCCAACACTTACGCAGACCCGGAGGGTCGTTTTGTTCTGGTGGGTGGTACTCTCCGATCTATTCCTGTTACCCTGGTTTCGGTCTATGCCCCTAATCAGAAACAAAAGCCTTTTTTTTCCAAACTCTTTAAATGCATTGAGCGGCTGGCGCGGGGCCACGTGATCGTGGGTGGTGATTTTAATGTGACTCTTGATCCTGTCTTGGACAGGTCTTCCCCCTCTTCCTCCCGGCGGGGCTCTCCCACTTCAGCAGAATCCACTTCACTAGCCACACTGCTATCTCATCACCGCATGTATGACTCCTGGCGACTCTGTAACTCAGACGCCAGGGATTACACCCACTACTCTGCCCCCCACCAATTGTACTCCCGCATAGACATGATACATATATCCCATGCACTTACTCCCAATGTGACTCAAGCGGGAATCACCCCACTCTCATGGACTGACCACTCGGGGGCGTTCATTACTCTAGACCTTCTCAAAACATCTTCACCCCAGGGAAAATGGCGCCTAGATGACTCTCTCCTGCTCAATCAGACGACCCTTTTAGACCTCAATAACTCAATAACCAACTACTTCCAAGATAACTCTGCTGTAGATGTCCCCCCAGGCATTATCTGGGAAGCACACAAAGCCACTATACGGGGCCATTTGATTAGCCTGTCTGCGGCCTCTAGGAAAAAGGCTGCTGAAGAGATAGCTTGCTTGGAGCGCAGATTGGCCTCTCTTCTTTCCCAACACCAGTCTCTTCATGACCCTGCTCTACTCACTCAGATTACTTCACTGAAAGGCCAACTTAACACTCTTCTCTCCCGTAGGGCTGCTATTACTATGCAGAAACTACAACAAAGGTACTATGACAAATCTGACAAAGCAGATTCTGTGTTAGCCAGTAAGCTTCGTAAGAAGATGGCTCTTGGCCACATTGATAAAATTTACGACCCACAAAGGAGCAGAACTACATATGACCCTAAGGAGATAGTCCAGACGTTTCAAGATTTTTATTTCTCCCTCTATAATCTAGCCCCCCCACCCACCCCTCTAAGAGCTCATACGGTGCCGTCTCTGGACGAATACCTAGCCGCCACCCCCCTCCCTAAGCTCACTCCACCTCACATAGAATCCCTGAATGAAGATATCACCCTGACCGAGGTTTTGGCCGCTATTAAATCCCTGAAACCCTCTTCAGCTCCAGGTCCTGACGGTTTTACCCCCCAATACTATAAAAATTTCGCTGCAGTACTAGGCCCCCACCTGACATCTTTTTTTAACGAGATCCTGGATGGTGCCACGTTTGATGCAGCCACAACCAGAGCGAATATTATTGTCATTCCAAAGCCTGGGAAGGACCCAACTCTCTGCTCTAGCTATAGACCAATTTCCCTCCTTAATGTGGACCTTAAAATTTACGCAAAAATTCTGGCCTCTAGATTGAATCCCCTCCTCCCTTCCCTCATCCACCCCGACCAGGTGGGATTTATCCCGGGACGTCAAGCCCCGGACAATACTAGGAGAACAATTGACCTGATACACACAATTCACAGGGGTAAGCTCCCCTCCCTCCTTATGTCATTAGATGCTGAGAAAGCGTTCGACCGCATCTCCTGGTCGTTTATGGTTGGGGTACTGGGAGCGATGGGTTTCTCTGGCAAATTTATGACGGCCATCTCAGCCTTGTACCGTTCTCCGTCGGCTACAGTCTCTGAAAATGGTCTATCCTCGGTCCCCTTCACTATTTCCAATGGCACACGGCAGGGCTGTCCCCTTTCTCCGCTCATTTTTGCCCTTATCATAGAACCTTTAGCAGCTAGGATCCGGGCTAACCAGCAAATTCTAGGCATCCCGGTGGGTAGCTCTTCCCATAAAATAGCATTATACGCGGATGACGTCCTGTTAACAATTGCTAATCCAATTTCCTCAGTCCCTCCTCTTGTAGACGAATTAATGCTTTACGGCCACTTCTCAGGATATAAAGTTAACGCGGACAAGACAGAAGTCTTAGACTTTTATGTCTCCTCAGCTGACAAGGTGTCTTTAGAAAGCTCCTTCCCGTTCAACTGGCGCCCTCAAAAACTCAAGTACCTTGGAGTATATCTAACTAAACAACCTCATCAGCTTTTTCAGGCCAACTTCCCCCACACTCTTGCTCAAGTTAAACTAGACCTTGTTTCATGGTCACAACTATACATCTCCTGGATAGGTCGTATTAATGCGGTCAAGATGAACATACTCCCTAGACTCCTCTACCTTTTTCAAACCCTCCCCATCCGAGTCCCCCCCTACGTTTTTAAATTTCTCCATTTCCATGTATCTAAATTCATTTGGGCGGGTAAGCGCCCCCGAGTCCGTTTCAAGCTTCTACAGAGAGCCCCGCGGGGAGGGGGACTGGGAATCCCTGATTTTCGACGCTATTATCTCTCCGCTCAGCTTGCTCAATGCGTTCTGTGGTGTAGCTTGTCTCCCTCCAGGGTCTGGGTCGAGATTGAGGCTGAAAGTCTGGATATGCTATCCCCATCCACTCTCCTATGGCTTCCACGAGCTCGTCGACCAAAACGTGTCTCACTTTATCCGGTCATTACACATTCCCTAGCGGTCTGGGATTCATGCTCCCAAAAATTTGGCCTTTCCCCCCATCCTTCTCCCCTAGTTCCTTTGTTTAACTCCTCAGACTTCGCTCCAGGCCTTACCCCTAAAGCATTCTCCTCGTGGACCTCACAAGGGGTCCGTTTCTTAAACGATCTCACCTCCACAGCTGTGTTCCCCTCGTTTTCTGACATCCAATCGCAAATAAATATTCCCACTAAATTATTTTACCAATTCCTTCAGCTCCGCCACTTTCACCATACTGCCAAATCTCGCCTCTCCTCCCGCCCCCTTACCCCATTCGAACGTCTCTGTCTCCGTCAGTCTTCCACGAAAGGCCTTATTTCAACATTATATTATGAACTTGCCCCACCTTCCTCAAATACTAGAGTCTCGCACGAACTGGCCTGGGAACATGACCTGGGTGAAGTTCTTTTGAGCGAAGAATGGTCGGAGATATATGAGAACGCTGCCACCAGCTCAATCTGCGTTAAAATAAAAGAGAATGCCTATAAGGTACTGTACCGCTGGTACTACGTTCCCTCCCGGATACATAAATTCCTCCCAGACTCTTCTGATCGCTGTTGGCGTGGGTGCTCCCATGAGGGTAACTTTATCCATATATGGTGGACTTGTCCCAAACTCTCAAACTTCTGGGCCGAGATCAAACACCTGATTCAATCGATTATTCAGGTAACGATTCCATTTGAGCCTAAATTTTTCCTCTTGCCCCTGGGAGCGCCAGCGGCAACTCGACATGAGAATAAGTTAACTAGGCATATCTTATCGGCAGCTACCTGCCAAATAGCAGCAGACTGGAGGCAGCAAACTCCCCCTTCGCTTCAAGCCGTTATCAATAGAGTCTGGCAGGTCCACCGCCTAGAATATATGACCAGCATTATCAATAGGACATCAAGATCGTTCACTAAGGTATGGTGTCCATGGCTCTCATTTTTTCAGATTTATCCCCCTTTCACTTGACTCTTCTTTTACACATGTCCGTCCTCCTCCTGTAAACCCCTCTCTTTCTCTTTTCCTCTCTCTTTCCTTTCCTGTTCTCTACTGTACTAGTCTCTCCTTTTTTCCTCTTGCGTCATGCCACTCTCTGTTGAGGCATTTCGCCCCCCCCCTTATTTCCTTAAAAATCCTTGGTCAACTGCCACACACGCATATTGTTGCACTGATTACTTATATCTTAATACTGATTTTATGCTTTGTTACCAGTGATGTGCTTCTATTGCTTGTTTTTTGTTCTGTTTTTTCTTACGGACAGTGCATGTCGGTTCTGTTTGTTACTTGACCATTCAAAAATAAAAATTATAAAAAAAAAAATAAAAAAAAATAAATGGTTTTGCAATTATTATAATTATTATAATATACGGTCTATATTTACTGCCACCCTGATAAAGCAGAGTTCACCAGTCTGCCTAGTGAAACACTGGTAAACATATATGGTAATCTGTGCCATTTGAAGGATACAAACAAGTATGTTTATTGTAATAACTATAATTAGAGGTCATCAGTAATTTACCTTGTCTTCTGAGAGTAACAATTAAATAATTGTAGCAAAACCTAGATGTCTTACTGAATTCTTCTAAGAATAGTATAGAAGTAATGTACTTTCAGATACTTATTCACACTATAGAAAATTTTAAATGGGCATACACAATATTTGTATTGATTTTTAGATATGGTGGTGTGCATTTTTTTTCCTGAAATTTTTAACTTTTAATGCATTTGTAATAAAATTTTAGCACAATAGAAATTGTCTTTTCTTTTTTTCCCAAATACTTTAATTCTCTGTGGTGTACGCAGTCTTTGTTACACAACAGTGTAGTCTAGTACAATTAGGACTATCTTGTTTACAATCGATCCTTTCAGTCTGTGTTCCCTTCCTTCTGTATTCACTTTTGCATTTTTGAACACAGTGCACACTGGACACTGGGGGCCTGATTCATTAAGGATCTTAACTTAAGAAACTTCTTATTTAAGTCTCCTGAACAAAACCATTTTACAATGCAAGGGGTTCAAACTAGTATTCTGTTTTGCACATAAGTTAAATACTGACAGTTTTTTCATGTAGCATACAAATATCAACTTTAAATGTCAGTGTACAAATAAGCTATCAAGTATTTGTGTGCTACATGAAAAAACAGTCAGTATTTAACTTATCTGCAAAACAGAATACTAATTTACACCCCTTGCATTGTGACATGGTTTTGTCCAGGAGACTTAAATAACTAGTTTGTTTAGTTAAGATCCTTAATGAATCAGGCCCTAGGGTAGTAATGACAGACTATGACTATGAAAGTAGAGGTACATTTTCACAGAGCTCTGTATTTTAGGGGTTCAAATTGAAAAATATATGGTAAAGGTCTTCCTATCTTACCTAACCACTTTCTATACACACTATATTTGTTTTATTGTGTATATGGAATTTAACTGTCCTGAAGGGAAGCTGACTGTATTGAGCCCTCTGTCTATAATGTCCACTGCATCACATAGTATTTACAACATCATCAGATTTGAATAGAGTAGTGCAAAAATCTAAACAAAAAAACACAATAACACTCCAGATTAACTGAGTGTTTTTAATAAAATTATTATTGGTTCTATTACAACTAATCAATAACCACAAAGTGAAAGATAGTGATTGTTGAAGCAGATCCTTACTTGTAGGGGAATCATGATCTGAGGAGAATCAATATAGAGGGAGTCATGATCTGAAAGAAAACCAATATGGGGGGAGATTCCCTCTTTCCCATTTCAGAAAGTTGGGAGGTATGTCTGGAACATCCACTTGTAAAGTCATATTACTAATAAGGTGGTTCCTGAGACCTCACCTCCCTGCCCTGTGTCTAGTCACCCAGCAACCATGTACCTTCCCTGTGAGCTTATACATGCTGTGTGTGTAATAAATATGTATGTTATATTAAAATGTGTGTATTATATGCTGCATGATATGTGTTATGTATTGTCTGATATGCATTTAATTATATTGCATGCTATGAGATAATTATGGTGGGATATCTTTTATAAACTGTCTAGTTTGTATTTCATAAGTTGTTATAATTAATAACATATACTGCTATAGGTAGAAATGCTAATTATCCCTCTTCTTGCAGGACAGTCCCAAGTTAAAGGATCTGCCCCACAGTCCTGCACAGTCAGTGTTTCTTTTTTTTAGAAAACACCACATGTGTAAAAGTGTCTACCTGGTCGTGACCAGTCCACCTTACACCAACACAGCTACTCCAGCAACTATTCTGCCCAAACCATTCCAGTCCAACCCAGGAAGGGGACAACAATGGTTACTCAGGAAAAAATTATGAAGATTTTTAGTTCTGTCAACCCTCCCAGTTTTCAACAATTGACCTAATCTTTCAGTTTTCTAGATTGGCTAAATCTGAGATCAACATCAGCAGTCTTCATCTACTACATCTAGAAACTGTGATCACCATCTCACTGCCCTGGACAACCTAACTTGATTGTATTTCTCATTGCTCCTTTATGTCTAATTTCTTTTTCCCTGGTTACTCATTCTCAAACTTCTATTGAAGCCACAATGTTCCACAAGTTATCTTTCTTATTATCACTTGGTGACATTATCCATAGGATGACATCACCCCCCTCCACCCCCTCATCCATCACACTTTTTTATCCATGTTGGTCCCTACTACTCCTAACACTCCTGAACTTCTCTCCTGTCTTAATTCTTTGAGTACAATATTCTCTACACAATTACTTGCTTTTCAATCTTACAGTCATCTTTGTTGCCTCTCAATCCTCCCATACGTGTCATTCTGATTCAGCACACCACAGAAGTACAGCAAACCTTACATATTCCACACATTTCACATACTGCCCTCCTGTCACTTTTCAAATCTTTTAAATTTGCATGTTCTGTCTATAACAAAACATTCTACTTCCTTGATCACTTCCTCTCAAACAGCCCCCACCATCTGGCAATAACAGAGACATGGCTTACATAATCAGACACTTTTGCAACTATTCCACATGGTAGTTTTAACTTCACCGACTCCTCCATGCCTGGAAGCACAAAAGGAGGTTGAGTTGCCCATTCGGTGTGTTCCATCACTCGTGTTTCCATCTTTTTATGTAAATTCATGATCTCACCCATGGCACATTAAAGAATTGTAGAACATAATTGGCAGAAGTCACATACTTCTCATGAGTTCCTCAAAAATGCCATTATTTACAAAATAATAGCAGACATGAAAACAAAGGGTATGGAGGACCCGCTCATTAGAGAACTTACATTCTAAATGGAACGTAAGCTGAAACAAAAGGAGCTAGTTTGGCTTAGAGTGGAGATTGGGATAGTTGTGAGGGTGCATTAGTGTGAAAAGTGTTATCGAGGATAAGTTCACCTCTAAAAAAGATTTGTGTTTTCAAAGAGCTTCTAAAAATTTGTGTTTTAGCCACAATTTCTAACCAATTCCACTTTCAAGTCAGAACCCAATATTTAAAATATTTAGGCATTGCATTTTTGTTTAAAACTTATATACAGTCTTGTCACAAGATGGACATTAACTCTTATGTTCTAGTGTGTGATTACAATGATTGACAGACAACTATTGTAAAAAGAATAATACAAATCTTTATTATGAAAGTTACATATAAAATGAATAGGTACTTAGCTGCGAAATACAGTTTGATTTTTTGAGAAATGTTGTGATCTGAAGAATTCCGCTGCTTAATAGGACTTCAGGATAATTTGTTGGACAGTTTTCGTCACATTCCAATTGGGGGTTGGCTTCCTAGTGACACTCCAACTCCCCGTATAATTTACAAAACTGACATTCAAATTGGTTAACATTAGATCAAAACTGCCTCCCATTGATTTACCCAAAGAAAGCATTTAGCGGTATTCATATCTTATAAATTGAAAGAAGAGGGCAAGAAAATGACCTTAATTAGCACTCCAGGTACAATAATTAATACATTAAATTTTTATTGGTATGCATTAAAAATAATATGTATAGGTATACCACCAATTAAAAAGCGAAATATTAAAAAATAGATAGTGTTGAAGAATAGATATTAGAAATTAAAAGTTTTAGTTGACCCTGTGGTGGAGCCGATCTAATTCTATATAGAAATCCTAAAAGGAGAGTATACTGATAGGAGATCTCTTGTGGATATAGGTACAGTAGAATTTTAGTGCTATTATTAGTCCATATTCAGAAAGTGGGATACTAGACAGTTACACGGTATCTCCATTGTGACAATGTATCACATCGCATAAGGCTAGGTAAATAAATAGCATTATGTGAACTACAGATGGCAGTAATGCCTTATCTGTTCCTCCACAATATTAATCCACTGGAGTCTTCTTTATAGAGTGTATCTTAATATGCAAGAAAGACAAGGCTATACCTGTTTATATTAAACCATTCCTGAGCCTGTAGTTTTTGTAGTATTCATATCTTAACAACTAACGCAAGATACTTTAAATCTAATGGCGATTTTGTAAAATATCCCACTAAGATTTAGGAGGACTTTTTAACCAACTTATACCTTTTGAAAGGTTCATTCTTAAATTGTAAGCTCATTTGGGTGAGGCCATCTTTATCTTCTGTTTCTTATCATTGTATCATCATCAGCAGCAGCTATTTATAAGTGAAGCAGAAGTGCTAACCACTAAGCCACCATACTGCCTATAGTGTATGTTATTTATTTGTATCATGATCACCATAATTTCGCAGTGATACGTAATATGATAGCACTTTATAAATAAAAAATAATGACAATTAATAATTGGGACTATAAATGTTATGTCTCTTTAATGTATTGTATTTTAACATATTCTATCTATATTCCAATCAAAACAAAAATGGGAAGCTGATATTATGTTCAATTTTCAGAAACACAAAGGTCTCAAACTTTAAGGGACATGAGGAATTGCTCAATTACTATATCCTTCACTGAACAGTCTTTCAAATCTCTTCACAGAATATACTACACCCTTGTATTCTTTCACTCAGTTTACACAGAAGTAAACCCTCTGTTTTACATTATATAATATGGTTGGGGATTTCACGCTTCAAATCACCAAAGCAATAGTCTTACTTAACATTGAAAACATTAGTCCTTTAAAAAGGTATAAACATATTTATTTGCAGATATTGTTTAGTCACAAGAAAGTGTTGAGGTGGATCTAGAATTGTTGTTTAGGGGAGGTAGTTTCCAATACCCTCCAATCCCAGTTGGTCACATGATCCAGCCAGTCACAATGCTAATCTCACATCTTCCACCCTGGTAGCTCACCAGTCATTGGAAATCTCTCACTCCCATTATAGACAGTGTTTAAACATCATAGATCTGGATTTGTTCTTTGCTGTGGGCACCTGACCAGTGTAGGCATTTGCTTGCTTAAACTTGTATTACCGCAGAGGATATTTATAATTAGCTGCTTAACTGCTGCAAGTTGTCTTCTGATGATGCACAGACTGTATACATCCACTCACAACACTGGGGAAATACTGGGAGTTGCACTGACAATTTACAGAAACAAGCAAATGTTGCTCCCTTCATCAGACACAGAGATGGGAAGCAGGCACAGCTGCTTGGGGCCACCCACACTTAGATTAGATATGAGTGCTACTTAACCTATTAAACTCTATTAGCCAACCTCACGTTGCCAGCAGTATTACCATTAACTAATGGCATGTCTCCTTTGTGGGTTGTGGATCTGGGACAGTTTAGACTAGGGATGAGCGCACTCGGATTTATGAAATCCGAGCCCACCCGAACGTTGCCGATCCGAGTCGGATCCGAGACAGATCCGGGTATTGGCGCCAAATTCAAATCTGAAACTGAGGCTCTGACTCATAATCCCGTTGTCGGATCTCGCGGTACTCGGATCCTATAAATTCCCCGCTAGTCGCCGCCATCTTCACTCGGGCATTGATCAGGGTAGAGGGAGGGTGTGTTAGGTGGTCCTCTGTCCTGGTAGATCTCGTGCTGTGCTGTTTAGTTCTGTGCTGTGCTGTTTAGTTCTGTGCTGTGCTGTTTAGTTCTGTGCTGTGCTGTGCTGTGCTGTGCTGTGTTCTGCAGTATCAGTCCAGTGGTGCTGTGTGCTGTGCTCTGTCCTTCTGAGGTCAGTGGTGCTGCTGGGTCCTGTGCTGTGTCCTGTTCAGTCCAGTGGTGCTGTGTCCTGTGCTCTGTGCTTCTAAGGGCATAGTTATTTCCCCAATATTCCCCTGTGTTTAAAAAAATTAAAAAAAAGTTATTTAAAAAAATACCAAAAACTAATTTAATTTTTTTTAATTACCACAAAATTTGCACAACCAATCCTGCAGTATAAGCCCATTGGTACTGCAATATTACCAAGTTCACACATTCAGCAGTAAAAGTCCAGTGGTACTGCAATATTACAAAGTTCACACATTCTGCAGTATCAGTCCAGTGGTGCTGTGTCCTGTGCTTTGTCCTGCTGAGTTCCGTAGTGCTGCTGGGTCCTGTGCCGTGTCCTGTTCAGTCCAGTGGTGCTGTGTCCTGTGCTCTGTGCTTCTAAGGGCATAGTTATTTCCCCATTATTCCCAAGTTTTTAAAAAATATAAAAAAAGTAAAAAAAAATAAAAAATTAAAAATTAAAAAAAATATATATAATTATAACCAAATTTGCAAAACCAATCCAGCAGTATAAGTCCATTGGTACTGCAATATTACAAAGTTCACACATTCTGCAGTATCAGTCCATTGGTGCTGTGTCCTGTGCTCTGTCCTGCTGAGTTCCGTAGTGCTGCTGGGTCCTGTGCCGTGTCCTGTTCAGTCCAGTGGTGCTGTGTCCTGTGCTCTGTGCTTCTAAGGGCATAGTTATTTCCCCATTATTCCCAAGTTTTTAAAAAATAAAAAAAAAGTAAAAAAAAATTAAAAATTAAAAATTAAAAAAAAAATATATAATTATAACCAAATTTGCAAAACCAATCCAGCAGTATAGGTCCATTGGTACTGCAATATTACCAAGTTCACACATTCTGCAGTATCTTGTGCTACATATAATGGAGACCAAAAATTTGGAGGATAAAGTAGGGAAAGATCAAGACCCACTTCCTCCTAATGCTGAAGCTGCTGCCACTAGTCATGACATAGACGATGAAATGCCATCAACGTCGTCTGGCAAGCACGATGCCCAATCTCCTAGTACAGGGCATGTAAAATCCAAAAAGCCCAAGTTCTCAAAAAACAGCAAAAAAAGAAACTTAAAATCATCTGAGGAGAAACGTAAAGTTGGCAATATGCCAATTACGACAAGTAGTGGCAAGGAACGGCTTAGGCCCTGTCCCGTGTTCATGACTAGTGGTCCAGCTTCACCCAAGGATCTAAGCCCTCCTCCCCCCCCCTACAAAAAATTTAAGAGAGTTATGCTGTCAGCAACAACAACAAAACAGCAAAGAACTCTGCCTTCTAAACAGATGACATCACAAATCCCCAAGGCGAGTCCAAGGGTGTTGTTGGTTGTGAACCCTGACCTTCCCATCACTGTACGGGAAGAGGTGACTCCATCCAGCATTTGCAGCACGCCCTCTGCATATGCTGGAAGGATCACCCACAGTCCAGTTACAGATTTGGCTAATGAAGGTGTGAATGTTGTACACTGGGAGGAGGATATTGATGTAGCTGGCGCTGAGGAGGATGTTGATGATTATGATGCAGACAGATACCAAATTGCATTTCTCAATTTCTATTTATATTCTAGATTATATAACGGCTGAAAAGTTTTCTGTTTTACTCCTAGTGGAGAGGGGATCTGATGCAGACAGATACCAAACTGCCTTTGTCCATTTCTTTGTATATTTGAATTGCTAGTTCTACAGTCTATGCAGGCTGCTTTATTTATATTCAACTACAAGTGTAGGGCGGGGGGGGGGGGCATAGATAGCCACCAAAGTAACGTGGTCCATTTAATTTCACTTTCTAGCTCCACAGTCTGTGCAGCCTGCTTTTTTTTATCTTCAAAGTATTTATATTTACAAGCCTTGCAATCTAAATTAACTAGAGGTAGTGACGTGGTAGAACTCCAAAAGGCAGTTTGGAAGCCCCTGTACAAACTGGCTCTATTTTTTAACTGAGTTGTCCACCCTCCAGTGTGTACTCGGAAAGAGTTTTTAGTGCAGCGGGGAACCTGGTCAGTGAGCGGCGAAGGAGGTTGCTTCCTCACAACGTTGAAAAAATGATGTTTATAAAAATGAATAATCAATTCCTCAATGAAGTACAGCACTGCCCTCCAGACAGTACAGAGGGACTGTGGTTGTGGAGTCCAGCGGGGACGAATTGATAATGTGTGAGGAGGAGGAAGTACACACTGTAGGGGGAGAGGAATCAGAGGTTGAGGATAAGGACGACATCTTTCCTCAGTAGAGCCTGTTTAGTTTGTACAGGGAGAGATGAATTGTTTTATTGGTGTGGGGGCCCAAACAAACCAATCATTTCAGCCACAGTTGTTTGGTAGGCCCTGTCGCTGAAATGATTGGTTTGTTAAAGTGTGCATGTCCTATTTCAACAACATAAGGGTGGGTGGGAGGGCCCAAGGACAATTCCATCTTGCAACTTTTTTTTTGGCATTATGTGACCATTCAACAGTCGTTTGCCATGTTCAAAAAGTAAAAGAAAATGCCAACAAATTCAATAAATTAAATCAAAAGTTAAATGCCCTGTCATTATTTAAAACAAGAGGTTTTGACGTGCTAGAATTAGTGTAGTGTTAAGATGTTATAAACACTACACTTGGAAATTGGAGGAGGTAATGTGGCCCCGGTATCAAATTGGGTACCGGGGCCACCCCACTACGCAGTCCAGATACTTGTTTGGTGGAATTCAGACCAGTTGAGGGTGTATTTATTTTATTGTGGCCCCGGTATCAAAATGGGTACCGGGGCCACCCCACTACGCAGTCCAGATACTTGTTTGGTGGAATTCTGACCAGTTGAGGGTTTTATTATTATATTGTGGGGACCACTCTATCTATACCACACTACAACTCTATACCACTCTATTTAATACTTTAATTCTATTTAATACTTTAATTCTATTTAATACTTTAATTCTATTACTAATTACCATAAAGAGGAACTGCCGCTTCTATTTAATACTTTAATTCTATTAGTAGTTACCATAAAGAGGAACAAAATAAACCAATTTTACCAAAAGTATAATATGACTTAGTCTTACAAACACTACACTTGAAAGATGGTGCCTTTAAATGAAAAAGTCAGTCTTCATTGCACGACTATGTGCAACAGGGACAGTTTTTTGGTTTACAAAGTCAACCAATAACACTTCGACCCTGTCTGTCTTTAACATACTTGATGGGATCTCAATGACGAATTGTCTGTACCATGTTTGGAGGAGGTATTGTGGCCCCGGTATCAAATTGGGTACCGGGGCCACCCCACTACGCAGTCCAGATACTTGTTTGGTGGAATTCAGACCAGTTGAGGGTGTATTTATTTTATTGTGGCCCCGGTATCAAATTGGGTACCGGGGCCACCCCACTACGCAGTCCAGATACTTGTTTGGTGGAATTCTGACACGTGGAGGGTGTATTTATTTTATTGTGGCCCCGGTATCAAATTGGGTACCGGGGCCACCCCACTACGCAGTCCAGATACTTGTTTGGTGGAATTCTGACACGTGGAGGGTGTATTTATTTTATTGTGGCCCCGGTATCAAATTGGGTACCGGGGCCACCCCACTACGCAGTCCAGATACTTGTTTGGTGGAATTCTGACACGTGGAGGGTGTATTTATTTTATTGTGGCCCCGGTATCAAATTGGGTACCGGGGCCACCCCACTACGCAGTCCAGATACTTGTTTGGTGGAATTCTGACACGTGGAGGGTGTATTTATTTTATTGTGGCCCCGGTATCAAATTGGGTACCGGGGCCACCCCACTACGCAGTCCAGATACTTGTTTGGTGGAATTCTGACACGTGGAGGGTTTTTTAATTATATTGTGGCCTCGGTACCAAATTGTGTACCGGGGCCACCACACTACGCAGTCAAGATAGATAGATGCGTATCATAGATAAAGTACATTCAGTGGTGTGGGGCAAATTGAAAAATATTCAAAATGCACTGACATTATCAAAAACAAGAGGTTGTCACACGCTAAAACTCCAACATGTATATGATGGAGAGGATGGAGGAGCAGCCGTATGTGTAGTGTAATGCAGACCTGTTGAAGGTTTTTTATATATTTTATTGTGGTGCCCAGTGCCCACTCCTCTACGCAGTCCAGGTACATTTATTGGTGCGATTCATAAAAGTTCAGGGTTTTTAATATATTGTGGTGACCCACTCCTCTACGCAGTCCAGGTACATTTATTGGTGCGATTCATAAAAGTTCAGGGTTTTTAATATATATTGTGGTGACCCACTCCTCTACGCAGTCCAGGTACATTTATTGGTGCGAATCATACAAGTTGATGGTTTTCTTATTATATATATTGTGGTGACCCACTCCTCTACGCAGTCCAGGTACATTTATTGGTGCGATTCATAAAAGTTCAGGGTTTTTAATATATTGTGGTGACCCACTCCTCTACGCAGTCCAGGTACATTTATTGGTGCGATTCATAAAAGTTCAGGGTTTTTAATATATATTGTGGTGACCCACTCCTCTACGCAGTCCAGGTACATTTATTGGTGCGAATCATACAAGTTGATGGTTTTCTTATTATATATATTGTGGTGACCCACTCCTCTACGCAGTCCAGGTACATTTATTGGTGCGATTCATAAAAGTTCAGGGTTTTTAATATATTGTGGTGACCCACTCCTCTACGCAGTCCAGGTACATTTATTGGTGCGATTCATAAAAGTTCAGGGTTTTTAATATATTGTGGTGACCCACTCCTCTACGCAGTCCAGGTACATTTATTGGTGCGATTCATAAAAGTTCAGGGTTTTTAATATATTGTGGTGACCCACTCCTCTACGCAGTCCAGGTACATTTATTGGTGCGATTCATAAAAGTTCAGGGTTTTTAATATATATTGTGGTGACCCACTCCTCTACGCAGTCCAGGTACATTTATTGGTGCGAATCATACAAGTTGATGGTTTTCTTATTATATATATTGTGGTGACCCACTCCTCTACGCAGTCCAGGTACATTTATTGGTGCGATTCATAAAAGTTCAGGGTTTTTAATATATTGTGGTGACCCACTCCTCTACGCAGTCCAGGTACATTTATTGGTGCGATTCATAAAAGTTCAGGGTTTTTAATATATATTGTGGTGACCCACTCCTCTACGCAGTCCAGGTACATTTATTGGTGCAAATCATACAAGTTGATGGTTTTCTTATTATATATATTGTGGTGACCCACTCCTCTACGCAGTCCAGGTACATTTATTGGTGCGATTCATAAAAGTTCAGGGTTTTTAATATATTGTGGTGACCCACTCCTCTACGCAGTCCAGGTACATTTATTGGTGCGAATCATAAAAGTTCAGGGTTTTTAATATATATTGTGGTGACCCACTCCTCTACGCAGTCCAGAAAGATACCTTGTTGCAACGTTTTGGACTAATAACTATATTGTGAGGTGTTCAGAATACACTGTAAATTAGTGGAAATGCTTGTTATTGAATGTTATTGAGGTTAATAATAGCGTAGGAGTGAAAATAAGCCCAAAAACTTGATTTTTAAACTTTTTATGTTTTTTTCAAAAAAAATCTGAATCCAAAACCTTAAATCCGAACCGAGACCTTTCGTCAAGTGTTTTGCGAGACAAATCCGAACCCCAAAAATAACGAAAATCCGGATCCAAAACACAAAACACGAGACCTCAAAAGTCGCCGGTGCACATCCCTAGTTTAGACTAATATAAGATATGTGGATTTTTAAACGCAATATAAAGGTATTTGTGAAGATATTATATACTTTAGTAGATTATTGCTTGAGTTTACACTGCTTGTTGCTCTGTTATGTAGGTCACATTGGTTGCTTTTGCATCTAAAAATACCCTAAAAATTCAAATGATGCTTTTGAAGGTCGGGTGGTGTGGGCTGGGCTGTTGGTGGTCGTGAGCTGCTGGGTCATTTGGGTAGGAGTTGTATGGATGATGGCCATGCCCATTGAGAAGTGATGATCATGTCTGAATCCATGGGGACCCTGACAATTTGTTTTCTATACGACCCACAACCTTCTATTTGCACACTGTCTACAGCATTGTGCCGGACAAATATAACAAATTCAATATAAGTCAGATATATGGGATAATGTACCCTATTGTAAATTATAAGGATATTTGAACTCCATAATCACATGATTTATATATATTTTTAATATGTTTATTCAATATTTGAACTGATTAAATATTATCCATCCCCTCCACACAATACGCCCACCCACCGCCTCAGACATGAATGGTTGTCTTTTCTACTCCTCATGTAACCCTCACTATGAGTGGATGTACCAGACCTCCCTTATTTACTCTTACCTCCACACTGGACCTGGCAGTGTGCATGGCCTTATCTGTGTGGAGTTTGTATGTTCTCCCCATGTTTACGTGGGTTTCCTCTGGGTGCACCGGTTTCCTCCCACAAACCAAAAAAATACTGGTAGGTTAATTGGCTGCTATTAAATTGCCCTTAGTCTCTCTTGGTCTGTGTGTGTGTATGTAAGGGGATTTAGATTTTAAGCTCCAATGGGGCAGGGACTGATGTGAATGAGTTCTCTGAACAGCACTGCGGAATTAGTGGAGCTATATAAATAAATAGATGATGATGATGATGATGTATGAGTCTCACATGTTAGCAAAATATTCTGAGGATGTGAAAAGCTCACCCGCTGCCTGGGCTGGATGGGAGTGCAGAGAAAATGGGGAAACCCAGTGCAGCCACTGACTGCAAGGGAGACATGTCTAGTAGCAATAACTGCAGATAGCAAGATGCATAATTGACACATTCTGATATCAGAGATGTTTCTGAGAACATTATCAGTAGATATGAACTGTATTATATACCTATCTAGATGTAACCAGATCAGAGATAGTTATCAATCAATGTCACTGACCATAAAATGTAAATCATAAAAAGCCTTCAAATAATATATTATAGGTGTATATACAACACTCTGCATCCAAAGAGGTTCTAGATTAAACTTACTATTTTTGCAAAATGTAATGACAAAATGTCATATTCTTCTTGAGAAAACGAAGAAATGTTATGAAAACTATTTTTAGCCTCAGAAAACATTGCGCTGAAAGAAACAATAAGGCAATTACTGTTCCCCGGATTTATTCTGGTAGATGTCGGCAAAACTTAGTTTCCAGCCATGTCAGTTTATACAATAGAGAACAGTTGAAGACTGAAATCTGTATGTGTATTATTTATTCTCTCCTTTCACTCATACAGTTTCCAGCAAGCCCTGGGTACAAACTTCCTGTAAAGAAGAACGATTCTGATTGAATCAAATGTTTTCAACAGGTGCTTTGAGATGAGTGACCCAATGTACAATGACACCCACAAATAGCTTTTATACTATAATGAAAACTTGGCAGAAGCACAACAAAGAAACATGAAATGGAGAACTGGTATAATCATTCCGTAACTTACTCTCCCATGAAGTGCTCTGCTATATTTACACTGTAGGTTTACAATAATGTGATATTCTTTAAACGATTGTTAAATATAAAATAAAAGTTGCCTTATAAAAAATATATTAATACAATCAGAAATATATATGTAGCCAGTGCTATAATTGCTATAGTGTGACAGAACTTGAGATTTTCTACATTGCATTTATATTTGCTATGCCGTCAATTGTAAGCTATTATTTTTCAGCCATCTCACACTTAGATAGGCTAGTGGCAGCGTCCTTCAATAGAGAGGAAGTCTGCTGTATAAAGGACTCAAAACAAATCTATCACAACAATTACAAATGTATCTCCCTTATTCTGATAAATCTTTGACATACATATTTAAGTGTAAGTAGCTCTTTCAAGCTGCATACAAACAGAGCATTTATTGGTGTAGTTATCTATCTAGTCTGAGAACGCAGAATTAATATAACTTGAAATAGAGATCAATGATCTCTGTAGGGAATTATGCACAGTATTACTAGTAAATTATGTATACACCAAGACTATCCAGCACTTAATGATCATGGTCTGTGAACATTGATCATAGTTACTATGGTATTGCTGCAGATAGAAAAAGCAGAGATTCTACTAAAGAAAAGTGAGCAAATGTTTTTTGCAATTAACACTGACAATCCAAACACATCACAACTAAACTACTCAAGAGATCTATCATAAAAGTATAGAATCCTTACATAGTCAGTGTCAAAGTGTAATGTTCACTAAAACTGTGCTCCACCTGTACTATTTCTCAGGGATCGATGATCCCTACTTTAAGTGATGTTAACACTGCATTCACCTCATGGCTGAACAACCTAGAGAGACATAATCAAGTACATAGCAATTAGATGTAACCATGATGAAAGCAAGAATTTTATTGAACACGTGATAGCTTCCAGTACATTGTCGATGTCACTACAGTGCAAGTTCATTACAACAAAAAACACTAATTAAAAAAAAACTACAGACATAACTAAAACAGTAATCTCTACAACAAACAATGTACTTTTTGTAATTCACAATATTTTAGAAATAAGATACACGTACATAAATCTGAATAAGGTAGGAGCGGACATCAGAATGTTATTTATTCTTCATTTGTATTCCTTGCACACTTTCAAGGCTTCATGTAGGGTTGGATGTATATGCACTCAGAACGTGGGGATAAAAAGTGTGAACATCTTCAGTCAGATACATCTCAAGATGCTTCCATCTATAAAACACGAGCATAAGTATCAGGTTTACGTTAGGTGTAAATCAGAGAATTAATAAATTCCATTGTCTGGCCTGGTCATACCGGATAACACCCATATGGTGATGGATGCCAAGAAACCTTTATTGGTAGAGGAGAAAAAGGAAATCTGTAGATGGGACAAAATTCAAGTATTAGTTATTTTCATTCAAACATTCCTGAAGTACACATTGTATCACTGGGGATAAACAGAGTTTTAAAAAAAATGCTTGCTGTTCTTTTAATTTTCACAATATGCTAACATTATATAAATCGGATGTCAAGAGACTGTGTATTAGCACCAGCCCTCAAGCCTCCTGACAGAAGTATAGGCATCTGAATCGCAATTACAAGAGCCTGCTCTTACTCTTTTCGGCTTTCTCTTGCCCGTCAATTCCCTCACTAGTTCTGCCCCTCCAGATGTAAGGAGTTGTAAGTGTAAGATATCTGCAAATGCATTTTTTGGTGCACAGAGGTACCTCCAACCCTGAATGAGCCCTTGAGCGTGTATATTATTTTATTTTTAATCGGCTCCTTGTTATAGAAACCAATACTTTGCCAACAATAAATGTCATGTTTTTCAGCAGCAAAGTATCCCTGGAAATGGTTAATATTGGCCTCTATGCTGGTTTTGCCTGCTTTCCTGCTGTAGGTAATTCCTGGAGCTTTTTGGAATTTTGGCTTTTAAAGACACCCAGCAGTTACAAGTTTAATGTGTGCCTAAGGACTGTCTGAATATCTAACCAGTGACAAATGTATGTTTGCTTCATGTGCATCTCTACCCATATTTTATGCATCTCAGTATTTTCTTTGCTATTGTAGCTGCTGCCTAGTACTATGTGCTGGTACTCAGGTTACTACTAGTATTCCTGTCAGTTCAACCTTTCCAGCTTCCATTGAACCTTCACAAATTGAAACTGGATCAATTTCACTGAGAAACTGTTGTGGCTTCCCTCCACTAAAACATTAACAACTTCTCTTAGTTCTCAGCATAGTTTAAGAGCTACATTTCTGAAAAGCCTTAGACTAGAAATACATAATAATACAACACAAATAGCATCCTTGCACATGTTTTATTCCTCCCCTCTGTGAGATCCAGGAGGGGCGGTGAAGCATGAGGGTGAAAGGGACGGGGGCACGGTGAATTGTGTCATTTTGGCCTTGCCCCAGCGAAACAATGACACAAAAGCGCCATTTTGATGCGGGGTGCAGGGCAAAATGACGCGATTCACCGCAAATCTCGTCATGGAGACTCGCAAGTCAGTTGATATTACACTGTGGTAAAAAGATTAGGACAGAAAACATAAATCCGATCCCCGTCCCTAGGTGGTCAGCTCGATCACAATAAAGACATATAAATAAAAGATAAACAATAAAAACACATAAATACACATTAGTTCCATAGCACACATGTTAAGTATTTTGATTTTTGAATTTTTGATATGACAGGTGCACTGCATATACATGTTTTTGCTGTAGTATGCAAGCTATTTTTTTTTTATAATACTGCCCTCCTCATCATATGTGCACATAAGGGACATTTCCCATTACCCCAGAACACCCCCTATCCCCCACACACACACAAACTTGAATCACTACAGTTCTGTGGGTTAGTTATTGCCCGAATTTGCCTATCTTTTAATGAACATTGGCTTCAACAAAATGGCAGCTGCTATTGTTATTACTTATTGGCTCTAGTATATTGTTCCTACATACGTTTTGGTTCTGTTGTTTTTCTTTGACCAGTAAAAAATAAAAATCAGAACGTTATCTGTGCTGCTCTACAGTTTCTTGGCTGTGGAGAGTGCATGAGTAACACTGTATTTTTTTATTGGATATGATGGAAGATTAGTATTATTTTACAAAATATATTAATTTGGTAGGATGGATTTATGTGAGGGAGGTTAATATTAATGTGTGTCATTTTTTGCTTTAACATACATTATTATAATAGAGTACATTGTACTGTTCTAATTCTATTATTGTTGCTGCAAGAGTTTTTTTGTGGTTGCATTTGGAAACCCCCCCTTGAAAAAAGTCTGTGTGTGCTCCTACTCATGAAATCTGGCCCTTCATTATGTTGGTCCAAAAATGTGGTTCTCCTTCTTTAACAGTAGGATAGCGCTATCTGACTGCTCGCCTTGTTACTGCATATGTGCATGTTTGCATCGGCAGTAAAATAACACCCTTAATGCAAAATTAAAGCAGTCCCGTAAAAACAAACGAGGTATGTTTTTTATACCTTAAACCTAAACCACTATGGAAGACTATAAGAAAATGTTTTGGAATTACCATTTTTCCCTGGTTTGTTTCTTTAGGCTGCACATTTTCCACAGTATCAAGTGGCTACCAAGGGGTGTCAGAAACTTGAAAATAAGAGCTTAGCCTACTGGACATCCCTTCTTGTCCAAACTGTATTTAACATTACTTGGGTTGTGGTGTGTTAACCATGTATTTTATGTCTATTGCATATTCTTAAATGTTCTCAGTTACACACATTGCTACTATTGTGTTAACATGTCCGTTGCATCAATACACAAGTAGCAGGCATTACTACTCCTCTTAGACTGGTCCAGGATCATGCATGTGTGGACACTTAAGCCTCAGCAGAATGTGCTTTCTATGTGGACTTGAAAAGCAGGAGGACATTGAGCTCAGTCACATGAATAGAGCATGGCTCAGCAGATAAGTTTGCACATAGAAATGACTGAGGCCGAGGCAGTGTGGCATTGTCACATATAGGGGGGAATTCAATTGGCAGCGTTACTGCCGAAAGTAACACAGCCTGCGCACTATTACCGATATTATGGTAGTAGTGCATGTAATTACCGTTAATACGGTAATTTCAATGCCGGCTTTTTGCAGAAAGCAGGGTTAAAATTACCGTATTAACAGTAATAGGTTTAGCGCTGCTTTAATCTGGGGAGAATGGAATTCCCCCCATAGGGTGCATCTTTCTCCCACCATTTTCTTAAGTGATTTAACCCACATTGAGGTATCAGGGAGACCAGGGGTGATACATAGGGCTAACCTACAGGCAGACCAGTCAGCTGACAGGGCGAACAGAGCTAAACATTACCCCGATATTCTTACACATATCCACCACAGTCACATGTTACATGATGTAGTGAGCAGGGAGACTTTGGAATGCCCCTCTTAGCTCTGGCCTCATCCTCCTTCTTCCCCCCCTCTGCCTTCACATGACATACTGAGACCTCTGATTGGTAGCCATACTGGCCCTCCTCCAGAGAGATTTGTAGGAGGACAGCTAAGAAAAAATGCTACTTAAAGAAAAAAAACCTTTGTGGGGTTATTGCTTTAAAATAGAGATTTATGATAGGGAGCAAACAAATTTAAGCCATATTCTATACAAAAACAAATCAATGAAGAACTTGTATAAAAGTGCAATGACTAAAGCAAGGGAGAGGAAATAGAGGCCAGAAAAGCAGTCAGTGCATTAAATAGTATTTCCTTTAACACACCACATCTGTCGTCCTAATTTAGATTTTCATTTCTCAGCAACTTCCCTTATTTTCTAGAGTATGCAGTCTGTGGTGCTATTATAGTGATTTAGATGTTTGAAGTATCACATTGTACAGTTTCCTAACAGGATTATTAATAAAAATAAGTGCTCTACATATTGTTACTTGCTTCTGTGATACTTAGGAATTGGGATATAAAAGCAGTATATACTTGTGGAAGAAATTGTCCTTAGTCAGTAAAAATAACCATTCTGCAATTCACAGTACTGTACAAATACCCACTGGACTCCGCATTTATGAACCTATTTTAATGCAAGACAGACACAAATTAAATGTAAGTGATCTATAGATTTATTTTTGTCAGCATAGAATGTGCAAATTACTAAATACCTATGTTATCACTAATTGTAGATTAAATGTAATTTGCTCTTATGAATGTTGAAAAATAAAAAAAATAATACATTTTAATCACATAGAGAAGTTGACTATTAGTTATTACTTTTTTTTTGGTGTTTTGTAGCCCAGTGTTCTTTGTCTTTCATTTGTAAATGGCTAAACATATTGCTGGTGACAGAACAGTAGCATACCAAGCCAAAGTTGTCTATCAGATGGTCCAGCTGCGCAATATCAGTTTTCCCAAACATAAATGGAGCACAACACCCCTCATACCTCACTGACAATCTTTGGTACATTCCTGTTATTAAAGTAATTCTATCGTTTTTCAAATAAGCATTGTCTAAGCGATTTCTTGTGTTTCCAAAGCAAAAACAATTTATTTAGCAGATGCCAAAGTTTTAGCAGTTCAATACAGAATATAATATAGTACAGCTGATACCAAAGATACATACATACCGCTGTGCTCGCCTGCGCTAGCTGCGCTCTGCTGGTACGCTGGTACCAGCTTACAGTACTTCACTCCAGAATACTGTGGTCAGAGAATGTCTGAAGCCAGTGCCAGCAAAGCTGTATCATATACGCTCAGTGTTACAGAGAAAACAATGCAGATGAGGTGGCTTGCTTCTATTGGTCCAGGCTTCAGGAAGATCTAGTGTACTGCAGGTCATAGGCCAGTTCAAACCAAAATATCCAAAGGTGGGGGTCATCTTTCTAGGGGATGTGCTCCGACTTTCCCGCCAAGAATCAGTTTCAACTAGTCTATTTGCACTTTACAGTCTGTATTACTTTAAACATTTATTCCCTTACATCGCTAACTAGAGTATGCACTGTGCAATCTCTTCGGCGAATGAACCGGACAACTGCTGATGAATAGGGGATTAAAATGATACTAAACGTGAAATAGTTCCTGCAACCTGAACCTTAAATATCACTAAAGTGTACATATAACCTTAATATATATATATATATATAAAACTATAACTTAAATACCATCTGCTCATAAATCACTGGGGAATGGAACCATTATAATATGAAATATATAAATAACTAAATGTGAGAGTGCGAGTGTATGCGTGTGTATTTTACCGCGTGCTCGCGCCATGCCACGTGTTAAGTGGCATGCTGATCGCAATCGCACGGTAAAATAATATTAACCAATATACTTTCGTTCATCCAATTATACGACTTCGACACTGTTAAAGACATCTAGATATTTGTTCCTAGAGATAAACAGAGATTGAGGGGAAAGTAACATGTTTTAGAAACAAATAGTATATCTATATGTTTTTGACGAAAACCAATTAGGGAAAACTGATCTGTTTAGTAATACTCTCAACAGATAAACATGTTAAAATTGGTCTGCTCCCTTATGGGCCTATTTGCCATCAAGAGGCAATAGGTCTTGTTTTCTATCGCCGCTTATTGCAGTGATAAAAAAAACCACCTATGACTCCAATTTACTAAGAACATGTCACCAGGGCAGCTCCCAAGCAATACTGCCTTGTAGTGGTAATAGGACACTTACCACTTCACCACCAGTCTACAGCACCTCTGTGCACACTTGATCTGGCTTTGCCAGTTCACAAATGCGCAGTGGAATGGGTTACACTAGTAAAGAAATTAAATGTAATGCCCCCTCCATTGCTAGTAGGTCACACCCCCTGACTGCAGATGAGGTCACCAGATGGGCAAATTGGTTCTGAGGCACGGGGCTCACATGAGGACATCACCACATGTAGGAGTGGCCAAGCGGAGCGAACATGTCCATATATCGGCAGTTCACGTGGGAACAGAGTCTTTCATATTTCTCTTTAATGTTGGAATACCATATTACGACAATTCAATAAATACATACCACAAGATAATTATATTCTAGGCATACAATAATGATCTAACTTCAATGATAGAAAAAAATTTTGATAGAAAGTCTAGAAACATTATAATTTTTAGCATATATATTGCTAAATTTAATCTGTGTCCTCCAATATAATCGAGGGATCTTCCAGCATTAAACGATTTTCATACCAAGTTGTAAAACGAAAACACTGATGAATAAGATATTGTGTAGAACTTGGTAAATTATCAATAAAACTTTCCCAAATAAGAAAAAAATTCTTAACATGAGTTTCTTTATGTAATGATGTCTCCAGCCAGTCCATCCTAAACACAAAAAATAATTTAAATTTAAAAAAAGTAAGAGAAGGGGGCTGATCAAATATCCACTGATGTAATATGCACTTTCTAGCTACCGCTGAAATAATAAGAAGTAACTTCCTACTACCTGTAGACATTTTTTAAGAATCATTCACTCCGAGTAACGCCCATTCCGGAGTAAGTGGGCTATAATTCAAAAGATATTCCAAGACATATTGATGACCCTGTATTCAAAAAAAAATAATTTGAGGGCATTCCCACATACAGTGCACAAAAGAAGCCCTAAGAGATCCACACTTAAGACATATATAATTTTCAGATAAGCCCATAGCATACCGATGTTTGGGCAACAGGTATCCCCGGTGAAAGATATTAAGGAACATCTCCCTATATAAACTAGCTGAAACTGTAGTATAAGAGTAAAATAGTTTTAAGAAGACAATCCATAGAAAGCTCCGTAAATACCAAAAGCCATCGAGATCGACCAGAGGGCACTCCCATATGATCAAATGGTTTACGAAGAAGTCGATAATGCAGAGAAACAGTCCGATGAACAGTCAAAGGCTGTAACAATACATCATCAAGTTCATTAGACCAATCGCGTAATGTTAATTGCGCCACAATTGTAGAGACATAATGTTGAGCTTGGTAAATAGCAAACCAATGCATCATTGGTATCCCATATTTAATCCTACACTGAGTAACCGTCATTGGTTTATACTCTGATAGATTCAATAAAGATCGAACATTGTGAATACCCAAATAAGCTTTACCATTATAAAAGGCAGGGTTCCCCAAAAATAACGATTGGAAATAATTAAATCAAATTATTTCCATACTGTCTTCCAAGTTATCCAGGTATACATCAGTAGAGGATTACCTAAAGTGTCCTGAGATAAATGCAAAAATGAAATTAAATCAATGCTAACCATGAAGGAATTATCTGAGTATCAGTATATAGAGTTGTAGAATACAGCCAGTCTCAAATAATGCACATAATACTAGCCTGATTATATAGTTTCAAATTTGGGAGATTGATAGAGTCCATAAAAGACTCAGATTCCCCACACCAGGGGGCAGTGCAGAGAGACGTAATGTGAGGGCCGAAGATCTGGGATGGAGGGGAATAATTCCCGGGTCCTTCAGGAGTAGGCTGATGGGGGGTAACCACTTGGGCAAAGGGGAGAGACCAATGTATGACCTCAAGATAGGAGAGACCAAATAGAGAGAGGCTGAGCATTGTCTGAAGCAGCATGGTCACATTACAGTTTAATACTGAGACAAAAGTAGGGCGGAGAGAGCTAAAAACCAAGGAATGTCACGCCAGCAGAGGACGGGTTATGCCGGGCCTGAGAGCAGCGGCTGCCACATGCAGAGCAGACTCTAAATACATGAACACACTTCCCACGTAGCTCTCAGACTGAGCTGAGAGCTACATGGGAGGTGTGTGCACGTATATAGAGTCCACTCTGGATGGGGCAGATGATTTGCCAGAGAGTCCAAGACAGCCAGGAGGAGAGATGAGTTCACGCTGAGAGTATCAGAGCTTTACTGCTAATCTACCATAGATGTGGGAGGTATTTTACCAGTGCAAGAAGCGTAGCTGCCCTGAGTGTCTGTGCAAGGAGCCTACAGAAAGGTTGCAGGGAGAGGTTGATATGTAAGTGGATGAAGAACCACTGTGCCCAGGAGAACATACTATGTACTGTGATACTGATGCTGTGAAATTGAATTGCTTAAGAATAGTGCAGGAGGAGATAGGGGAGATGTATTTTGGAACCATAGTT
Source organism: Mixophyes fleayi (assembly GCF_038048845.1). Taxonomy (NCBI): domain Eukaryota; kingdom Metazoa; phylum Chordata; class Amphibia; order Anura; family Limnodynastidae; genus Mixophyes; species Mixophyes fleayi. The sequence continues at coordinate 497,147 of NW_027445881.1, read as the reverse complement.
CCATAGTTGATTAATACTCACTTCTTGGTAACTCTGAGAGTCTAATAGTGTAGCAAACATGCTAATGACCATTTAATAACTATTACCATCAACAAACTCCTCACAGAGGTAGTTTTTGGTTTAACCAATAGAACACAATACTTTTTCTGCTCTAAATCTGCAGACTCATATTTTAATTTTAAATAACATTTTTACACATTCTTTATTTGTGAGTTGCATAATAATTAAAAGTTGTCATCAAAAACAGTTACAGAGAACCAGCAAAGCAATTCAGCAACACACAATTTTTTTTTCTGCTTGTACAAAAGAAACATATTCCAACACTGGGGGGGAGGGTGACTGACAGATAAGGGGAAGGTGGAAATTAGGGAAAGAGGGAGGGGGGCAATAGGAGGGATAATTGGGTGCAAATTAAAAAAAACAAAACACAGTTTGCAACAGGAAATCAATCCAGGATAACTCAGCTTAGTGCCATCTTGGTGTAAAAGTTGTTACTGTGGTGTGAGAGAATATAATGCTGTTTTGCGGTAGTCGGTCATCTCCTTAAATTCCAGCAAAGTGGCTGTAAACTCAGAGTTACGATTACTGGCCGATAGGGTCAGATCCTCCATGAACATATAAAAATCAATGCGTTTGAACCACTCAGACATAGTAGGAGTTGAGGGAGACTTCCAACGGACTGGGATCAGAGACTTTGCTGCATTGTTTAAGTGTTTAAGGAGTGATTTTTTCTAAGAGGAAATGGGAATGCTGGACGACAGGAGCCAGAATCCAGGGTCAGTCGGCACATCCGCACCCGTGATCAATTTAGAGAGGTGTATTATTTTGTTCCAAGTAGAGATCTTAGGACAGGACCACCAGATGTGGAGTTGAGAACCTACAAAAGAGTTATATCTTCAACAAAGAGGGGATACTGACGGCGAAAATTTATTTAATAATACGGGACATCTGTACCATCGTGTTAAAATGTTGTATTGGGTTTCCACAATAGTGGTGTTTTGTGAACAGGCATGAGTAGCCATGAACACTTTTGACCAGCAGATTGGCCCAATAATCTCTTGTAGATCTCTCTCCCATGAATCTGTGAAACAAGGTTTTTGTGTGAATTTATCCTCATTGAGTAATTTGTAGATTGATGAAACAGTATGTTTGGGTGTGCTTTGGAGAGTACACAGAGTCTCAAAAGACATAAGCGACCTGTTGATCTTAGCTAAAACACCCTTTGAGTGGTGAACAGAGTTGTAAATATCTCCAATGTTCGTTTGTGGGAAGTGAGACATCTGATTGGAGTTCCCCGAACTCTCGGATGATACCATTCTTGAGCAGGTAACTTAATCGTTGGGCACCTCTCTGATTCCAAGCAGCAAACTGACTGAACTGAAGTCGAGGTGAGATGTCCCTGTTGCCCAAAAAGGAAGTCAAGGGGGATATAATCGTGGAAATACTTTGGCTCTCCCTAAACTGCTTCCAACAATCTAGTGTGGGCTCAATAGTGAGGTGTGTGAGTTTGGGTATAATCAGGAGTCACGGCATCAGGTGTAGTGGGGTTGGCATTCCCTGACCTTCTATGAAAATCCACTGTTTACTTTTCACTTGCCTTGTCCACTCCAGAACTCTAGTGAGCATAGAAGCTTGGTAGTAACACCAGAAGTGTGGAGGCTGTAAGCCTTCTTGATGTCTTCGTCTATAGAGTACATCATGCTTAAACCTCGGCCGTCTACCCCCCCAGATGCAGACCAATATTTATATTTCATAAGCTTATGCTTATACTACCACGAAAAACTGCATGCAAGATGTAGCTTAATTTAAAATGTTTTGTATTCTGCTTAACAGTCTAATTGGTACAATCTTATACATAATACAGTGTAGTAAGCAAAGTATACAACATCAAGTTTGCTCTATTAGCATAGATGATATCAGAGATGTTTATACAACACATTACATTCATTGATTGTGTGTATCAGAATCACTGTTACCTACTGAAGTTAAGAGTGTGTGTCAGCATGTATTGTGTGGGATTGTGTAGTATGTGTGTGGGAAGGGGGCTGTAGGAGAGGCAAAGTCAGATGGTTCTCCATCTTGACTAACTCAGAGCAAGATGGAATACAATCTTAAATATAACATAAGCTTCCATATACACCACAGAGACTTCACAACACTATAAAACCCAAATACAATTTATATCCTATACCACTAACATATAACCATATATTCTCACATTATGGCATCCCAAGTACCTCACATAAACTCCATAATGCACACTGTAATCTCATACTTACCAACTTTCTGTTGGTCAATTCCGGGAGCCTGCGGAGGAGGTGGGCGTAACGGGGGGCGGGGCTCCAAAATGACGTCATTTTGGACCCGCCCCCATGACGTGGTGACGCAAAACGCGTCATTTGACAGCGGGGGCGGGGCCAAACGCCGCGATTCACCGGGAATTGCGGCGTGTGGGACTTAATTCTGCCCACTTCACTAGGAAGTGAGCAGAATTATCCAGATGCGGGAGATTGCCACACTCGCCCGGGAGACTCTCGCAAAATGCGGGAGTCTCCCGGACATTCCGGGAGAGTTGGCAAGTATGTGTAATCTTCATCGTGCATTGCAGCAGCCACTACACACTATCCACATTGTGCTTCTCACATTATTCCATTCAGCTACCTCACACAATCTACAACTATCTCACATAGAAACTTATACTTTTTATATCACGCTTCATATGCATGTGTGTAGGAGAAGATGTCTCTTCATAACATTGTAAGTTCAGATTCCAGCATGACATCCTTTATCATATAAAACTCTTAACACTATTAAATCCTTAGTATGCCCAGACAATAGTACACAGTCCTATATCAATGCATATAATTTCATTCACTTCACATGCAATCACAAAGACAAATCCCTAGAACTTCATTCATATCACAATCATAAACTATAGATATTCCATTCACACACAAAATTCCATGACTTCAGTAACTCCACTCCCTTTAATTTACAGTCTCCAAAAAAATTATACTTTCCAACATGTTTAACTATGTGTGTCCAGTGAATGTGAAAGGAGATCTCAGGCCTGTGTAGTGAGATTTAAAAGCTTCTGGCTCACAGCCAGAGCTGGATTACGGCTTTTGGGGGCAGGTGGCACCTAGTGTCATCTTTCACAATAGAGAAAAACTATGTTATTGTTGCACTCATATTTCCCTTCCATGCCTCTCATTTCCCTTCCATGCCTCACAGCCCTCTTCCATGCCTCTCATTCCCCTTCCATGCCTCTCATTCCCCTTACATGCCTCACAGCCCTCTTCCATGCCTCTCATTCCCCTTCCATGCCTCTCAATCCCCTTACATGCCTCTCAGCCTTCTTCCATGCCTCTCATTCCTCTTCCATGCCTCTCATCCCCCTTACATGCCTCTAATTCCCCTTCCATGCCTCTCATTCCCCTTCCATGCCTCTCATCCCCTTTACATGCCTCTCATTCCCCTTCCATGCCTCTCATTCCCTTTACATGCCTCTCATTCCCCTTCCATGCCTCTCATTCCCTATACATGCCTCTCATTTCCCTTCCATGCCTCTCATTTCCCTTGCATGCCTCTCATTTCCCTTCCACGCCTCTCATTCCCCTTCCATGCCTCTCATCCCCTTTACATGCCTCTCATTCCCCTTCCATGCCTCTCATTCCCTATACATGCCTCTCATTTCCCTTCCATGCCTCTCATTTCCCTTGCATGCCTCTCATTTCCCTTCCACGCCTCTCATTCCCCTTCCATGCCTCTCATTTCCCTTCCGTGCCTCTCATTTTCCTTCCACACCTCTATGCATGGGACTAAAAACTGTTTCTGTTCAGCAGTACATTGGTACCGGGGGGCCCCTGAGAGGGACCTAGGGACCATGCCCCCTCACCCTAAATCAGGCTCTGCTCACAGAATTTAAAATGTAAATGCAGGGTAGCTTATTCAGATACAGATACAACTCAGATACAACAAATCACATTCTATTCAAGGAAACCCATAAAAGATTGGCATATGATGGTGCAATAGGACTCTTGCTCAAAGTCACCAGTATGTGTGCAAACAGGGTTGTTGCTCACAACAAAAAGAAATACAAGTGAAAACAGTTGGTGGTAAGAGCTGATGCCAAAAAATGATAAAAAGCTTTTAAACCCAAATCCATAGTATTATTAGAATACATGGAATGAATATCTATGGTAACCAAGATCAAACTTGTCTGCAAACTTTAAAGCTTACGTAAAAAATTACAAGTCGCCTGTAAACATGTAGGAATATTTTATATTAGTGGCTTTAAAAAATTATCAATAAATTGTACCAGTGATTAATATCCAATTTACATTTAGGACTTGTGCTAATGTTATGGCAATGTAGCGATTAGTATTTAGATTATAAGGTTGTAACTGGTATTTATTTTTCTTGATTTCTCATAAACTTTTCAACTCTACATTTCACTTTGTCTTTGAAACAAGGGGTCTCTTGTTTTCCTAGGGCTCCAGGGGTTAGAATAGCCATTTTATGGCCTCTCCAATCCACACAACAACTAGGAAGTGTAATTGAGTCCCATGTCCTATTGGGTCCGAGGCAACTGTCATGTTTGCCCCTTTATTACAACAGTCCTGAATGCATCCACCTAGCAAAAGAGTCAGGAAAGTTTCTGTTCCAAGTTCCAATAACTTCATAGAACTAACAAACTTACTATGTGCATACTGCAAACTATGGTTCACTGCAATTTTCTGCAAAAGGTGGCTATGGGTTCATTTACGTGAGCTTTATGAAAAAGTTGCTCACGACACAAAAACACTCATGGGAATGAACAGGCTGGCTGCAGTGTCCATAAATGAGATTACTCCCCCGAAATCTTGTGTGTGTAGAAAGGAACCTTCCCTCTTTCTGATAAGCACTTGAAACTTGTATCTATATATTTGTGGATGTAATTACTAGCTCTTCTATAGAAGGTCACTTGAATTTAATACTAGGCTAAAATAGGCTGGCAAATATTAGTCACAGGATGTTAAGCGATTAAGTTCATAACGATGATGAAGTTTTGTAACTATTTCCAATGGGCTACGGTACAGAAGTAATTTTCATTTGTGTAGTGAACAGAGATTCTCTCAGTGTAATCTTGTTTCATGAACTTCAGATGGGGTTGATTAATGAACCATTAATCTAATCTAACTTAATCTCCTAAAACTCCATCTAATTGCACTGCTTCCATAACAAAGTAATGGCATTAGATTAAGCCTACAGCAACATGGATTGTTTTTTCAGGTTTGCAAGAAGTGTTGCATGAAGGAGCCCAAAATACAATCACCTGTTTGATCCAATTTACACCTGCAAGGCTGAAAAAACTTGTGTGGTCCTAACCCTATTAATGCAATTGGAAACCCTTCTGTGTAGCCCTTGCCTAAAAGGTGCATGTGGAGTGAACTATAAGTGTACTACCCATATATTAACCATGACTCTAGTGAGTAGCATGATAGACATCTTAGTATGCTAATTGACCCAGATAATATGCTAAACAGCCTGGGCAATATGCTAATTGCAGAAACTATAGAAGCACTGACATGGACTGGCAGGGGATGGACAGAGCACTACTTGGTACGCTATTAGCATATAGAATTTCCTTTGTATCTAATGGCTGGGGGTTTTCTGCTATTAACAGATTAATATTAAGTGGCTACTCTACAGCTGAAAGAGAGAGAGAGAGAGAGAGAGAGAGAGAGAGAGAGAGAGAGAGACTCCTCCATCCTTCTACTTTGTAAAACTATCAAATTCCATTTGCTCAAATTTTTCATACCACCACTTCTAAATTTTCAATTTGACCTTGACCACTATATTTTTTCTTGGCTTAATATCATGCTAATATAAAATGTCAGGAGTGCACCATACTACATTTGAGAATTAATTTTGACATGTACAGTGTACATATCATTTGATCTGACAGGAGTGTTCATTTAACTGTTCTGCTCCATTTTAATACATTAATTTAGCGACATGCAGAGCCAAAGTAAACTTTTACCTCACTGTGTGGCTGTGCGTGCCACATTAACATATTCCCTGTGATGTCACTTTAAATACATGATTTTCAAGTTGGCAAGTCAGAGTGTGGCATGAATAATGCAACAGGCCTATCAATAATTTACATAATTATGTTCCTAAGTTAACTATGGCAAAATAATTTATGTTTTGTGGCGTGATGATACCCTTGGAAACTGTCACTACCTTCTATTTTGAGTTTTTAACATAAAATCATAATTCTCCAATCCACTAGCCTACAATACAATAGGTTCTTATAATCAGATATACCACTTTGAACTAAGGAGCATATTTACAAATAACCACATTTTTGACACAATCATTTTCATTTCTTATTGCAATGATAAGGAATGAAAGATTGTGACCATTTATGAAAATTGTTCTGATCTGTAATGTTCTGTAAACCTTATTAGTTCTACAGTAATGAAGACATGTACACTTTAGGTTTAACTATATCTTTGGAAGTTTAAAAAAATCGTTAATCACAGCATGAAATAAATCCCAAAGTACAATAAAACTGCAACAGTATTTTCTGTGAATTATATTACACTCAGGCTTTACCAGCCTTTAATCTACACTCCCTGTGAGAATGATGTGGCTGGCAAGGTATGCTGCAATTTGTAGTTCTACAACAGCTTGAGGTCTAAAGATTGTGCATTGCCAGGTTAAATGAAGCAGTGCATTTGTTCTCTTAATAAAGTTGTACAATGTTAACATTGAACAGAAGGACTTCTGGGAATTGTAGTGTTCCGTTATCGAATTGTCTAGTGATCTGGAAACATTTCTGCATCCTGTCTCTCTCTCTCCCTCTAAAACTGAATTATGGGAAAGTATACACTGCAATCAGCGTCAGCTTTAGATAAGTGATAACTTGTTTCAGTCAGACAAGATATACTGCAGCGAGCTGTAGACTGAGATATGCGAGTCGGGTGCCTTTCCTTCCGTCAGCCCTATGCTGGGCTGCTCCTAAACGGAGTAAAGACTGTGGAAACGCGTTGGCGCCCTCTGCTGGCAAGTTACAGGAACAGTACCCTAGCTATACACATTGCAGTCAAGGACTGGGAGGGCCAGGACTGGAAAGACATACTGCAGAAACGATTTGTAATGTCATATGTTCAGATGCAACAGCTACTAGAACAAGGGGAACAGTTTGGCAGGGGGGTTATTGCAGGTATGTATTCAACATATGATAAACACATATACAAATAATGTAATTTCTACAGTGAAAAAAAAAGTCACATTTAACACATCACTGTTTTAGACACATTATTTACTAAGGTATGTGTTTCTCTTCACCCTTGCCTAACATTAAGGGAAATCTCACCAGCACTTCCCAGTTTGAACCATTGCACAGATGATGCATTTTCTACCTTTAGTCTACCTGATCCCCAGAAGTTAGCTTGACATAAGCACGTTTGGTTCTACCAGTAGCACTGTTTAATTTTACGATTGATTGCAAAACAACATCAAACACTGGTTTTCAAATCCGTCCCAAGAGGACAAGCAAATTAATCACTCATTGTCTCTTTGTTACCTAAACAGGTCTTGTGGACATTGGTGATACATGGCAATGTATGGATGATGTCTCCACTGAGGATTCCCTAGAACTTGAAAGTAAAGCACTGTTGACAGGTCTGCAAGGCAAATACCTCACTGTTGTATCTAATGCCAGGTGGCTATTGCAACCAATCCCTGCAAGAGGTGCAAAAGACATTTGGGAAATGACTATACCAGATGAATTAATTCCTTGCTGACTTTATGGCAAGATGTCAATTACAACTGTTTTTGTTTTTTTTGTCGAAAGCATTGACCCAGATGCATTTTGGATTAATTCATCTGTCAAAAATTGGCAACATAGCAAGTCAATAATTGTAGAAATGTATTTATATCTGTCTACATCAGTGATGGGCAACAGGGTCTTTCTCAGAGCCTTTACCTGCAGCCCCCGGCACCTTCCTGGTTTATTATCAGATTTGTATTTTATAGCTTGTAACACTTGTTTAAAATGCCAACTGATAGGTTTTTAGAGATAGTTGTTTCTTTCTTTTATTAAATGTATTATTTTAACTTATTACTGAGAATAAGGATAATAAGAGGGCTGCTCATACAGCCCCTGACGTGTATCAGGTTGTCTATCACTGGTCTACTCCATCTCCTTAGCCGACAGCCCCTTCCTATTCATGGAGTTTTTAATGCCTCTATAAGGGTAATAAACTAGTTTTGTATAAAGCAATAAAAAGCGTCTTGTGCTTTAGAAATGTAATGTTTGTTGTGTTATGCCTAAAATAACAAGCTTAGCTTATGTGCAATACACAGCCATATAGGAATATGCTGATATATTAAAATCATACTTGCCTACTCTCCTGGAATTTCCGGGAGGCTCCCGAATTTCAGGGAGTCCTCCCAGAAGAGTAGGCAAACGTCCTGGATCCTAAAGAATGCCGAAATTCACGGCATTGAATATTGGGGGCGGGGCTTAATCACCCTCAATAAGAAGTCATCCCCTGCTATCCAATGTCCTCTAGGATCTCCCGGAGGATAAAGACACAAAGTTGGCAAGTATGATTAACTACAAACTTTGTCGCACACGTTTAGCTACCCAGTCTAGGGTTATAATTACTAAGTAGTGGTTCCGATGAACCGCCGATTCTCAACGTTTTGCCGTCATTTTTTTAAAATGGCAATCTTATTAAAGACGAAGTCTGATGGGCTTTGGCATTTTAAAAAATCATGGCAAAGTGCAGAGAATTGGTGGTTCACCAGAACCGCCACTTAGTAAATATAACCCCAGGGGGTAAATGTATCAACTGGCAATTTTTTCAACTTGCCACTATTCGGCAGTGAAAATTAAAAGCAGCAATGGCTGTAAAGGCATTGTTTTGCTTTTAAAGCCATTGCCGCTTTGAATTTTCACTGCCGAATAGCGGCGAGTTGAGAAAATCGGCAATTGATACATTTACCGCCAGGAGCGCATATGGCTATGTCCACAGTTTTGTTTTTATTGCAGGCTTTTGTATTTTGTAATGATATTTGACCTGCCACACCCATTTAACATCTGTCTGCTGCGTGAAGAGACAGATATAAATTGGTTTCATTAGTTAATTTTATGCTGCAAAACATGTTTAGGGGCCTATTTATCAAACACTTGTAGCCCGTTTTGATGCAAGTGAAAATAACAAGATAAATACATATAAAAGTTTGTTTGCATCAGCATAAACAGTATGGACGTTGTGATAATTGTAGGCAGTGTATACACATTCTTATTTTTCATGTATTTTTTACTATCCATATAAATAAGAATGTGTATAAATGAGTATAAAAAACATTCTCTTTTTACGTAGCTTTGCATTGAACAAGGATATTCTTATTCCATACTTGCCAACTTTTCATGGGATGAAATCGCTATTCACTGCATTGGCTTAGCGATGCCAATTGTGTCTTTAAGCCCGTCTCTGCCCAGGATTCAAGAGGGTGTCTGCTTTCCCAGGAGTCTGAGAGGACTTGTCGAAATTCTGGACCTCTCAGACGTTCCGTGAGAGTAGACAAGTATGTTTTATTCTAGTGTACTCCAGTGAACTTATACAAGTTCATATGATTATAAAAGTGTCGGTTTCATTTGATCTAAAATCACTTCTCGTCTATTGACATATATCTTCCTATTTGTCAGTTTTGATATATCTCCTAGAGCTGGAGTACACGTTAGTGTCTACCCTGTCACTATGGTGTGCATATCACAACTATAACCCAGAGATAGATGTTTATATAAAGTCTGCTCCATCCACACATGGCTGAATACAGTGTAATGCTACATTTCAAATTTAATTCAACTTTCTAAAATTTCTTTTAAAAATATAGCACGTCCCATACCTTTTTATAGTAGGGTTCTCCCAAACAGCCACATAAGCTTAATAGATAACACTACTCTAAAGGGACTATAGTCACCAAATTCCTTAAGTGCTACCCAGTCCCGTGGAACGCTGTCTCAGCCACTGAGCCACCCTGTTCACTCCTACCAGCTAGGCAGCGAGAAATTCCAATGTTCTCTTGCTAATGGCTGGGATACAAGGTAACTATGTCCGCAAAGTTTTTAAAAGCTGCAGACCAGCACAATCCTGGACCAGTCCAAAAGAAGCTTTAGCCCCTTGTCAGTATGTCCTGAAGTAGAACACACAGTGATTGACTGAGTTCCCCCTTTTAAGTCCAACCTGGTTCCCACAGTGGTGTGCTTTCGGTGGGGTCTGATTTCAGATAAGATGTCTAGATGAATTGGATACCAGTTTATATGAGGGAGGCCACTGAGCCTCCCCTAGGTCCTTGGATTGCAGCAGGCACTCTGTGGATAGTGGCTGTGGGAAGTCTCGGTGAAGAACTAAGAACACCCATTTGTCTGGCCACAGGATAATTCAATTAAGTCACTTTCAGTTAACCCCTAATTGTGTTTTTGGGTGAAAGTTGTCCTATAGCTGATCAACACTTCCTCCACAACATGGCAAATTCTAGGGGTGCCTTCAGATGACTGTCCTTACAGCCTGAGGTGACAATAGCTCTCTTAGAGGACATGTTGGGGAATCTAGCTGTACCTAAGGAACCCACCTGATGTCATTTAAGAACAAGTAAAACAACATGTATAACAGTATATAGTCGGTTAGCAAAAGCGATTGACAACCCCTTCTGCATTTCAACATCCACATAAATACAAATATAATATAAGTAAGTGAGTTTTTCTGTCCTGTTTATCCTCCAAAAGAGCAAACAAAATAATACTTACATTCAAGGGTTTCTTGACAAAATGATGGTTCTTCTAAAATCTTCTAGTCCAAGCCTCGCTTTGATCATTGTATTCCTGGTTGACGGATCCAAGTCTCGTTTTCAACATCAACCAGGACAAAAAACAATAGATACTAATGCTAATAAACCTCAAACTAGATCACCAGTATTTCTTCCATCACACTGTTCTAATGAACCAAATATATGCAGAGAATATACATACAGGCTACGGCAGCCTGGTGATTAACACAACACCATCTATGCACTGGTAAGAATCAGCTCTTTGGTGGAAGTGTGATCAGAAAGAATTTCATTACCCCTATTATTTCTTGGATGTGTATATGTGAAAAATTGTCACCTGTTTACTATTGTATACTGGCTGCACTATGTCTCTATTTGTATTTTCTTTTCCATGTAAATAACTTCTTGAGGATTTGAGAAGAACCATTGTTTGTCAACAAACCCTTGAGTCTAAATATTATTTTGTTTGTTCTTTTGGGGGGTAAACAGCGCAGAAAAACTCACTTATATTGTATTAGTATATAGTAGGTGTTACATTACCAGCTGAGAGGAGATATCAGCCGGGCATAACTAACACACAGTTATATCTGCTATGTTATGCGCTACATTTTAATATTTTCCTAGTAGTTTAGCATAGGATAGTATGGTAATATAACCTAACAAGAGCACATCCTATGGTTGCTATGGTGTCCATACGCAGGGTGAGTGTGGTGATTTCTATCAGATTTGGCCACACATACATGTACATGTGCACCCGGGCAGATTAAACCTTGGCATCATAAGTGTAGTCAGATATTTACAGTGTGTCAGATATGGTCATTGTCCAGTCTCATTTGCCATCTCTCCTGGCGGACATCTGATAGATGACCTCAATTAACATGATTAATGCAAGTAGGACAGTGGAAGGAAACAGTCGGCCCACCGAAGACTTCATCTGTGGTCCCAGCCTGCTGCTCCCGATCTCCCTTATTCTCTGCAGCTGACAATATGAGACAGATTCAGCTGATCGCGATGTGACACAATGGGGCATAGTCAATTCCGATCCCGATCCGCGGGATCGCGCCGGACGGGGCTGCGAACCTAATCCGCGGTACCGCAATAACGTGGATTTTCGTTCGCAGCCCGTAGGGCTGCATACGAAAATCCGCGTTATTGCGATACCGTATTACCGGCAGTAGTGCGCATTTTCCGTGGTAACATGCGTTAACGCGGATCGGGATCAGAATTGAATATGCCCCTATGTGTCTCTGGAGCAGTCTGTGGAGACACATTACCTCAGAGTTTTTTCAGCAATCTCTGCTCAGTTTCCCTCACGTCCCATACAGGAGTGCAGACAAATGAGCGAATATTTCTTATCTTAATAGCCGGCAATATGTGCATCTAAATATCAAGTATATAAAACCCTCACATCAAATTGAATCTGCCTCTAAGGGGGGTATTCAATTGTTAGCCAGAACCGCTAAAATCCCGCGCTCGAAAAATATTACCGTTAATACGGTAATATCTTGCTGGATTTCAGCGCGCAGCTCCCTGAGCTGCGAGCTGAAATCCAGCGACTAAATTACCGTATTAACGGTATTTACGCGCAATATTACCGTGTTAACGGTAATATTTTTAGAGCGCGGGATTTTAGCGGTTCTCGCTAACAATTGAATACCCCCCTAAGAGTGAATGGGAGCAGCTGGCTTCCTCGTCATGTGACCTCCTCTGGACATTGCAGGGAGATCACACAGCACAACCAATCAGAGAAGGGGAGGAGTTAGTGCAGTGCATTCTGGGCTCCATCCTATCCCTCCTTCCTCTGCGGCCTCCTGCTGTTCAGGTAAGTGTGTAGATGCCTGAGGGCAGTTGTGACGAGGTCTGTGGGGCATGTGGGGAGGTCTGAGTGGTATATAGGGGAGTTTTGGAATACATGGGGCATTTTGTGACAAGTTGGGGTCTGAGTACATGTGGTAGAATTTAGGAGCAAGTGGGCATATGGGTATAGTTTGGGATGAATAATGTGTGGGTGCCAAAGTTTACTTTGAAATTAAGGGTAATATGCGTCACTTTTGGAAGTTGGAAGGCTACATGTGCGTGCTAGAAAAGGATCTTAAAACTGTGTGGCCTAATGGAATAATGACACAAATCTGAATACTGTATATCTGTAACCATTGTTTTACTTTTGACAACACATTCCCATATATTTAATTTATAGTATTTTCTAGATTCACTTTTTCTTATGAATATCGTTTTTTCGTTGGCATTCACTTTCTGCCATGTGTTAAGCAGGCATGCTGTGAGGATGGCAGAATTCTTGGATAGTCATAAACTGATCCACACCTATACGACATCATTGAAGGATATATTGTCGAAGTCAGCAAATTGGATAAAGTCATTTCAATTAAAGTCGAGCAAACTTGGTTGTCTTTGTCTGAAAAGATGCGTACGGTACGCTACGATGTACAAGGTCACGCTACGGCGTGAAAGGGCGTACGCATGCAATACACGGAACAGGTTGAAGGAATCATATCATGAGTGGTATCATAATAAACCTCTTTACATATCCTACTGTTTGGTTCACTCTGCGAGGGAATCGCAGAGTGCATACACAAGTTATGAATGATAGGGAATTATGAACTACTTAAGACTAAGGAATCTTGGCGGGAAGAGCCGAGCATACCCCCTGGAGAGGTGACCCCCTCCTTTAGATTCCTTAGGATGAACTAGCCAATGATTGACAACCCCTTGGACCTTCCTGAGACCTGGACCAATAGATGCAAGCTATACCATCTTCATTGTGTTACTGTATTTCTGTGTGTATATAAGCAGCAGCTTCACATCTAGTGTGCAGACATTTTGTCCCCAGACTTCAGGATTGAATGACTGCACACTGGATCCAGAGCGCCTGCGATAAGTAATGGCTGTATTTATTATTACTTCGCTTGAGCATATTATTCTACTTATTGCAAATAAATCTTTGTGCGTTGGAAACACAAATCGAGGTTCGACAATCGTTATTGGTTAGCGACAATACACACATAACAATATATAGAAGGGATTGCAGTATGGCATCATGGACAGAATGTAAGCTTTAACACTTGCTGGATGCTGGTGCATGAGTGGCCAGACAGACAGACCGTTTGTTGGTGAGGGAAAAGCTATAGGTGATGATAACTGGCAGCAAGTACTATTTGCACTGCATAAATACTCATATTAGCTGTTTTTAATTTTATCATATTTAGGGATCCATCTAATGTCTGTGCTACAGTGACATTTTCTGTATGGTCTTGTAGCTGATGTGAATGACTGATTGCTTCTTAATTGGATGGAATCAGCTTTGAAACTCTGAGACGTAGAATAGTTCTCAAACAATTCTTTTGAGGAGGCTACACGCGTTTGTTCATTGGTCTGGCAATCAGTCTCGTCACAATGTTGGATGTCTTGCATTTCTTCCTCCTTCAATACCTTACCATCTACCTTCAGGCCTTCAATAAACTTGTTAGGACACAAGTCCTTTGTCATGGTTTTGTGATTTCTGGAGAGTCCAGTGCAAAAACTGAAAAGGAAGAAGTTGATATGTGCATTGCTATTATAACAGGAAACATCTTTAGAAAAACAATGTACATAGTTTACAAATAAAGCTGTTTTAGAAGAAACTATGTTATATGGCAATAATCATAAATTAATATGTAAATTGGAAATTTGCAGTAAACAATGATAATAACATAGAAAATAAACATCAGAATGACTTTCCAGCATATCAGATATAAGAAACTAGATCATGGTGCTCCATTAAACATTGCTCTGTAGTACTGTAAACTGCCATGGAAATTCTTGTGCTACAACATGGAAAATTGGGTATAGGTTTTTTGTATTTAACATACACGCTAAAGCATATTACACACCATCCACCTACCTCCTATCTATCTGTGTAATCTATCTGCCATAAACACCTAAACATATAATCCTCTAACTCCCCACCACAATATTATTTCAAAATCATTGTCTATCCAATTTGTGACTTCAACAATGTATTGTGCAAAACCTAAAATTCTGACAGACTCTTTGCCAAACATGGACAACAAAACACTGTTACGTGTTTGTTTTCTGTGATTGGCTGACAGTCTGGGTACAAAAAATCATATACAGATTATCCTGTTCGGTCTATGGTTGATTGACACTGAATTAGGAGACTGACTACTTCCTTAGGAGTGAGTGTAACATACTGTACATTAACATACATTCCACTCTTTTTTGTTCTTAGCAAAATAGGTGTCCCAGTTATTCTATAATGACGCATAATACTCTCTGCATTTTTAGGACAATGGGATAATTATTGTCTATCAGAATGTGAGGATAGTTTTAGGAAACTACTCTCTTTATAATCATCTAGAATCCATTTACAAACAAAAATTGTTCCATAATTTGTATATGCCAAAACAATCCCATAAATACCTTTTTGTGCATAGATGAAGCTAGGAACCAGCTGTTTTCCCCTCGAGTAAAATTGTTCCACAATAGTGCTGAGCAGTGTTGTCATCTGTCAGGTTATAGCAGCTTTTAATGTAATGTAAAACAATTGAGCTACTTTTTCCTTGTTAATATCAGCCGTTGTGACCATCATAATGGCTACTGTGAAATGCAGGCATGACATCATTGCACATATTTGTTGAAATGCAAATATAGCAATTTTATAAAATATTACATACCAATACAAATAAATTGCTCAAAACAAGTCTGCATTAGGAAATATAATGACTGGACAGGCTCCTCAAAATATGAGGCCTAAGGAAATTTCTAATGAGCAATAAGTTCCCTTAGTTACTTTTGAGTAATTAGTTCAACCCAAAAACTATACTTTATAAATATATAATTTTATTCTGCAGCGTACAATGTTTGGCAGTAAATGCTCATGCAGCTAAAGCTCTGAAACTTTTGTGTGACAGGGAAATAGCGTTTCCACTTGAATGTCATTTGTCACTGTTAGAAATACAGATAACTATGAGCACAGTGATTTGGCAAAGTTCATGTTTCGGCCAATATCAGTGTTTTATATCCATTAAAACAGTTTGTGAATTTGGTCTTGGGATAAACGTTGTAAATGAACCGAGAGAGGTTGAAATGGCATGAAATCAATAACCATCTCATTTTCAATTGTAAGCTATTTAAATAGAAGGATTTGAGCAAAAGGTATTAAGGGCTGTATAGGGGAGAGAGGAAAGGGGGAAAGGTAACGGAATAGAGTGCTGAGGTTTGTTTGGGGGATGTGTGGGTGGAGAAGATATGTGCTCAGAATAGGTTGTTACAGTAGGTGATGTGCTGGAGTAGTGTTAAAATAGCAAGATGTGGGGTAGGGAGAATTCCAGTGTGAAGATGGTGGATTTATTAGAAATAGGATGTATTTAGTATAGGATAGGGTGGGAAATAGTTATAAGTGGTTGAGATAGTTACAGAGACAGTATTTGGGATATGTAGTTATTTGGGTTAAGTGAGGGGTGTTACAGGAATGATAAAGAGTAAATCAATGGAAGAATGTATCAGTGAAACAGTACATGTAGCATGTCTCTTGTTTGCTTGAGAGGTATGCTCTTGTATCAGTAGCTGATGGGGAGTGCTGGTGCTATACTGACATTTAGAGGTTCTTGGGGTACCTTTTGGTGTTTGTGAATAAGTATCAGAATGTTCAAATGCAAAAAGAGTATTGTGGGGTTTTGGATCCTCGATTGATTATCCACATATGTATGTGATATATGTGGACCTTACATTCCTTTTGGACATCTGTGTCAAATGAGAGGGCTGTGTTCTAAAGGAAGCCAAGTCTCATTTGGGTAGGACGAATGAAAAGTGTTTATCAAGTCACATGATTCCCCAAGGACACAGACATGGATCCAAGCTTTGTTTTTGCACAAAAGAGAGAGATAGGAGGAAGTTAGGGTTTGAGAGGATTATAAATATCAGGCAATATCTTTTAAACATCAGCCTTGATAAACACTTTAAGCTATAAGTCAAAACACGTTGGCTTTTGTACCTTAGCCTAACATCTCAGAGATGGAATAAAAGATGATCTATGGGACCATGGGACCTGTTTATTTGTCTCTACATGCTGTTTGCATAGATACGTCTAGTACAAGTCCATTTATACAGTTTATTTTATTTGTATTGTTTTATTCGATTTTATTAAAGAGATAATGCACTAGATTTTGACCATCACTGTCTTTATAGGTCCTGCTGGTTTGGAGATGTTGCCATTACATGAAAACCTTCCCATTGAAATGGAAACTTTGAAGTCTTGAAACATTTTGGACTCTTGTAAGCATATACCCTGATGGGTTGAAGTGTTGAAAGTCACAGGTGAAGTTTTAAATTATCATTATTCTTTAAGGTGAAAAGGACTAGATCGACATAGATTTGAACCTTTCATCCCTGATTGCTATCTATCTACTACACTATGTATCGATATATGTATTGTGTCTGTTTTTTAGATGAGGTAATGTGAACCACTCCTCAGAATAGACGAATTGTCCTTCGTGCCAACATCTTGCAATAGAGAAGGCCATTCATTTCTCTGTGTCATTAAGTGATGTATGTATTACTGGGAACCTACCTCAAACCTATAAACCCTATAACAGTCTGTTTCTTTAAATTCCAACCATTATAGCCACATGGCATTGAATTCTGAGGAGTCTTCGTTCACAGAAGTAGTTATATCATCCATGGTATAGTTGTCAATTCGTACATACCAGTCTTTTAGAAATGGGGGCAGAGGTTTTTCAGCGATCCCAGATCACAGCATTTGTGGTTTTGCTAAAATGTCTCAAAAGGGACTTCTGGTATTTAGTGATGGGTATTTTGTACAAATTTACAAGCCAAAAACTCTGTTCAGCTGGAACCTCGCAATTCAAATAATGTTTGTAATTCTGGACACCTCCTTCCTGAAGAACTTTTTTTTTTTTGGGCACTCCCACAAAATATGTATATAACTCCCTAATGCACCGCCAACATTCACCAGAGGTCCCGGAGTACATTTTATTTAGTAAGCTTGGGTGTCTGTACTAGCGTGCTGTATACATGTATTGGATCTCTATCACTGAAGCACTTATTGAACATGTGTGTGTAGTTTAAAAGTCTTTCCTCCATGTTCCTTTGCTAATTTCTCTATTCAAGCCCCATGCCTTATAAAGAGCGGTAATGAGCGACATAAGTTTTCTACAATTAGTATAAAAGTGAGCAGATTGTGCGGGTGGCAGCATACAGTTTATTTTGCATGTCTTGTGGCTTAGGCAAGAGGAAGCTTAAATACCATATACACAGCGCTGGAGAGTTAATCAGAGTGGTAGACGTCAGTTTGACACAATTGCCAAATGAGCAGATCGATAGCCATATGGCATATTCCAATCACATGATCTATGCCAGCTCATCATCTAATTACATGACATGACATTTTATTATTTTAATTATTGGTGTCTATTTTTCTCTTTCTGCAGGTCCTTTGAATTTTCTAGAACTGAACATGCCCAGTTCAGCGGAGAAAAACAATTTTTCCCTCTACAACTTTGTCAAACAGATCCTCTCATTAATTTTAGTACAAAAAACTACTGTCTGCACTCGGCATACTATAATGACTATTCATATTACCAAATATCTTACATTCTGTTATTACAGGAGAGAATTATATACTTATTTGTTATTGTTACTGGGCCATATGTTAATGTAAGCTTGATGATCCTATACTAGCAATTATAACGTGTTTATACATTATATATAGTGGTCTAAGTAAAAATTAGCAATACAGTGACTAATATGTGATAAAGAGCAAGAAAGACTTAAAACCTTAGAAACACATTTTATTCATAAAATGTCATATGTTTAACATGATCATTTTAGATCATTTATTTAATTCCATATTTGCTTGGTCCATTTCTGGCCCCTTAGTCGGTGTGGCTGATGAAGATGGTGCAGATGTTGCGTTCTCAAAGCACTTGCAGCTTGGGCAGTCATGGTAGAAAGGACTACTCTGATGGAAAGACTGAGCCATCGAAATGACAGATGCTGCAGCCATCATATTCGTTGTAAACCAGGGGTTACAAACTGACAGCAAGTTAGCCAAATTGGCCTGCAGGTCTCCTAATTCTGAATTCATGTTTGGAAATTCTGGTGTAGGTGGTATCATATGAGATGGAGAAGCAGAAGAAGTGGTAGTGGTAAAGTCTAGTCCGTGACTGGGATTCTGGCCCATTGCAAAGTATTCTGATGGTGTTGTTGTTGCTGATGATGAAGCAGTGCAGCTACCACTGATGCGTGGTGTTGGCTTAAAGGATCGAGGTCTTTTTCTCTTTTCAGGAACAGACTTTGGTGCGTTGCCTCCTGAGGTCACAATCTCTTCTCTATTATCAACAGGACACTTTTGTAGATTTGTATCCTCTTTTTTCAAGTCATGTTCTGATGAGGACATAGCTGAGCAAGCTTTCCGTATACCCACTCTTCTCTTTATTTGTCTTAATAAGTCAGGATAACCTCTCTGAAAATGTGGGTTTTGGTACAGCAGTAACTGGAACACAAGGACACAATTTTAATATAGATTTTTCAAATATATTTCAATCTCATAGTAAATGTGAAATCAGAATATAATGGACAATGCCGGTTACTATAATCACTAAATATGTTCTATGTTTGCTTTTGGTTATAGGATGGTAGCAGCATGAAGGTTTACAATTTACAGAAATGAGAGTGACCTTACTGTAACCTGCAGAGATTTCCCTACAATATATCTTTTGATATACATGATATTTTTCTTGTAAGTATGGTAACTAGCCCATGATCAGAACATGTTAGTAAAATCCACATATAGATAGAATAGAGGGTATATTTATCAAGTGGCGGTTCCGAAAAACCACTGATTCTTAGCAGTTTGCCGTTATTTTTTAAAACAGCAATTTTATTAAAGACAAAGCCCATTGGGTTTTGTCTTTACTAAAATTGCCATTTTAAAAAGAAATGCTTTTTTAGAACTGCCGCTTGATAAATATACCCCTAGGTATGTTTATAATTAAAGGAGAATTACCCTGTGACATTTTTTTCTCTAGCTGTCACAATATTTCAGTTGGGATCTGACTCTACCCTGTGCTGGTCTGTCAAGAGTGCCCCAGTGACTACCAGAGACAACTCTGTTCTGATGAGGCATCTATTTGGGGCTACATTGTCAGCCATTACCCTCCACTAGACATTGTAATGTGGGGATCAATTCACACTTGGGCAGATATATAATTTTTTAATAATGGGCTATATTACATCCCATGTCAGTAGACTCCTGCAGTGTTGCCCTGATGCTGCCCTATCACTATTTCTGTACTGTTGACTTAAGAGCTGTTACACTATCGTGTCATCCCACTTTTGCAGAGAAAAATTGGTGCAAAAACCTACAGGCTGGGACTGAAAGTGCCAGTAGCTTCCTGATTGATTGTGCTGCCCTTCTCCATGATGCTAACCCAATGGAAGCCAGAATCCACAATCATTACTATCCTGAACCACCTTGTTATTCTCCTCCTGTTCCATGCAGGTGGCCCCTGGGTATAGGTAGCAGTTACTATAGAACCTTTTAGGATATTGGTTCAGGAATACAACATTACACTGTCCATTTTATTAAACAGTAGCCAGTGTTCACCGTCACACATTTCTGCTACAGACCATATATACGGTATAGAACAGTGATGGCTAACCTGTGACACTCCAGGTGTTGCGAAACTACAAGCCCCAGCATGCTTTGCCAGTAGATAACTAGCCGATAGCTGGCAGAGCATGCTGGGACTTGTAGTTTCGCAACACCTGGAGTGTCACAGGTTAGCCATCACTGGTGTAGAACATGAAAGGAAGCACATTATTATTAGCTGTAAATATCTCCTGAAAGATAAGGTAGCACTGCTATAAAATAAAACACAATAAATATCCAGCTTTTACATTCAATCAGTAGAATGACTGGATCTTTCAAAATAAATGAGAATCTGATGGATAGTTGTTATATTCAACTTTTTTTTCGTAGAAAAGTAGGTACAAGTAATGCAAACTTATCCCCTGACTCTTTTTACTACAGATATATCAGATATTCTATATTTTTAATACATAAAATTATTGCAGTAAATTAAATAAATAAGCATTATATAACAGCTTACCTTATTAAATTCTGCAGCTGCTTCCTCTTCAGCTAGGAATTCAGCGAGTGAGGCGGATCTTTGAAATTCACGTCGAACTTTGATGAATCCATAAATATTCAGTTGCCGTATAAAACTTTTCATACAATCGGTTTCAAAAATTTTGAAAGGAAATGTTCTCTCTAGAACTTCAGTTTTAAACAGTTCCTTATTAACCATAATACAGATACCATTGTCATCCCACCGAATAGATTTAAAATGATCACTTTCTACAATCTTCCACAGTTTACTAGGAAAATTAAGGGATAAAATATCTCCCAGGACTGAGTCCTCATTTAAAAGGAACCGTGGCTTTTTCACAAATGGCTCATCGGCCAGAACTTGTGATGACTTTTCTTCCATTTCAGGCTCGATATTTGGGATTTCATCAACTGCCTGATCATCTACTGGAGGTGCTGAAGGCATTATGGATTGCTGAGAAGCCTCTTTTGAGTTTGTCATCATTATTTGATCTCCAGCACATGCTGATTCTTCTGCAGAAGGATCCATCTCTAATCTTGAATACGGAGAACCCTGATCATGTGCAGTTATCAGACATAGCTCTCATACATCTATAGCATTAAGATGCTGGGGGATCAATGAGGAATTCTAGAACACCCCAGTAAGTATCACACATACATATTACATCACAAAGGACCTCAGTTGTTAGAAGGTTACTGGGCTTTCAGTTATGTTTTCTTAAAGGCAAAGACTACTATTATTGCACCTCTCTGTATGCAATAATACACATGCAACATCTATTTCCATGTCATCAACAAAATTTAAAATATGTAGTTATTCACCATCTATCTTAACTTAAACCAATCTGCCATTAATGTAAAATGACAAATATAAGTTCTCAAGGCTTCATCCAACCTGAAATTCTACTGTTTTTAAATTGTATTTGATCAAAGAGGAATAATATTTTAAACCAGAGTTTTAACCTTCTTGAACTGTGACCCAGGCTCAGTGACAGCCAAATTCCTCTGGGTCCCCTGTGTAAAATAAGAGCAGCTTTATGTATGTTTAAGTATGTGTACATTTGTAGATACTATTGTCTTGTTGAAACATTTAGAATGTACTATTGTGCACTGTTTTGTATTGAGTAAGTGTGTGAGGTCACCAGTGTGAGGTCCGACTGGGACCCTAACCCCCCTAAAACCTGGCCAGGATCCTACTGGACCACCCGCCTTGGTTTCATCCCATTCAGTACAGGGGTGTCCGAATGCATAGCCGGCAGACAAACAAACAGACCAATGATTTTTATATATAAGATGGTGCATTTTTCTGATAGAATTTTACATTATTTGTCCTTACCAAATTAGCAGCTCTTGTAAGATATTGCATTGGTTGCATGCATGCTAACTATTACTATATCACTACTAAAAATATTTTTTTAAGGTTTATTCACCATTTATTTTAACTTAAAACAATCTGCTATTAATGAAAAGTGATAAACATAAGTTCTCATGGGTTCGTCTAACCTGAAAATCTACTATTTTTTAAATTGTATTTAATCAAAAAGGCATTTTTTTAAACTAGACTTTTTAAGCTTCTTTGACTGATGCCCTGGCTCAATGACAAAACCAAATGCCTTTGGGTCCCCAGTGTAAAATAATAGTAGCTTTAAGTATGTTTAAGTATGTGTATATTTGTAGGTACTATTGTGCACTGCTTTGTGTTGTGGTAAGTGTTTTATTATCAGGACAACCTTGAATATATATCTTTAATAATATAATATATGTTTAGAAGATCTTCCTATACGTTTCAGTAATATTATTAAAAATTTTGGTGGAAAAATCACTATATATATATATATATATATATGATAAGCAAAAAGTGATAATAAACAAATATATAAATAAACATAAACAAAACACCTCCACAAATATGTGTTGCAGCCAAGTCTCCAATATCGGATGGTTAGACCGAAAAAGGTATCAAAATGATAAGTTATGGAAGGACGGCGCCTTCAGGTGTAAGAACAGATAATTGTGTATATATAGTCAGTAGGCTCAGAGAGTCCAGAGAACATAAAGTCCCGAGAAAAGTAGTAATGCAGATGGATATCAGCATATAGCAGCATATAGCAGCAAATCAGATGGTCTACATATATTGTAGTATGAGACATTGTGCAGATTAATAGTATAGTAGTATGCGTACCAGAAATAAGTAAAATAACAGCTTATCTGTATATAGGCTACTCAGTCATCCCAGGTGGTGATTTCCTTTGCTCGCAGAAACAAGATGCGAATATAGTATGTTCTATTAATAACTGCTGCATTGCTGCTCAATAGTAGGAAAGATATAAGAAAGCCATATGGTGTAGTATTTTTGCATACAATTTATTCAGCAGATTAACACTATAAAATGCAAACTCACAATGAAGATAATAAATATAAGCTTATCTGTATAATATACAGGCGAGATCACTGGTGGTCATATCCCTGGAGGTAGTTAAAGATGTCCCTCTAAAGGCTCCATACAAAAGCTCAGGGAAGGGTGATATCTTAATTTGTTACTCCCAGGGTAAATCAGTGAAACAGGGTCTCAGATAGTACAGTTGTGGGCCTCAATGCGTTTCGTTCAGTTTGAACTTCATCAGGAGGAATTAGGTGATGTTTAAAACTATACCCTTTATATAGGGGTGTGTAGTGCCATTTTGCGCTAAAATTGCTTGTCAAATGACGTCACTGCGCATGCGCAGGTCAAATGACGTCACTGCGCATGCGCAGAGCGCCGCCGAGCGGCTTTTTTTTTTTTTAATAATAACACCTTATGGTGTAATTAGTACATTCCTTCCTGATAATTGTCATCATATAGGTTTATATTATTTCCATCAAAGGTGGAGATAAATCATGTAAGTTGTTAAACCATCTGCCTCAATTTCGAACAATAGAGAATTCATATGATTGCGGACCTTTAATTAAACATTTGTCATTTTCTGCTATATTTACATAGCAAAATTAACTACCATTAGCCTCCCCTAAAATCCTAAAAGCTCCAAGTGAATTCAGCCTAATTAATAATGAAGACTAGCAGGATTTTCTTGGTATAACAATAGAGGCAAATTACTCTGTCTGTTAGGTTTATAAGTATCCTTAGCCAGCTATATAGTGAAAATAGTAGGTAAGATAGACTTCTGGTTGTCAACGTCTCTATTCACAGACTCACATCTACAAATGATCATAATTTCTACCTCTGAAGGAAGATCAATCGAATTTCGGTGACAGGAATTGATTACTAACTACTTGTAATGATTCTTATTCGGGATTGGGCAATATCACATAATTATATTTGTTCCTGATAATTATCATGTAGGTTTATATTATTACAGTCCTCGATCTTTACTGCTCCTATGGTTGTGGATGTATGGGTTTCCTCCACCCATGACTTTAACAAGATAACGTGATAGACTTGCAGTTTTCGCCATCTGCCGAGATGCCGTACCTGGTAATTGACTAGTCCTACGGCCTCTATTCACTCATAAGGGCCTTGCCAATGTGCGTACAATTTGCATTTTTGAGTTGGTACCAGAACAAGCACCTTGGGTTGAAGGTGCGTAAGGTGGCTTGAGTGTCATAACCCTTTGTTTGCCATCCCTGTGCTTCTGTTAGATATTGCTTTACCAACGGATCGATCTGTTATAGTCGATCATACAATTGGGCTACAAACTGTATTGTTTTTGGCTCCTTGGGTCTCTGCAGTGCTCACCCTTCTTTGAAGATATCCAGAATTCCGTGGGGGTTGTCTCCCAAACAGAAGCTCAAAGAGACGGAATCCCTTTGATGCCTTGGGCACCTACCTTATCGCAAATATGATATAGGGTAACAGGGTATCCAAATCTCTTTTATCCTGAACCATGGCTCATCTAATCATTTGTTTAAGAATCCTATAAAACCACTCAACCCACCCGTCGGTTTGCTGGTGATAAACCAAGGTCTGTAGTCCTTCTACCCCTAGCAATTTACACAACTCCTTCATTAGATTTATTTTGGAATTCCAAGTTGAGTGTACATTAATAGTAACTCTTTTGCATTAGTACTTGATTTAAAATTCTGTAGAGGGATTACCTCAGGATATCGTGTAGCATAATTAAGAACTACCAATACATATTGATGTCCTCATGCAGAATTTTCCCAGGGACCCACTAGGTCCATGACAATTCGTTCGAATGGAACTTGAATTATAGGGTGGTACCAGGGGAGCATGATAGTCTGGTTTAGTGGCATTCCGCTGGCATACTGGGCAAGCTTGACAGTATCCCTTGACTGCCATGCGTATTCCTGGCCAGTAAAACTTCAGGAGCACTCGATTTTGAGTCTTCTCCTCAACCAAATGCTGTTGCTTATACGAAAGCGATGTGTACCTGGGGCACAAAGAGTTGATTAACTAATTTCTTCTGCACCACTGCAACCCTATATGGTAGATCCCCTTTGATTATAAAATAGCGTTTTCTCCCCTTGCCGGTCTTTCAGCCTTCCATACTTTATTCACTTCCACCACATATTTATCATTTAGTTGGTCCCACACAAAGTCCTGGGGGTAAAAACATTTTCAGTGATTTTCTCTGGCAAGTTTAAAGTCGCCGATGTATTAAGCGGCGATTTGACATAAAATCGCCTGAAAAGTGTTTCTTTCAAAATCGCCATTCTCAAAGTCGTTACGAATCGCAGTCCAGACTATTTGCACTCTAGCTATACAAATCGCCAAACGTGTGAAGCTGCGATTTTGCAAACTCGCCCGAGTTTGAATTGAAAATCGTCAGAATCAACACTCTGCTTTCTGTAGACGAGATTAGCAAACACATCACTGTTAGACTTCTAGTAATTTTTTAAGTAAAGAAAGTAAAGTTTAAGTAAATCATGATTTATGTTTTAAGGGACAAAAATGTTTATAAATTAGCTTATGGGCGATAAATTATTTTACGAATAAATAGGTTGTGCAAATTTCTGTAATGTTTTTTAATCAGCCTACAGTATGTGCTACATTATTACTATTATTATTATTATTATTATTATTATTATTATTATTAACTTTTAGTTATAAAGCATCAACATGTTACATATTAATGTACATTGATGCAGGGGGTCTGGCATGTTTTAGCCCGGGGGGCATGACCCGGCTCGGCAGCCTATTTTAAAGGAAAAAAATGCAGGTGGCACAGTGACCCAGCCCAAGGTAGCCCACTATGGCACCAGCCTGGGGGACAGAAGCCCCCAGCCCAGCCTGCCCTTGACTGAAGGGATCATGACACAAAAAATTAATTGCAATGAAGTGGAACAGAAGGTAAAAATGGGCTTGGCCAAATTTTTACAATAAAAAAGAGGTGTGGGGAACTGTTGATACTTAAGGCAGCAGAATAACTATTGTAGCTGCTGGTGAATAAAGGGCTTGTGGCTGTTTTTAGCCATCGGCATTATCATCCTCTGACAAAAACAGGCATTGGTGGCTGGCATTTCTGTGTATCATCTGTATGCATCTACCTATTTGCTTGTTTAATTTAGAGTTGAATGTAAGTGCTTTAGAATATTGTAATTTTGTACTTTTTGTAAGATGTGTTGCACTGCTCATATGCCCAAATTGCACCATTATTTTCAGATGGGTGCATCTAACACTTGCAGCATCTTGCACTACGAGAGGCAGATAAGGGGCATTCAGGTACAATTATATTATAGTATAGTAAGCGGCATTAGATGCACGATAAGCAACCCTTCCCCTTGAGATGTATCTTATTTTGACATACACATTTATTTGAAATATGTCCCTTACCAAGGGCAAATTCAACTCCTACACATGATGGGTGCAAATTTCAGTAATGAATACATATATATATATTTTTTATTTTATTATATTGGCTTACTATCTAATAACCAGTGGAGAAATATTTTTTTTTCTCATGATGTCAATATTCCCAGATGGGGACACAATTTAAACTATATACTTGTGATACTACAAGTGCTTATGTGCATGCTGACACTTGTACTGCCACAAGTATGTACCTTTAATGGTGTTCTTATAAGAAAATATTAAGTATTGCCACATCATAATAATATAAATATGGCTCCACTGGTGATTAAATAGTAAGCCACTGTAATATAATAAAATAAAAATCCCTTACATATAATCATTAATTCATTCTATTTTGACTAAATAGTTCAAACAACATGTTTTTATTTCTGTTAAATCTCGGGCGACTTTCAGTTTCTGTTGAAACTCGGGCGAGTTTCTGTTTTATCTGGCAGGGAAAGGTGTTTTAAAATGGACACATATCGCCAGAGATTGTATTTTAGAAAGTCATAATTGCACATAAAATCGCCGGTGATATCTCGCGATTTGCATCAATTTTAAATCGCTGAAAAAAATAGCTTGATAAATTTAACCCCTGGAGAGATACAGTCCTGGATATTGAGGACCAATCTTCTCCACCCCCTGGCAAGCTTTCTATTTTATTCCAACTTTCTCAAGCCAGGACTTTTCCTTCCAGCCTTCTGGAACACCTAGTTACACCCAAAGCCTGGTATCCACCCCAGTGGTCCCAGTATAATGTTTGGGGTTCTTTAAAAATTCTCCCAGTTATAACAAATTATTATGTAACCATAGACACATACACAATTACCAAATAAAGTTTATTTGAATAAAAAATACTCCCAAAAATTCTTCTACTCTACTTTTATAAATGTATTACATTAAATAAAATAAAATCTTATTTTCTTTTATGGTTTCACGCTTTATT
The DNA here is from genome assembly GCF_038048845.1 of Mixophyes fleayi. Lineage (NCBI taxonomy): Eukaryota > Metazoa > Chordata > Amphibia > Anura > Limnodynastidae > Mixophyes > Mixophyes fleayi. The sequence goes on along the minus strand of NW_027445881.1, from coordinate 469,415 downwards.
GTATGGCTGAAGTTGGATGCAAAATAGAAAGATTTCATTTAAGGGTGGTGCATCAGATTTTAAAGCTGCAATCCCACATACTCATTTTTTATTTAAACAGTTTTGTAGCTGTGTAACAGGAATATGATTATAGAAGGGGGAACACGACTGAACCAGGAATAGGCGTCAATGTATATTGGGAAAATTATCTTTGAGAGGAGGCTTTGTGCCCACATTTAACAGGAGGTTAAGGAAAAGATTTGGAGTGATGTGTATATAAAATATATTCATTACTTCCAATATGTTTGAGTGGTGCTAGGCAGGCATGCTCCCATCATGATGCAACATTGCCCCCTTTTGACTCGGCCACGTCCCCCACCTAAAGTAGCAACATCCCCATCTTGATTCCAAATATTGGAATAAGGGGGGATATGATAGCTTGTTATTGTGCTGTGCCAATTGTCTTTTCTAAAAACAAAAGGACCACTGATGTAGGAGACAAACATGAGGCATCAGCTTGGAACATAAGTGTGATGGGGTCACAGGTACAGTGATATATATGTATAATGCTGGTCATTGTTAGTTATGCTGCTTGCTATCGTTCAACAAGTATCACAACTCCCCTACAAATGTTTATGTGACTTACAAATGGATTGTTATGAAATTACTGACTTCCTTCCTTTTTGAGAAATGTGTCCAGACCTGCCATGGTGGCTAAATCCTCTGGAATCATTGTAGTATGATTGCTTGGCTTTTTCCAAACATGGCTTAAACAAAGCATATCTAACATGGTCGAACCTAGTGGAAGTGGGAATAGCTCATTTTTCTGCACATTGGGCGTAATATGCGGCCAAAAATGATCACACAAAAATAATATATTTCAGCCCATATGCTGAGTCGCACACAGTGAGAGATGCATCCAACTCTGTATTTATTATTATTATTATTATTATTATTATTATTAATTTTTATTTATAGGGCGCCACTAGGTGTCCGTGGCGCCGTACAGGGACAAACAAAATTACAATACAAGGTGAGACAGCACAGTACAGTAAACAATAATCACAGTAACTCAATGAGCTCAACGCTAGGGTAGGGGGAGGGGAGAGTCCGCATACGACGGAGCCCAGAAGGGAGGGCACGGGTGACAGGGAAACTCCCAGAGGGAGAGGAGGGAGCGAGAGGGGATGGGGGGGGGGAGAGGGTCCTCGAGGAGGAGGGCTGATAGCTGGAGAGCAGAGTTAAAAGTGGTGGAGACAGGAGGAGAGATGACCCTGCTCAAAGGAGTGTACAATCTAAGGGGCGGGGTAGACAGACAGAGAGACACGGGGGAGGGAGGGAGAGAAGGAGGAACGGAGGATAACTATGAGGGAAGGGGAGTGAGGGGGAAGAGGCAGAAGAAAAGGTAGGAAGTTAAGTGGGAGACTGAAAGGCTTTAAGAAAAAGGTGGGGTTTTAAAGCCCGTTTGAAACTGGACAGATTAGGACTGATATGTATTAGTAGCATATGTGCCAGGTTTACAGCAGGTGTACATGCAGCCGCATACACAGAACCAGATGAAAAGTGCAATTAAACTTTGTAAACATTTGTTTTCATAGGGAAAAACGCATTTGCTATTTGGCTTCATATAATACAGTAGATATAACCTTCCTTCTCGCCTGAAATCTCAATCAGACAGTGGTTAGCTAGTCCTGGCGATCATCATCGTCAATGTGTATTTTCAGCAGCCCCTCGGCTGTTCAAATAATATGTCTGTAAAAGGAAAATGAGTCTGTGGTAAGGTTGGCATCAGCTTGCAATTCTAGAAACACGCCATTACTGTACCCAGCCTAAGATAGAACGCCCCTCCCCTCCGTGGTCACACCCTTTTCAGGTGCAGAGATGTGGAAGCAGTGGATGCATGCAACTCTGCATAGGTGTAGGTACTTTTGCATTTTTTATGGGCATGTGCAATGCAAAATCATGTAATATACGTTATACAGATGGGTGTATATTCAGCTCTGCAGGAGACCCATTATTTCTGTAATAAACTTTTTTAACAATGGTGCAAAAGTTCAGTAACCTGTAGTTTTTTCTAATTTGCATTAGTTGATTAGTTGCTATGGATTGCTACATGTTTGTACTTTGTTTCTAAATAAACTCTGCTGAGTTGCAGGAATATGTGTGCACACCTGAATTTTACATAGTATGTAAAATTTTAAACATTTTTACAAACTGTTCAAAATTTTTTTTATCCTGTTTATAGAATTAAATTTACAAGCATCTAAAATATAAAAATGGTGTTGGTTGTAATGCACCAAGATCCACTTGTTCTGTGCCCCTCTATAACCTATTTCCTGCTTTATGTCAAGACTGAACAGGAGTGAATGAAGCAGGTGAGCAGGTATGAGTGGAACATTGTGTAAGAACTTTAGAGTACATGTGGAATCTGATGGTATGTGGTAATCTGAAGGCACCTGGGGTGGCAAGGTAGATTTGGAGCTGGTTTTTATTACTTAATTTAAGGGTAATGGGCAGTCCTATTGAAGGTTGGAGGATCCATATGCTGCCCTTGATGTGTAATTGGTTGCCCATCACTGACTTAGGCTGTACCACATATAACATATGTGTAGGAATCTTCCAACTAGTAAAATCTCCCTGGAAATAATTTGCACATTTTGGTAAATATTGTTCTGACAGTAACAGTGTTTGCTTTAAAACCACTATGAATGCTATGGCTGAATCTCTTATATATAACTTATTTGTGGCTGGATCACGTAGAAATAATTCTTTGTTGAAATATATTTCAATTAGTGGCGCAGGCACCAATTTACATAATTGCAAAGGTACTGTTATATTTGTGTATTGAGAATGTACTGTAGCCATTGTGGAGGAAATGTGTTTGTGTAAGAAAGGAGGAAAGGAAATCCTAAATTAAGCTAATTAATTATTTTCATGTCATGTCATAGTAGACGTGGGAGTGCTTCCCCCCCCCAACACTCCACAAAATAATGTTAACAATGAAGTAAAATAAATAGATAATGGGTGGTCATGGAGAGCAGATAACAGGAGGTGGTAAGGAGGTAGGGGCACTAGATAGACACAAGACATGAGGAAATAATGAAGGAAGGACAGATAAATGGAGGTTGGGGGTGAACATACGACAAGGGAGTAGCAGATTTTAAAGACATGGGTTCAATGTTGCCATTCGTAATATAAGGGGCAGGGGTGACAAGAGCATTGTGACACTTTGGAAAAGGCAACCTTTGTAGGACAAAATAGCTGGGAGCCATATATGACTTATGTGTGTGTATTCAATGTCTGTGGTGTTTGTATGTTTGGTCAGGGCAGGGTCACCATCAGGGGGACTGATCGGCGGGAGGCACTGACAAGGGGCCAAGACTGCCAAGGAAGACCACTTTGACTTGCCTGCCCACCCCTTTGAATTAAAATGTAAAAAATAAAAAAATCCCAGCTTTGCGACAGATCCCAGTCTCTGATAGGCTGTAAACATACCGCTCAGTGACCTCATTAGCATGCGGTGCGCTACCAGTCTATCAGTGAATGGTTGCTGCTGAATCACATCAAAGAGGGAGAGAGCTGTAGAGGAGGAGCGTAGGCAAAGAAACATCAAGGTAAGTGAATTGAGGGGTATCTGCTGCTTTGCAAGAGGAGCAAAAAAGGGACAAAGCCAGGTAGTATCTGGATCCACTCATGGTTCTGAAGTCTCTTGTTTGTGTACAACGACCTGACACCACTGGTATTGTACTACACTGCCTCGTTACTGTCAGAACACACTGTTTTCTTGGCGCATTAAATACACAAACCATGGTATTATCAACAGCTGGCTCCTAACTGCTCATTTTCTATCTATATACAGCCCAAATTTAATGGAGATCATTATTATGGACTGTGGTTATATTTACTGAATTAAATACTTTTGCAAATTAATAGAATGTATATATACAGCAATCAGCCATAACATTAAAATAACTTGCAAGTGAAGTGGATAACGTTGATTATCTTGTTACAACGACAACTATCTTTAACATTTCTGTTCATTGCTTATGTTTTTTCTGTGGAATAAAAATACAAATAAAAAAACTACTATCAATGCTGCGGTAAAAGTCTAAAAACGTTATTTATTTAAATATTTTAACTGGTAGTTTTATGAAATAATATTATATCAGGACTGATTGGTAATATCTTTTATATTATTTTTATATCTTTTATATTATCTTTTATATTGGTCAGTCATCATCTTTTACTATGACATCATTAATGATTGTATAGCCTTTGGATTGTGTTGATTGAGGAAATTCCTTCGTTTTCCTGGTGCCAGCGGTGTAGTTGGGCATCTCCAGTATTTTCAAGTCAGGACTCGTTTGATTGGTCTTATGAGAATTAGAAGTGAACTTAGAAGAAGGTGCATCTTTCTCCTCTGGCAACACAATTGGTTTGTTTGCTTTTGATTGGTTTTCTGTTATTTCCATGAACTGCGGATATATAAACAGTAGAAAACCATCATTGATATTGAATTAAGTTGATCATCTCAAAGTTGTAAATCATTTTTAAGGCATAAACAGGCAATCTGTGGTTCTCCAGCTGTTGCAGAATTACATGTATCATAATGCTGACACTTTTACAATTCTACAACAATTGGAAAACCGCGGGTTACCCAAGTCTGCTTTAAGGAATAAACTGTTAAAAGAATATAAGTGTCTTTTCCTCACCTCCAATGGTAACAATTTGTCTACTCGCTTTGGTTCATCATTAAAAGTATGGAGATCTTCATATGTATCTAGGAACAGATCTCTGTCTAAGAATGCTGGTTTGATGTTTTCTTCAACCTAGGAACAGATTAATGATCACTGTGTAAATGTCAAGACTTGATTGGTTTGGGTAGATATGAATGTATCTAGGACATAGTCATCATCATCTATTTATTTATATAGCGCCACTAATTCCGCAGCGCTGTACAGAGAGTTCACTCACATCAGTCTCTACCCCATTGGAACTTACAATCTAAATCCCCCAACATATACATAGAGACCGAGAAAGACGAAGGGCAATTTAATAGCATCCAGTTAACCTACCTGCATGTTTTTTGGAGTGCGGGAGGAAACCGGAGCACCTGGAGGAAACCCACGCAAACATGGGGAGAACATACAAACTCCACATAGATAAGGCCATGGCCGGGATCAAACTCATGACCCCAGTTCTGTGAGACAGAAGTGCTAATCACTAAGCCACCATGCTGCCCAATAGTCAAGAAGGTGTCAGGCACTGTCCCCACACTGTCCATACATGCCGGGGATGTCTCCTATGCCGAGCCGCGTAAGTCAACAGGACGTACTTCCGACTTTCGCTGTGTGCGCATGCGCAGTCGGTCCTTCTATCTCCTGTATGTCGGCGGTCAGGTGCATCTGACCGCCAAAATCACGTCCTTCCAATCAGGGGCCACATATTGGTATATAAGGTACCACGTTTCACCATTCTGGTGCCAGAGTATTGGTTTCACCAGCTCCAGCGTTCCTGACTCCAGTTTCCTTGTTCCTGTTGTTTGCTACTTTGGTCCTGACTCCTGGCTTGTTCCTGACTACCCTCTTGTCCTACGATTTGATACTATCTGCTATCTGGATCTTAAACTTTGGCTCGCCTCTGACCTACTCTTTGGATTTTCACGGTGTACTACGCTATCTTTTGGTATCTGAACCAGATTGCACGACCATTCCTGTTTTCTATCCGCTGTTCTGATAACTAACTTGGAGAACTGCGACCTGCGCACCTCACACAGCCAAGACCAAACCTCCTTGCGGGGGTTCCTGGTGAAAACCGGGGGTGCTTTAGATGGGGGCACTGACAAGGGGCCAAGACTATAAAGGGAGCCCACTGTGACCTGCCTGCCCACCCCTTTGAATTAAACTTAAAAAAAAAATTAAAAATATCCCAGCTTTGCGATAGATCCCAGTCTCTGATAGGCTGGAAACATACCAGCCTATCAGAGACTGGGTAGTATAGATTAATAGTATAAATGAGCTTCTAGGTTATTTCAATTTTAGTAGATGGCTGAAGAGTCCCTTTGCCCACTCAAAATGACATTATATTTACATATAGGCAGAGGTGGGGAACAGATGTCAGCCTGTACTTTCAATGAAAAGACTCTTGGTGAAACTGGGTACATTTTTATAAAGAACGGAACATTTCTATAGCCACAAATAACAAGATTAATAAAAATGAAAAAATACAAATGTGATACAAGTCATAGAGAATTACATGTATCTGAATGCTGGCACTTATAGTTCTACAACAATCAGATAACCATGACTTTCTCAAGCCCACTATAAGGAATAAATTGTTATAAGTTAAAAACATTTAAGTGTCATTTCCTCACCTCCATCGGTAACACGTCCTCTTCTTCTTCCAGTTCATCAATACGGGTCAGGAAATCCATATCTATGTCTGGAGACAGAATTGTGTGTAATAATGCCGGATGGATGATTTCTTCAACCTAGGAACAGATTCATAATCACTGTGTAAATGTCAGGATTTAACTGGTGCGAGTACACATAAATGTATCTTGGACGCAGTAATTAAGGATTATTTGCGAATGTGCAAAGGTGCAGCCCTGCAGAGATAATACCGTTATGATGTCATACACCTATGATTGCTCCTGTTTATACAGGTTCTCCTAGTGATTGGTGCTACTAGATGGTGGTGACTACAGGGGTGTAATACTGTGCTCCTTCTGATACGAGGAGCTGGGGGATTGGGAAGTTCCATTTTTAACATGGACTGAGTACAAAACAGCACTTCAATATCCTCACATGTAAAATCCGATATATATCACAGAATACTATATTTAAATGAATAGTAATAAAGAGTCAATGTCCTCTTACTATTATCTCCTCTTACTAAGATGGAAATGAGTTTTCAAGGAGATAAACATTGTAAAAGTTGTTATTAAATACGGGAGTGATCCAGAAATTCAATGTTACATCTGTGCTTTTTGTATGTTGGGTCAGGGCAGGGTCACCATCAGGGGGTCTGATGTATGGGGGGCACTGACAAGGGGCCAAGACTACCAAGAGAGCCCACTGTGACCTGCCTGCCCACCCCTTTGAATTAAACTTTAAAATAAATAAAAAAATATCCCAGCTTTGCGACAGATCCCAGTCTCTGATAGGCTGGAAACATACCAGCCTATCAGAGACTGGATAGTATAGATTAATAGTAAAAATGAGCTTCTGGGGGTATTTCACTTTTAGTAGATGGCTGGAGAGTCCCTTTGCCCACTCAAAATGACAGTATATTTACATATAGGCAGAGGTGAGAACCAGATGTCAGCCTGTACTTTCAAGGAGAAGACTCTTGGTGAAACTAGGTACACTATATGAAGAACAGAGCATTTTTATAGCCACAAATAACAAGATTAATAAAAATGAAAATATACAAATGTGATACAAGTCATAGAGAATTTCATGTATCAGAATGCTGGCACTTATAGTTCTACAACAATCAGATAACCATGGCTTTCCCAAGCCCACATCAGGGAATAAATTGTTATAAGTTAAAAACATTTAAGTGTCAGCTACTCACCTCCATTGGTGTTTCAGGTGAGTCCTCCGATGGACGTCCTTCTACTCTCTTTGGGAGCTTTACACCACGTGGCCAAATTAGTGTCTCCATGTAGCCTGGGGCGATCTTCCGGTGTTGTCTATAGAGATGTCTCTTCAGCAATTTCTTCTGTCTTTCATAGCATAGATGATGTCTTTTATGTTTTATTTTCAAGTTACCTGTTGGGAGAAGAAGAGAGTCTAGAAACAGATTAGTGAAGACCTGTCAATAAAATTCTATACAGTCACAGTACATAGGATGTAAAAGCCACTTCTACATAAACTCATCGTAGGGCCCAGGTCAAACACTTGATAAGAGAATTCTTCTTTCTACATACCTGCTCGCACACGTCTATTAGTGTGCACAGTGCTCTTTTTGTTGATACTAGCCTGTACTGGACTCTCAGAGTTTGCATTGATCTTCATTTTCATTACTAATTGTGCTTTGTTTTTAGTTTGCTCATCATAGATGTCCCCTTGTACAGCAGTTTCAGTCATTGCAGTTATCTCTTCATGTATGCCAGCTTCTGTCTCCATATCATCGTCATATGGTTTTCTTGCTTCTGCCTGCCGCTGGATAGATGCCTCTATCTCCTTTCCTTCCTCTTTCTCCAATTGTATGAACCTAAACCACACAAAATCAGTTTAGAAATGGGGTAATAAAGTGGATAGCCTATTGGTATGCTAGTTTAGGGAGAAAAACTTACTTCTTAGCCATCTTGTAGATCTTACGATCAGCTTCACTCGTTTTTATCCATTCTCTTGCAGTATAGCGCACACAATCCTTTAGCTTCATATCAGGTTGAAGATGCTTTAAAGAACGTAGTACTGGACTGTGAATAATAAAATTAGATTACAGTTTAGTTTAATATTATTTATACAAACATTTTAGTCCTTCCAAACATGTGTTCCTAGAACAAAAACATCACATGTAATGTGAATTGACATTTGATTAGAAAACAATTTATTTACTGTCCCATCTCTGTTTTCACTTGGGGCTTTAAAATTAAATGTTTTTTGATTCACTGTCATTGGTTCTTCACTAGGCTGTAGATATTATATTTAAAATATCTAACTGACACATAGTGTTGTACATTTGATTCTGGTAATCATATTCTAGCTGATGTGAATATCCATGTACAATAATAGAGATTTGGAATGACAGTACTCTGTGCATTTTACTTTTGCAATATTTAAATTCTATTGAAAAATGTAGATTTTTTTTAACTATAATATTGTAATACTGATAATGGTAATGGGACCATCCCCACCCCATTAGGCATCATTGCTGGTCCAGGCTTCAAAGGACCATTCACTTTAAAATAAAGAAGGGGGCACCCTCTCAATATCTTGAAATAGCTTTTTTGGTGTAATGAACAAGGGTCTTAGTCTCTCATGTCCATTCTGTTGGATCACTTAGATGTCATAGTTGGCATTTTGGGTCATAGCCTAGGGCGATCAGGAGGAGCGCCATCATTGTTCAGCAGGGGGCTGGTACCCTCTGGGAGGGTAGGGATGCTGTTTTTAATAACTTCCCCATAAAGGTACAAGCCATTTGCTGAACAGATGAAATATAATGTCTGGAGTTTCATAAACCTCTGATTGAAGCCACATCAAGGAAACCTTTATATAGACGTTTCCTGTAGGCTGGCGCCCCATATGGTTTTTGGATCTATTGGGGGGTATTCAATTGACGGCGGGATCGCCAAAAATCCCGCGCTCGAAAAATATTACCGTTAATACAGTAATCCTGCGCATAAATACCGTTAATACGGTAATTTACTCGCTGGATTTCAGCTCGCAGCTCAGGGAGCCGCGAGCTGAAATCCAGCGAGACATTACCGTATTAACGATAATATTTTTTGAGCAAGGGATTTTTGGCGATCCCGCCGTCAATTGAATATGCCCCATTGAATTTGAATGGATTGTTATGCCTACAGTTGTATTCTTGAACACAGCAACTCAGTATAGAGGTTCATGCACAAATTAAACATTTTAAAGTGCATCCATCATCTACAGACTTTGAAGGCTATTATGATAATGTGCAGAGTGCTGTCACTGGCTTCTATTAAATTGAATTGATATTCAGGAAATATTTGTCTCATTCCACATCTGTCTATGCATTTGAGCATGTTTTGTTTTACCCCAATCATACCAAACAGCAGAATGAATTAACTGTCTTTCTGATATATCTATAAATTTTGCAAAATGTTACTTTGTAAATACAATGTAACATTACTTTACCATGAATAGGGAAAAAAAGCAAAACTCACAGATTTTATCATTGTTACTTTGGTGTTTTGCAGAAACTTCTGTTGAATCGTGAAATTCAATTTGTGTAAAATTTAGCTGTAAATTCATCCATATCTAGTTGATAAGCCTCATGAATAATGGTTCTGCCACAAAATAGCAGCTTCCTCTGTGTGTAGCTAATAGATTCACTTTCAATGAAAATGACTAACTCGTTTACACTGTGCCTATTTTTGCAGGGAGGTGAAGATTGTACAAACGTGTGAACATTACATCAAAGTCCAACTTTCTATCCCTTTATGACCATAATTTTCATTGCAATAAACTTATTAAGCTTTAATAAAATGTATTAATAAAGTAATAGAATGCCAATACAAATGGATATAAATAATATAACATAAATTCTAGGTCTAAATCCAAATGTCAAATAGAAGATACAGTATGGTACATGCATATCAAAAATCTAAATCTAAATAATAGATCAATAACATGAATTTTGCGATAATTTATAGATGTATATTAATACATGTACATATAGTGATATATACATTCTATGAATGGGAAGGGAAAGTGTATTCTATAGCTTTCACCATATTCAAAAATATAGATACAACCTATTATTTATAACCTTTACATCTGGGAGATATGTGACTTGCTGGTATCCACACTTTAGGCTGAATTAATCTGGTAACACCTGTCATGTTCCATCAACTAACTAACTGAGCCCAAGTTAATGCTTCGCCCCTCACCTTCACTCAGTGGAAGAAGCCATTTCATAAAGATTATGGCTGGGAGTCAGTAAATAGGGAGTTTGTATTCTTGTTAGTGTTTGCTCAGGTCACACAATGGATAGATTATGGCTGGGAGTCAGTAAATAGGGAGTTTGTATTCTTATTAGTGTTAGCTCAGGTCACACAATGGATGCATCCATTGTATATCATACCTCTCACTATTATGAAAATAAAAATAGGAACAAAATAAACCATTCTCCAAAAATGCCCCAAACACAATTCCGAGTTACCCAGAATTTGCACATTTTAAATGAATTAATTAGGGATATAATGTACCAGACAAATGTATACTTTATGAAACAGGTCATATAAGCAAATATGCATTAATAAATTGAGAGATTAATATTCTATTTCTTTACAATGAACTTAAGCAATTTTAAAAGTCTTTGTGGCAGAATAACGTAGAGTGACTGTATTTTTCTTTATAATCAAAGAATACAAATTGCATAATATAGAAATACATTTTGCAACTTTTACAAATGTGTATGAAAACATTCCCATTGTGTATGAAAGCATTCCCATCTAATGTCAAGGTTTAAGTTGTCTGACAACTGTATGTAACCAATACCTCACTACAAGCTTTTACCCTCTTATATCAACCAGTTAGCAGTTTGTTCCATCCCAGGCTATCATTTGTAGTACCAAGGATAGTCTTGTTGGAGTCATTTGGCAGAATAGTCACACTAATAGAGGTCACAACACACACTGATCTTAGTATCTCATTGCCCCAAATATTTGTGTGTGGAACATTAGGGCTCGATACTGTGGATTGATGTGAGTTGATTTCCTGTTTATTGAGGAAACTAACTCATAGTGACCTTGAAAATAACAATAAGTGTGAGTTATTATTTACAGAGATATTCCTTATAATATAATAAAACATTGTTCATACAATATTATCAGTACATACACCATCTTTCAAATAAGTTGTGGTACATTTTCTATCTTTAAATCAAGCAATAATAATGTGTTTGTTTCAGTTATGGTAAAGGCTTTTGGGAACTTCACTATTTATAATATGAAACAACAGTTTAAATTCAAAAATTATAAAATGCCTATTAAGACTCATCTGTGTTTACATTGGTACAATAGGTCTTGTCTTTTCTATGTATGAACCCAGTAGGATTGAGCTGTAAACCATATGTTTGATTAGATATATAGACAGTGTCTGTGTCCAGGGGTGCTGGGAGGGTGGGTAGTTGGTACAATTTACTGGGGCCTGCCTTGGGGTCCCAGACTTGCAGTCCGGCATTTTTTCTTCTTCCACTGTGTGGGAAAGATAGCCCAGAAAGTTGCGGTATCGGGGCCCCAAATTCCTCTTGGCGGCCCTGTCTGTGTCTGGTCACTTATGTAAAACTCAACAGCTATGAGTCAGTGTGAATATCAGGTGGAAAGAAAATTTGTAAGGAAATAGTATAGGGATTCTTTGTGAATACCAGCAATGCCACAATGGGGGAGCACAAGTGCAGTGTGAGATTTATAACCAAAGAAGGTTAAACATCATTTACTGGTCTTATAAGAACTAATAATAAGAATGATTGTGCTGAAAGAGGTATCAACAAAAAACATCCAAATACTCTATTTATGGGTGAAACAGTAGAGCAAAAGGTAGTGGACACTATAAAAATAATAAAAAATAATATTATTAATAATATTACCAATGAATTATAATTTGCATAACACTTTAACAAGCACCCTATAGTGTAAGTAACTCAGAGTTGTATATAAAGTACCAGCAATATATGCTCTATCTATCAATACAATTTCCGCTCATGTTATTTCTTTAAATCAATCCAGCATCCTACCTTTACTTTTCTATAATAACCAGGTTGTTGAAACTGACAAATCTTAAAATGCTTATTAGGACTTACCTGTATTTTCACTGGTACAAAGGAAGCAGTATATATAGCTACAGGTGTTGTATATTCTGTGACTAAAGCCACTAGGATTCCACTTTATACCGTATATCTGATGATAGACAAGGAGCTGGTGTCTCTATGTCTGATCACTTCCACGATGCTCATCAGATATGAGGCAGTTTGAATATCTCAGGTGGGATGATGCGTTATGTTGTAGAACACAATTCAAAAATAAACAGCCTCAGTTACTGGCATGTGCTGAGACCGGTACATCAGTTACTGGTTTATTTCCATAGGGTGTTCACTTGCCTATACTAGTGAATAATTCAAATTTGGTAAAACATGTATAGATTTACTAGCAGTGCTAGACCTTTTCTCTGGGTTCTCATGATTTCAATTCCTTTAGTTTTCCGTGACACAGTTTAGATTATAATATTATATACAACAATATTAGTCAATAAGAGGTGTTATGGAGTTAAGGAAGAATTATGGGTGATGAATAAATCAATAATAATTAACTTTTAACTCTTTCTATTACTAGTCTGGTTGGTCTTTATCTGGTGTCATGGAAGCCAAACTAAGTTTCCTCCACCTCTGTTTCTGTGTTAATTTTAAACTTCAGTACCCAGTAAACATGATACGCATTGTAAGAGATATTAGAGGGGGTGTCTACGCTAAACAAGAACAGTAAGAGTGTAAAATATTAAAAGTCACATTCCCTATTTAATAAAACAATATACCAAATTTAATAATATATAAATATAATACATTCATAAAAATAAAAAATAGAAACATAAACAAAAAATTATCGATAAATAATGCCAAGTCTATCTCATAATGACAGAAAACTTATGCATCTATATGTTCATTAAAAATATACACATAGTGATAGAAATGAACCAATCAGCTGTATATCACTTGCAATACATAACAATAATGTCAGATTGTATGAATAACTATAGCCGGATTCTTAGTCACCAATGGTTGTAAATAATAATAGATAATCGCAGAGAGATTTGATGTAATACTTTTGATCCCAGAAATGTGATGAGAATTGTAGCTGATACAGATGAGGTATTACAGATTACGATAGATGAAGCAGGAATGAAAGGAGAATATTTCCGGCTGTAAATATTGTATATGATGTGGTTCAAGTTCTAAATGATATGATCCTTGACGCGTTTCAGTGCTACTGAGCACTTTCTTACAGCCGGCAATATTCTCCTTTTATTCCTGCTTCATCTATCAGGTAATACCTCGTCTGTATCGGCTACAATTCTCATCAGCTGACTCAGTGCTTCATTAAGATTTGTCTTTCCATATCGATATACAGGATTTGGAGACCTTCGAATGCTACTATAACATCTATGGGCTCATTGTTTCTTTACAACTTCACTGAGTGTCAATACACTCATTGCACAGTGCACTTTTTCAATTTCATTCATCAGTGACTGTTTTTTTATTGCTAGTAGCCGGCTACAGTTATTCTTACAAACTGACATTATTGTCATGTATTGCAAGTGATATACAGCTGATTGGTTCATTTCTATGACTATGTGTATATTTTTAATGAACATATAGATGCATAAGTTTTCTGTCATTATTAGATACACTTGGCATTATTTACCGATAATTTTTTTGTTTATGTTTCTATTTTTCATTTTTATGCTTGTATTTTATTTATATATTATTAAATTTGGTATATTTATTTTATTAAATAGGGAATGTGACTTTTAATATTTTACACTCTTACTGTTATTTTTTAACGGTCTTGAACCACCTTGAAAAAGACTATCCAGAGTTTAAACGCGTTGGTGTATAGCAGGCTCACCTGTGGAGTTTTACTCTAGGAACAACGCATCAGGACAGCAGCAATCCGAGTGTGTTAGCCTCTTGTTTGGATGTCTATTATCATTTTCGATCTGGTATGAGTTTACTCTTACAGTGTGTGGATTTAAAGTTGCTTTTATTAGTATGATGTTATATATTAAATGTGAGTTTATATCCTTTTACTCACAAGTTGTTCCATTCATTCAATCGGAATTACACTATGTCTGCCTTCTCTTCCTGTTTTGAATATGATCATCGCCCTAGATGTATATGAGAGTTTTCTATTCAACTGCTTCACAATGGAAGATGTTTTGAAAATATTTCTCATAGACCCCATATACAGAGGCGATAGGAGGGAGGGTTACATCGCGATGTGTATATAAGAAACGGAGGAACTGACTGATCCAATACTGCTTTCTGTAGGAATTTGACTTTGGAAAGGACTTCCATTATATGGATTAGATAAGTCAGATTTTCAGATTCTATGTATTGGTTTACATTTATAAGGCTTTGAAAGGGAAGCGCTAAATTGTTCCTCTACTTTTTAATATTTTTTAATATTATCTAGATAGTGCAGGGTGTCTATTACAAATTTAATGTAGCCGTGTTGAAGGGAGCTCTTAAATATAATGTGGAGAGGTGTAACTGTGATTAATGTGCAAGAGCCTTTCACTGCGGCATTTTACAAGATAAAAAGATAAAATGATAAATTGCACATTGAATATCTAGTTAATCTTCTTGTAGGCGCTGCAATATCCCCTACAGTGACAGTTGCAAGCACATTATGTATACACCACTAAGTCCCGCAAAAATATACATCATATTGGTGCCTTTTTGTAATATAATGTTTTGATCAAGTCATTTGGAGACATATGTACTAGAGGCTTCTGTGATCACACATAGCTACACTGTAAACCAGGAAGTCACCTTCCACCAGCGTGAACCTAAGTAATATTTAAATGTGGCACAGTTATCAGCCCAGTATAGTGGAATAAAGCCAATAGTATATTAATATTAGAGACGCTCACTGACCCCCGTGTTTTGGTTTTGGATCTGGATTACCTTCGTGTTTTGGTTTTGTCAAAACTGCCCTTGCGTGTTTTGGTTTTGTTTTGCAATTTTTTACAAAATTCCATTGTTTGGGCTAAAATAACATAATTTAGGCATTATTTTGTACCTACATCATTATTAACCTCATTAACACTAATCACTCCACCTGTTTCTTGGATAAGTGAGGTAGTTCTACAGCTAATGAATGTCAACGAGCGCTGAACCCCCGGGATGTGTGCTTTTATCACACACCAATCCAGGGTGCCAGACAATGCACTAAAAAGAGCTATTGAAATCCAAAGTAAATAGCCAGTTGGGTGTATATTACACCCTACACTTTTAGTGTAAGTTACAAAAAAAGCAGCCTGCAAAGACTGTACGATAAATCAAAATGCCCAAAACACCTTTTCTATTTGGGTGTATATTACACCCTACACATATTAATGCAAATTCTGAAAAATACAGTTTAATCCCTGCTAGGCCCTCCCTAAACAAGCTATCAATGGCCTAAAGGCATCTTAGACCAACAGTGATGTGAAGTGAATTCTTCACTGTCAAGATGATGTCGTCATCATCTTCAGCATCATCCTCACCCTCAGTGTGTACATCATCATCACAGACTATTAATTCATATCCGCTGGAATCCGCCATTAGAGAAGTTTCAGTACTTGGATGTATTTGCCGGTAAAAGCCTTCCTCATGGAAGATGTTGTTCATTTTGATAAACATCATCTTTTCCACATTTTTAGAAAGTAACCTCCTACGTCGATCACTGACAAGGTTCCCGGCAGTGCTGAATACTCTTTCTGAGTACACACTGGAGGGTGGGCAGCTTAGGTATCGCAAAGCAAGTTTGTACATGGGTTTCCAAATGGCTTGTTTTTCCTCCCAGCATGGAAAGGGACTGTCTGACATTTCCATATCAATTAACTCTTGAAAATAATCCTCCACCATCATTTGCATGTTAATAATAAGATTGGATGGAGTTATGGCAGAAGTCACACTTTTTTGGTAAAATCTTTTAAACCAGCGCAGATGTCAAACTGTTGTGGTCTGCCACTTGCGTCATCTCTGCTTGTCTTTGGAAAGTACAATTTTTTTCCGAGCAGCAGCTGCCTGAGAAACTGAAGGAGACGTCGTCAAGCCAAGACCCAGTTCAGTGGACAACTTGCTGACCAATAGCTCCTTGCAACTGTTCAGATCTCGGTTATTTAAAAGCATAGAATCAATGTAGGTCTTAAACCTTGGATCAAGCACAGTTGCCAAAACATAGTGATCCGAATTCAAGATTTTAATAACTCTTGGATCATTGCGAAGCGAATCAAGTACTTCATCTACAAGGCCAACATACTTTGCAGAATTGCTTTTTTTCATCTCCTCCTTCAGTTTCTCAAGCTGCTTTTCCAAAAGTTGAAGTAAGGGAATGACTTGGCATAGTCTGAACTCCACATGTCACAACTTCAAAGGGTTTTAGTACAGCAGAAAGGATTCTCCACTGTGCAAGACTGAAATACATTCCCCTCCTTTCCCAATGTCATGGCTTGTGCAATACACTTGTATCGCTTTGCGCTGTTCCTCCATCATCTGAAGCATATACAGGGTGGAATTCCACCTTGTTAACATATTTTGCTTAAGTTGGTGACAGGGCAAGTTAAATTGTTCTTGAAGCTGCTGCAATCTGTTCCTGCTTGTGAAGGCGAATGACCAACCCAATGTGCTGTCACAGTCATATAATCTTTGGTTTGACCACTTCCACTTGTCCACATATCTGTGGTTAAGTGTACAGTGGGTGGAATGGCATTTTTTAGTCCAATTAGTACATTTCTACGAACGTTTTGGTACAGTTGCGGAATATCTTTTCATGAAAAATGGTGTTGCGATGGAATTTTGTAACGGGGACACAAAACATCAATTAACTGTGAAAAACCATCTGCGTTTATAGTGGACATTGGACGCAGATCAAACACTAACATAGTCGCCATGGCGTCTGTGATCTGCTTTGCGACAGGGTGACTGCTGTCATATTTGCTTCCTCTAGCAAAAGATTGTTTCACAATTAATTTTTGTAAAGTACTAGTGCTCTTCTTCTTGGGCTTCTAATGGGAGGAAGATTCATCCCCAGCAACAGCAACAATGGGACTAACGCTCAAACATTCTTCAGAGGAATCAATTATAGTACAGGAGTCATCGAGCCTTTCCAAGTTGGATGCAGGGCTAACTCCAATCGCTACTGAGGATATTGATGAGGACTGTGTTGTGGGTGTAGATTGTGGGTGTAGATTGCAGGCATCGGGATGTAGGTAAGAGAAGGGTCCTAGCTGATGATGGAGTGCTTGTTGTTATTTTTTTCCCATAACTTTCAGCTCTCGTCAAATGGCGTAACATGGATGTGGTTTCAAGATGGTTAAGGTCCCTCCCTCGACTGACTGTGGCTTTACATACACTATAAATGGCTATTCAACTGTTGTCAGGAGTTGTGTAGAAATAATTCCACGCATAAGTTGCTTTTTTTGTCTTATGCCCAGGCATGACAATGGCCTTCTTCTTGTCACGTGCCAGAATTGCTTCCACTGGTACAGGACTTACACAAACAACCTCATCCTCACCAACATCCTCCTTAGCGCCCTCGTCGGCTACACAAATATTCCCTCATCCTCTTCCAATTCCAAAGTGGCATCCTTAATTGGTGTATCACTGGCTACACTCGGGCTGTTCAGGCACACATCAGCAGGAATGTTGAAAGGGTCCTTCTTTATAGGTACACTATCAGAATGGTCACGATTACACATACCACTCATGGATGGACTCTCCTCAGGGATTGGTGTCATTTCTGATTTTGAGCATACATTTTCCTCTAATGCCTTACTGTTTTCTTGTAGCTCGGCTTTCACGCGTAACAGTAGCGGTGCACCACTTTTGGATTCTGAATTACTTGGTGACCTTACAAGAAGCCTCAGTTACATTTTTAAATCTCGCACTAATTAAGGCGAAGGCCTCAATCTTTGTTTGCCACTGCGTGTGTAGAATGGCATGTTGGCATTTTTTTTTTATCTGCATTTAACTTTTCTTCTATTACAGCTCTTTTTCTCTTCAATACGGTAAAAGGTGTTTTTTTGTGTGAATTTTTTCCCTGACTTCAAAATACTATGTACTTTTACATAGGCTTTACCAGACATACAGGGAAGACTACCATCAGGACTGGTTGCAGCAGCTGCTGGTTGCTCCTGCTCATATGTGTACTGCTGTGAATCCATTTTAATGACACCCCAAACACTTTGTAGTGCAATTTCAGAAATATATAGTGCTGGTATATTAGAATTTCAGCAGTCAGCAAATGCACTTTTAGTAGACGGGGGGATATGACACCCCAAACACTTTGTAGTGTAAATTAGTAAAAATGCCTCTTCTATACTCCTCTCTTCCTGCGACTTACCCCTTCTCTGTCCCTCTCTCAAATAGCGCTAGATCGCTGTGGAGGCGGCTATTTATTTATTCTAAAACTCGCGAAATCCGACAACGTCACACTGACTTTTTGCCTCGTTTCGGAATCCGAATAGATGTGAGAGTACCGAGACGAGTCGGCTCTTGGGGTGCAGAGCCCGCCCATCTCTAATTAATATGCTGTCGATGTGGGTGAAAAGTTTTGAATATCAGAACAGATCTGTTAACCATGAAACCAACACACCAATGCTTAATGAATGCCAACATGTTCTTTTGACAATTCATCCCAAATAACAGTTTTAGAAATATTTACTGATATTTAGCATTTTTACTGAAAAAACTTATACTATATTAAAACAATGTAAAAGTAAAAACAGCATTTACAACACAGGGGTACTTAGGAATGTCAAATAAGTGGTTTGCAGCTATATCCTTCTGTGTGTATTATTGTAGTAACAGGAAGATATATTCTTTTCTTAACACTTGTCATAATGGTGATAATTTTATCTTCTTTCTTGTTGTCAGTAAATTTACTGATTCTTGGCAATCTCAACTTGTTCCATGTCATTACCTGGATACACATCATCCGCATGTGTTTGCAGAATTTTCTTTGCTCACCCAAACTTAAAATACTTAAAGAAATGTAATTACTTCCACTTTACAAGTCTAATTAAACCATACAGGTCAGGGTTGGACAAAACCCTGGATCGATGTAGCTGCACCGAACATTTGAGGGTAATCCCTATAACTCTCAACAGGTGTACATGATCCCTGGCTCCGAAGATTGTTCCTTTGGCTTCTAAGTTGAACCGACAGGATTGAGTTCAATATGTTTGGCTCCCTCTGCCATACACCAGCTACTTCCCGTCTATGGAATACTAGCTTTGTTGCATATTTACAAAAAAAAAGTGAGTTCCCAGTTATTTGATTATTGCTGCTATTACTGCAAATTCTCAAGTCCGACCTGCGAGCACATTAAGAATCGGCAGCGGTATAAGATGGAAATCTGTACGACCGCTTTATGGTTACGTTCTTGCAGTTCTGTTGTATTTTGAAACGATCGGCACAGTCGTTATAGTTCCCACTACAGGACCTTTCACAAGAATAACCAAAGGTTACAGGCCTTCATCCACTGTCAAAATGTCTATGTCTATTCTTCTCAAATCCCATTCAAAATACATAGACAGCACCAGAAGGTATTACTTGCTATGGTACGCATGGCAATAGCACATACTGAGCTCCTTATATTTGTCATATTCCAACAGAGAGCCGTTTGCCACATGTGAACAAGAGGAGACCCTCTCCCCTCAGTAACTCTTCAGGTGGGCAAGGAAACACTTCTCATTCATGTGTGTTTTCTCTGATGTCTAAGTAGATGAGATTTATAGTCAAATTGTTTTCCACACTGATTACACTTATGGGGCTTCACCCCTGTGTGTTTTCTCTGATGCACAAGAAGACAAGTTGTCTGTGTTGGCTTGGGTTAGCAGTGCTTGTAGCACGGCCTTTGATGTGTTCCCATATCTTATTTTCTACTATGGCGGCTAGACCACCTGGGAGCAGGCCCATCCGCTTTTTAACTTGGAATGTCAGGATCTCAATGACAAGGTTAAAAGATTGTTGCTTATAACTCAACTAAAAAAGTATGATGCAGATGTAATTTGTCTTACTGAAACTCAATTGCTTGGTGGTAAATTGTGCGCACTTAAAAAGCAGTGGTTTGGGTGGTCAGATCAAGCAATCCATGCCTTTAGCTCTAGGGGAATGTCACTGTTCATTTGGAAACAAGTGCATTTTATTCTTGATACAGTCCAATCAGACCCACTGGGCCAATTTGTATACATAAGGGGTATGTTTAACTCTGCCCTGCTGCCTCTCCTGGTGATATATTTTCCACCTCCTTACAATCGTGATTGGTTTTACAAACGTAGTGACTTTATGTCCTTAAGCCCTGAAACTCCATTGCTCTGCTTTGATGACCGTTACTATTAGATGGCAGTAGTGGCGGTGGTGTGTCACTCGGAGGGAAAACAAAATATGTCCAATTAGTGTGTAAGATGGGGTTGGAAGATGTATGGCATCTAAGACATCCGGGGGATGACCAGTTCTCCTGTTTCACAGCCTCCTATCATGCCTTCTCCAGCATTAATAAGGGCCTCTTGTCCACAAGGCTGGTGCCGGCCGTTGTTGATGTGATTTATTTACCTCGGGGGATTTCTGACCACTCCCCACTGGCCCTTACTATTAATATCCACAGCTCCAAGGGACAGACATTTTGGAAATGTAATCCCTTCTGGCTAACTCTGCTGGGTCATGGATCTGATCTGGTGTCCCAGTGGAAGGAATATTTTGCTACTAATGTACATACAGTGGGTACCCCTATTCTTTCGGATGCTTTTAAAGTGTTCCTGAGGGGATCCCTAATCTATAGTGTCAACTCCTCTACATGAGGGTCCAGACTGAAAGGTGAGGAATATGAACGGGAGGACCAACACTTGGAGGAAGTATATATAACATCCCATTTTTAAAACTGATAATCTTCGATGGTTGTCTGCCCAGAGGGAGAGGTCGGATTACCTCTTGGATAAATAGAGGTGCTGGTCGAATTTTAAAATTATAGCAAAATATCTCCCTTTCCGTCTACAGAGCTAATATCACAGAGCCAGTATTGTTTAAAGTAAAAATAAATGAAAAGGCCATTACTTGTATTGGGAACTAATCAGTGTAAAACACATTAGCAGGCGCATGCAGCCATCTTTCTATAACAGTCCTCAGTGTTTTTATGTTCCAGACCCCTGACAGAAGATCACAGCTATAAGTAGGATTGTAAAATATTGTGTGTTGGCCCCACATTATGTAATAAACATATAGCACAAAGTACATAAGAAAGAGGGAAATGCGTGAAAAGAACTGTTATGACTTTAGTGAATATTTCCTATTGCTTTGTTTGCATTGATTAATTTTTGTCTCTTGCTGCTGGGTATTCACCATAAACCAGCATTTCATGATAACATTGTCCTTTAGTAGCTACCTTACTTTAACTTGTGTACTAATCAGGAAGTTATATAGGGTTCAGTTGCCATATTGTTTTTCTGCCCAGCAAGATCTGCTGTAACATCCTCTGTCTTTTAATTGATAATTGATTTTTAGTTTATTGATTATATGTTAATATATGCATTTGGTATTTTTATGCTGTTACATGTCACATATTTAGACATCACTCTGAAGCGATAGGCTGCCTAAACCCCCTTCTCTTACATGATAACACCCTTGTACAGCTACAGGTGAGTGGGACAAAACTCCCAACATTCCAAGCAATCAGGACCTCCTAATACTGTTCTCTAATACAAACATTTTCTGGCCATTCACTTGTGTAGCTATTTCTTACACAGTATATTGGGGGTACCAGGAGGTCTTTGTCTGCCTCAGAGTATTTAAACTCCCACCAGGGTAACCAGATGCATTTGATGTACACATCTCTGCCCCCTATATGTGATTTCTGCTATTTGCAAAGTAAAGTTTATTTTGGAAATCCACTCCGTTATAGGTGGACTAGTTTTAAAATTCCAGTATTTTAGGATCTCTGCTTTTGCAGTATTATAATATGTCAGATAGCTCTCTACTTATACTTAGGGGATGGGGTAGAGGCGGAACTAGCGAGCTGTGGGCCCTGGTGCAGGGGGCAGATGGCCGGGGAAGAGGGAACAGCGGACCCGACCATCTGCATCTGCCATGCAGCGGGCCCCATTATCTCTTTGGGCCCCGATGCACAGCACCTGCCGCACCAATGGTAGTTCCGCCACTAGGAGGGGGAGAGGAACAATGTAACAAATACTTCCTGGATGGTCAGATAAAATAATGAGATGTGTTTCACAAGTATTAAAACTCTTTTCCTAGAGAGTAGAGAGTAAGCAGTGATGTCACAATGCCACCATATTTGTACAGAACTCCTTACATACTGCTTACTCCTTACCTTATTTATATATAGCTTTCCCATATCTTCTAATTAAAGATGGACTTTACTTGAGTGCACCGGCATACCAAAAATAGATTTACACTTTATTTACACTTACAGTGCCTTGCACCTGGAGAGGCAGGTCAAGCATACCCCCTTTAGAGATGCATCCTAGTGAAGTGGGTTGTCCCCCTGTTTTAGTGGGATCCAGCCTCAGGCTTTAGTACTGATGCCTAGTACTTGCCACACTTATCCATCCTTGGCCTGTTTGTTTCCTGGGATGAAGACTGTATGGGAGACAGTGATGAAGATGATGCCAGCACAAGTGGGAGAATGACAATCACCTATCTCCCACAGCCCCAACAGCTCAGGAATGTGAACAGGCCAGACATAGAGGTGGCACTTTGGCAAATAAAGGAGGTGGGAGAATAAGATATGGGTAGACGTGGGAATGCTTCCCCCTCTAACACTCCACAAAATAATGTTAACTGAAGTAAAATAAATAAATAATAGGTGGTCATGGAGAGCAGATGACAGGAGGTGGTAAGGAGGTAGGGGCACTAGATAGACACAAGACATGAGGAAATAATGAAGTAAGGACAGATAAATGGAGGTTGAGGGTGAACATAAGACAAGGGAGTAGCAGATTTTAATGACATGGGTTTAGTATTGCCATTCGTAATATAAGGGGCAGGGGTGAGAAGAGCATTGTGACACTTTGGAAAAGACAAGCTTTGTAGGACAGAATAGCTGGGAGCCATATATGATTTATGTGTGTGTATTCAATGTTATGTCTGTGGTGTTTGTATGTTTGGTCAGAGCAGGGTCACCATCAAGGAGTCTGATGGGCGGGAGCCACTGACAAGGGGCCAAGACTGCCAAGGGAGCCCACTTTGACTTGCCTGCCCACCCCTTTGAATTAAACTTAAAAAAAAATAAATCCCAACTTAGCGACAGATCCCAGTCTCTGATAGGCTGTAAACATACCGCTCAGTGACCTCATTAGCATGCGGTGCGCTACCAGTCTATCTGTGAATGGTTGTTGCTGCTGCATCACATCAAAGAGGGAGAGACCTGTAGAGGAAGAGCGTAGGCAAAGAAACATCAAGGTAAGTGAATTGAGGGGTATCTGCTCCTTTACATGAGGAGCAAAAAAAAGGACATAGCCAGGTAGTATCTGGATCCACTCATGGTTCTGAAGTCTCTTGTTTGTGTAGAACGGCCTGACATCACTGACACTGGTATTGTACTACACTGCCTCCTTACTGCCAGAACACACTGTTTTCTTGGCGCATTAAATACACAAACGATGGTATTATCAACAGCTGGCTCCTAACTGCTCATTTTCTATCTATATACAGCCCAAATTTAATGGAGATCATTATTATGGACTGTGGTTATATTTACTGAAGAACTAAATACTTTTGCAAATTAATAGAATGGATATATACACCATTCAGACATAACATTAAAATAACTTGTAAGTGAAGTGAATAACGTTGATTATCTTCTTACAATGGCAACTATCTTTACCATTTCTGTTCATTGCTTATGTTTTTTCTGTGGAATAAAAATACAAATAAAAAAACTACTATCAATGCTGCGGTAGAAGTCTAAAAACGTTATTTATTCAAATATTTTAACTGGTAGTTTTATGAAATAATATTATATTAGGACTGATTGGTAATATCTTTTATATTATATTTATATATTTTATATTATCTTTTATATTGGTCAGTCATCATCTATTACTATGACATCATTAATGATTGTATAGCCTTTGGATTGTGTTGATTTAGGAAGTTCCTTCGTTTTCCTGGTGCCAGCGGTGTAGTTGGGCATCTCCAGTATTTTCATGTCAGGAATCGTTTGTTTGGTCTTATGAGAATTAGACGTAAACGTTGAAGAAGGTGCATCTTTCTCCTCTGGCAACACAATTGGTTTGTTTGCTTTCGATTGGTTTTCTCTTATTTCCATGAACTGCGGATATATAAACAGTAGAAAACCATCATTGATTTTGAATTAAGTTGATCATCTCAAAGTTGTAAATCATTTTTAAGGCATTAACAGGCAATCTGTGGTTCTCCATCTGTTGCAGAATTACATGTATCATAATGCTGGCACTTTTACAATTCTACAACAATTGGAAAACTGCGGGTTACCCAAGCCTGCTTTAAGGAATAAACTGTTAAAAGAATATAAGTGTCTTTTCCTCACCTCCAATGGTAACAATTTGTCTACTCGCTTCGGTTCATTATTAAGGGTATGGAAATCTTCATGTGTATTTACGAACAGATCTCTGTCTAAGAATGCTGGTTTGATGTTTTCTTCAACCTAGGAACAGATTAATCATGACTGTGTAAATGTCAAGACTTGATTGGTTTGGGTAGATATGAATGTATCTAGGACATAGTCATCATCATCTATTTATTTATATAGCGCCACTAATTCCGCAGCGCTGTACAGAGAGCTCACTCACTTCAGTCCCTGCCCAATTGGAACTTACAATACAAATCCCCTTACATACACACAGAGACCGAGAGAGACTAAGGGCAATTTAATAGCAGCCAGTTAACCTACCTGCATGTTTTTTGGAGTGTGGGAGGAAACCGCAGCACCTGGAGGAAACCCACGCAAACACGGGGAGAACATACAAACTCCACATAGATAAGGCCATGGCCGGGAATCAAACTCATGACCCCAGTTCTGTGAGACAGAAGTGCTAACCACTAAGCCACTGTGCTGCCCAATAGTCAAGAAGGTGTCAGGCACTGTCCCCACACTGTCCATACATGCCGGGGATGTCTCCTGTGCCGAGCCGCGTAAGTCAACGGGACGTACTTTCGGCTTTCGCTGTGTGCGCATGCGCAGTAGGTCCTTCTATCTCCTGTATGTCGGCGTTCAGGTGCATCTGACCGCCGAAATCACGTCCTTCCAATCAGGGGTCACAAATTGGTATATAAGGTACCACTTTTCACCATTCTGGTGCCAGAGTATTGGTTTCACCAGCTCCAGCGTTCCTGACTCTAGTTTCCTTGTTCCTGTTGTTTGCTACTTTGGTCCTGACTCCTGGCTTGTTCCTGACTACCCTCTTGTCCTACGATTTGATACTATCTGCTGTCTGGATCTTGACCTTTGGCTAGACTCTGACCTACTCTTTGGATTTTCCCTGTGTACTACGCTATCCTTTGGTATCTGAACCAGATTGCACGACCATTCCTGTTTTCTATCCGCTGTTCTGATAACTAGCTTGGAGAACTGTGACCTGCGCACCTCACGCAGCCAAGACCAAACCTCCTTGCGGAAGTCCCTGGTGAAAACCGGGGGTGCTTTAGATGGGGGCACTGACAAGGGGCCAAGACTGCCAAGGGAGCCCACTGTGACCTGCCTGCCCACCCCTTTGAAATAAACGTAAAAAAAAAAATCCCAGCTTTGCGATAGATCCCAGTCTCTGATAGGCTGGAAACATACCAGCCTATCAGAGACTGGGTAGTATAGATTAATAGTATAAATGAGCTTCTAGGTTATTTCACTTTTAGTAGATGGTTGAAGAGTCCCTTTGGCCACTCAAAATGACATATTTACATATAGGCAGAGGTGGGGAACAGATGTCAGCCTGTACTTTCAATGAAAAGACTTTTGGTAAAACTGGGTACATTTTATGAAGAACAGAACATTTTTATAGCCACAAATAACAAGATTAATAAAAATGAAAATATACAAATGTGATACAAGTCATTGAGAATTACATGTATCTGAATGTTGGCACTTATAGTTTTACAACAATCAGGTAACCATGAATTACCCAAGCTAACTATAAGGAATAAATTGTTATAAGTTAAAATCATTTAAGTGTCATTTCCTCACCTCCATCGGTAACACGTCCTCTTCTTGTTGCAGTTCATCAATGAGGGTCTGGAAAGCCATATCTATGTCTGGGGACAGATCTGTGTCTAATAATGCCGGATGGATGATTTCTTCAACCTAGGAACAGATTCATAATCACTGTGTAAATGTCATGATTTAACTGGTGCGAGTACACATAAATGTATCTTGGACATAGTAATTAAGGATTATTTGCGAATGTGCAAAGCTGCGGCCCTGCAGAGATAATACCGTTATGATGTCATACACCTATGACTGCGCCTGTTTATACAGGTTCTCCTAGTGATTGGTGCTACTAGATGGTGGTGACTGCAGGGGTGTATTACTGTGCTCCTTCTCATACCAGGAGCTGGGGGATTGGAAAGTTCCATTTTTAACATGGACTGAGTATAACACAGCACTTCAATCTCCTCACATGTAAAACCAGATATATATCACAGAATACTATATTTAAATGAATAGTAATAAAGAACCAATGTCCTCTTACTATTAGCTCCTCTTACTAAGATGGAAATGAGTTTTCAAGGAGATAAACATTGTAAAAGTTGTTATTAAATACGGGAGTGATCCAGAAATTCAATGTTACGTCTGTGCTTATTGTATGTCTGGTCAGGGCAGGGTCACCATCAGGGGATCTGATGGACGGGGGGCACTGACAAGGGGCCAAGACTACCAAGGGAGCCCACTGTGACCTGCCTGCCCAACCCTTCGAATTAAACTTTAAAAGAAATAAAAAAAATATCCCAGCTTTGCGACAGATCCCAGTCTCTGATAGGCTGGAAACATACCAGCCTATCAGAGACTGGGTAGTATAGATTAATAGTATAAATTTCACTTTTAGTAGATGGCTGGAGAGTCCCTTTGCCCACTCAAAATGACATTATATTTACATATAGGCAGGGGTGGGGAACAGATTTTAGCCTGTATATTCAATGAAAAGACTTTTGGTGAAACTGAGTACATTTTATGAAGAACAGAGCATTTTTATACCCACAAATAACAAGATTAATAAAAATGAAAATCTACAATTGTGATATAAGTCATAGAGAGTTTCATGTATCAGAATGCTGGCACTTATAGTTCTACAACAATCAGATAACCATGGCTTTCCCAAGCCCACATTAGGGAATAAATTGTTAAAAGTTAAAAACATTTAAGTGTCAGTTACTCACCTCCATTGGTGTTTCAGGTGAGTCCTCCGATGGACGTCCTTCTACTCTCTTTGTAAGCTTTACACCACGTGGCCAAATTAGTGTCTCCATATAGCCTGGGGCGATCTTCCGATGTTGTCTATAGAGATGTCTCTTCAGCAATTTCTTCTGTCTTTCATAGCATAGATGATGTCTTTTATGTTTTATTTTCCAGTTATCTGTTGGGAGAAGAGGAGAGTCTAGAAACAGATTAGTGAAGACCTGTCAATAAAATTCTATACAGTCACAGTACACAGGATGTAAAAGCCACTTCTACATAAACTCATCGTAGGGCCCAGGTCAAACACTTGATAAGAGAATTCTTCTTTCTACATACCTGCTCGCACACGTCTATTAGTGTGCACAGTGCTCATTTTGTTGATACTAGCCTGTACTGGACTCTCAGAGTTTGCATTGATCTTCATTTTCATCACTAATTGTGCTTTGTTTTTAGCTTGCTCGTCATAGATGTCCACTTGTACAGCAGTTTCAGTCCTTGCAGTTATCTCTTCATGTATGCCAGCTTCTGTCTCCATATCATCGTCATATGGTTTTCTTGCTTCTGCCTGCCGCTGGATAGATGCCTCCATCTGCTTTGCTTCCTCTTTCTCCAATTGTATGAACCTAAACCACACAAAATCAGTTTAGAAATGGGGTAATAAAGCGGATAGCCTATTGTTATGCTAGTTTAGGGAGAAAAACTTACTTCTTAGCCATCTTGTAGATCTTACGATCAGCTTCACTCGATTTTATCCATTCTCTTGCAGTATAGCGCACACAATCCTTTAGCTTCATATCGGGACGAAGACTGTGAATAATAAAATTAGATTACAGTTTAGTTTAATATTATTTATACAAACATTGTTGTCCTTTTGAAACATGTGTTACTAGAACAAAAACATCACCTGTAATGTGAATTGAGATATGATTAGAAAACTATTTATTTACTATCCCATCACTATTTTCATTTGGGGCTTTAAAATTAAATGTTTTTTGATTCACTGTCATTGGTTCTTCACTATTGTTAGCAGTTTGTAATTGCAGGGACATAGGGGCTGTAGATATTATATTTAAAATATCTAACTGACACATAGTGTGGTGCATGTGATTCTGGTAATCATATTCTAGCTGATGTGAATATCCATGTACAATAATTGAGATTTGGAATGACAGTACTCTGCGCATTTCACTTTTCCAATATTTAAATTCTATTGAAAAATGTAGATT
Source organism: Mixophyes fleayi (assembly GCF_038048845.1). NCBI lineage: Eukaryota > Metazoa > Chordata > Amphibia > Anura > Limnodynastidae > Mixophyes > Mixophyes fleayi. Next base: position 440,363 of record NW_027445881.1, on the reverse strand, counting down.
TTTTAACTATAATACTGTAATACTGATAATGGTAATGGGACCATCCCCACCCCAATAGACATCATTGCTGGTCCTGGCTTCAAAGGACCATTCACTTTAAAATAAAGAAGGGGGCACCCTCTCAATATCTTGCAATAGCCCCTGTGCTAGACAGCTTGGGCTAATTTCCTCTATAAATGGGAGATCACAAACACTTATGCAATAAAAATCTCTAAAAAAAAACTTCTGCTTTTTACTTCTTTAAAAACTTTTTTGGTGTAATGGACAAGGGTCTTAGTCTCTCATGTCCATTCTGTTGGATCACTGAGATGTCATAGTTGGCATTTTGGGTCGTAGCCTAGGGCGATCAGGAGGAGCGCCATCATTGTTCAGCAGGGGGCTGGTACCCTCTGGGAAGATAGGGATGCTGTTTTTTATAACTTCCCCATAAAGGTACAAGCCGTTTGCTGAACTGATGAAATATAATATCTGGAGTTTCATACACCTCTGATTGAAGCCACATCAAGGAAACCTTTATATATATATGTTTCCTGTAGGCTGGCGCCCCATATGGTTTTTGGACCTATTGAATTTGAATGGATTGTTATGTCTACAGTTGTATTCTTGAACACAGCATCTCAGTATAGAGGTTCACGCACAAATTAAACATTTTAAAGTGCATCCATCATCTACAGACTTTGAAGGCCATTATGATAATGTGCAGAGTGCTGTCACTGGCTCCTACTAAATTGAATTGATATTCAAGAAATATTTGTCTCATTCTGACATCTGTCTATGCTTTTGAGCATGTTTTGTTTTACCGCAATCATACCAAACAGCAGAATGAATTAACTGTCTTTCTGATATATCTATAAATTTGGCAAAATGTTACTTTGTAAATACAATGTAACATTACTTTACCATGAATAGGGAAAAAAAAGCAAAACACACAGATTTTATCATTGTTACTTTGGTCTTTTGCAGAAACTCCTGTTGAAATGTGAAATTCAATTTCTGTAAAATTTAGCTGTAAGTTCATCCATATCTAGTTGATAAGCCTCATGAATAATGGTTCTGCCACAAAATAGCAGCTTCCTCTGTGTGTAGCTAATAGGTGCACTTTAATAATAATGACTAACTCATTTTACACTGTGCCTACTTCTGCAGGGAGGTGAAGATTGTACAAACGTGTGAACATTACATCAAAGTCCAACTTTCTATCCCTTTATGACCATAATTTTCATTGCAATAAACTTATTAAGCTTTAATAAAATGTATTAATAAAGTAATAGAATGCCAATACAAATCGATATAAATAATATAACATAAATTCTATGTCTAAATCCAAATGTCAAATAGAAGATACAATATGGTACATACATATCAAAAATCTAAATCTAAATAATAGATCAATAACATGCATTCTGTGATAATTTATAGATGTATATTAATACATGTACATATAGTGATATATGCATTCTATGAACGGGAAGGGAAAATGTTTCACCATATTCAAAATATAGATGCAACCTATTATTTATAACCTTTACGTCTGGGAGATATGTGACTTGCTGGTATCCACACTTTAGGCTGAATTAATCTGGTATTAGTTGTCATGTTCCATCAACTAACTAACTGAGCCCAAGTTAAAGCTTCGCCCCTCACCTTCACTCAGTGGAAGAAGCAATTTGATAAAGATTATGGCTGGGAGTCAGTAAATATGGAGTTTGTATTCTTATTAGTGTTAGCTTAGGTCACACAATGGATGTATCCATTGTATATCATACCTCTCAATATTGTGAAAATAAAAATAGGAACAAAATAAACCATTCCCCAAAAAAGCCCAAAGCACAATTCCGAATTACCTAAAGCCCAGAATTTGCACATTACATTTTAAATAAATTAATTAGGGATATAATGTACCAGACAAATGTATATTTTATGGAACAGGTCATACTAGCAAATATGCATTAATAAATTGAGAGATTAATATTCTATTTAGTTACAATGAACTTAAGTAATTTTAAATGTCTTTGTGGCAGAATAACGTGGAGTGACAGTATTTTTCTTTATAATCATAGAATACAAGTTGCATAATATAGAAATACATTTTGAAACTTTCACAAATGTGTATGAAAACATTCCCATTGTGTATGAAAGCATTCCCATCTAATGTCAAGGTTTAAGTTGTCTGACACCTGTATGTAACCAATACCTCACTACAAGCTTTTACCCTCTTATATCAACCAGTTAGGAGGTTGTTCCATCCCAGGCTATCATTTGTAGTACCAAGGATAGTCTTGTTGGAGTCATTTGGCAGAATAGTCACACTAATAGAGGTCACAACACACACTGATCTTAGTATCTCATTGCCCCAAATATTTGTGTGTGGAACATTAGGGCTCGATACTGTGGATTGATGTGAGTTGATTTCCTGTTTATTGAGGAAACTAACTCATAGTGACCTTGAAAATAACAATAATTGTGAGTTATTATTTACAGAAATATTCCTTATAACAGAATAAAACATTGTTCATACAATATCATCATTACATACGCCATCTTTCATATAAGTTGTGGTACATTTTCTATCTTTAAATCAAGCAATAATAATGTGTTTGTTTCAATTATGGTAAAGGCTTTTGAGAACTTCAGTATTTATAATATGAAACAACAGTTTAAATACAAAAATTATAAAATGCCTATTAAGACTCATCTGTGTTTACATTGGTACAATAGGTCTTGTCTATTCTATGTATGAACCCAGTAGGATTGAGCTGTGGACCATATGTCTGATTAGATATATAGACAGCGTTTGTGTCCAGGGGCGTTGAGAGGGGGGGTAGTGGGTACAAATTAATGGGGCCCGGTCTGCCTTGGGGCCCCAGGCTCGCAGTTCGGCATTTTTTCTTCTTCCACTGTGTGGGAAGTGGAGCCCAGAAAGTTGCAGTATCGGGGCCCCAAATTCCTCTTGGCGGCCCTGTCTGTGTCTGGTCACTTCCACAAAACTCAACAGCTATGAGCCAGTGTGAATATCAGGTGGAAAGCCAATTTGTAAGGAAATAGTATAGGGATTCTTTGTGAATACCAGCAATGTCACAATGGGGGAGCACAAGTGCAACGTGAGATTTATAACCAAAGAAGGTTAAACATCATTTACTGGTCTTATAAGAACTTATAATTAGAATGATTGTGCTGAAAGGGGTATCAACAAAAAAACATCCCAATACTCTATTTATGGGTGAAACAGTAGAGCAAAAGGTAGTGGACACTATAAAAATAATAAAATACAATATTATTAATAATATAAATAATTAATTATAATTTGCATAACACTTTAACAAGCACCCTATAGCGTATGTAACTCAGAGTTGTATATATTGTACCAGCAATATATGCTCTATCTATCAATACAATTTCCGCTCATGTTATTTCTTTAAATCAATCACCATCCTACCTTTACTTTTCTATAATAACCACACAAATCTTAAAATGCTTATTAGGACTTACCTGTATTTTCACTGGTACAAAGGAACTAGTATATATAGCTACAGTTGTATATTCTGTGACTAAAGCCACTAGGATTCAGCTTTGAATCGTATATCTGATGATAGACAAGGAGCTGGTGTCTCTGTGTCTGATCACTTCCACGATGCTCATCAGATATGAGGCAGTTTGAATATCTCAGGTGTTCTAGAACACAATTCAAAAATAAACAGCCTCAGCTACTGGCATGTGCCGAGACCAGTACATCAGTTACTGGTTTATTTCCATAGGGTGTTCACTTGCCTATACTAGTGATTAATTCAAATTTGGTAAAACATGTATAGATTTACTAACAGTAGTAGACCTTTTCTCTGGGTTCTCATGATTTCAATTCCTTTAGTTTTCCGTGACACAGTTTAGATTATAATATTATATGCAACAATATTAGACTTTAAGAGGGGTTATGGAGTTAAGGAAGAATTATGGGTGATGAATAAATCAAGAATAATTAGCTTTTAACTCTTTCTATTACTAGTCTGGTTGGTCTTTATCTGGTGTCATGGAAGCCAAACTAAGTTTCCTCCACCTCTGTTTCTGTGTAAATGTTAAACTTCAGTACCCAGTAAACATGAGACGCATTGTAAGAGATATTGGAGGGGGTGTCTGCGCTAAACAATAACAGTAAGAGTGTAAAATATTAAAAGTCACATTCCTTATTTAATAAAACAATATACTAAATTTAATGATATATAAATATAATACATTCATAAAAATAGAAACATAAACAAAAAGATTATCGAAACATAATGCCAAGTCTATCTCATAATGACAGCAAACATATGCATCTATATGTTCATTAAAAATATACACATAATGATAGAAATGAACCAATCAGCTGTATATCACTTGCAATACATGACAATAATGTCAGATTGTATGAATAACTGTAGCCGGATTCTTAGTCACCAACGGTTGTAAATAATAATCGATAATCGCAGAGAGATTTGATGTTATACTATTGATCCCAGAAATCTGATGAGAATTGTAGCTGATACAGACGAGGTATTACAGATTACGATAGATAAAGCAGGAATGAAAGGAGAATATTGCCGGCTGTAAATATTGTATATGATGTGGTTCAAGTTCTAAATGATATGATCCTTGACGCGTTTCAGTGCTACTGAGCACTTCCTTACAGCCGGCAATATTCTCTTTTCATTCCTGCTTCATCTATCGTGGACTATGTAACACTGCAAATTAGTACATGCAACTTCAGGAGTTTACATCTACATCCGTGGTATTGGTAATTATACCTCTCCCCTCCTCTATACCATTCCCTCAGCGGTTTTTATATTCAGATGACAGGCTAATAAAGGGTCATATACACGGCCGTTATTATCGGTAATACCTCGTCTGTATCAGCTACAATTCTCATTAGGTGACTCAGTGCTTCATTAAGTTTTGTCTTTCCATATCGATATACAGGATTTGGAGACCTATGAATGCTACTATAACATCTATGGGCTCATTGTTTCTTTACAACTTCACTGAGTGTCAATACACTTGTTGCACAGTGCACTTTTTCAGTTTCATTCATCTGTGACTGTTTTATTATTGCTAGTAGCCGGCTACAGTTATTCTTACAAACTGACATTATTGTCATGTATTGCAAGTGATATACAACTGATTGGTTCATTTCTATCACTATGTGTATATTTTAATGAACATATAGATGCATACGTTGTCTGTCATTATTAGATACACTTGCCCTTATTTATCGATAATTTTTTTGTTTATGTTTCTATTTTTCATTTTTTAATCTTATTTTTATGAATCTATTATATTTATATGTTATTAAATTTGGTATATTGTTTTATTAAATAGGGAATGTGACTATTAATATTTTAAGGAGAAGTATGAGCTGCTCTTTAGTACCGTTTGCTACTCATGTAGGAACGACTCATTGCCTTTGCTGTGCTCCAAATGGCTGATGTCACACAATCACTCAACCAATCGGAGTATAGACACGCCCCCTACTTACACTGCAACAGAGGAAGATGGAGGCAGCACAGCAGGAAGAGGTAAGTGTATGGGAGCTAGAGTGTCGGTGTGTTTGAGAGAAAGTGTGAGTCGGTATGCATGAGAAATGTGTCAGTGTATGAAAAATGTATGTGTATGTATATGAGAGATGGAGTGTGTTTGTGTTCCCAGGTGTATGAGAAATGTCTACTGTAAATGTGTCAAAATCATAGTGCCAATACTTAATACAAGCAGATTGTCTTTGGTAAACTGTAGGCATTCTTGAACATCTACCACACATACCTGTGTCTATGCAATCACATCCCCCTCTATTCATATAGGCCTAGCTCTAATTTCGTAACATATTAGCTGTCATTCTTGATGTTTGCCAAAAGCTGATTTTTATCTTTGTACTATCTTGTATTGATTTCTAATCAGCAGTGATTTATTATACTTCATCTCTTTAGGGCCGTGTGGGGTACCTTTTTATTTTATATTGATTATCCACTGGGTACAGATGACACTCCATTCTTCAATAGGTGCATTTATTGTCTCAATGGGACCCCAGCTGGTTCTCTTATACTCACTGGCAACAAAGTATAGGTCGCCCCCAAATGTCATCGCACCCATCCTAACTTAATTCTTCATCAGCTGAGCAGTCAGTGTGTGTGAGACAGTGATTGTGTCAGAGTTAACCTTTGTTTGACAGGTACTATAGAGTTGTAAGTTTGGTCATCTGATCTGTACCCATGTGATCACTTTTGGGGAATACACAGTCCACAGGCTTTCCCTTATATCTATATGTTCTCCTTCTCAGGCTGCTCTACATTGTAGTGTTCTTCCCCCTTATATGTATATGTCTCGCCCAACCAGACTGTACATTGTGGTTTTCCTTCTTATATTTATGTGTTCTTACACCCCATCTGTCACCCCCCCCATCCTGCTGTGTTGCGAAATGCCCTCTCTGTCATACTCCCCCTCACTGATGCCAAACACCCCAATATGACATAACTCCCTCCACCCCGTCCATACTGCCAAATACCCCCTCTGCCACACCCCCCACACCCTGCTGTCAGAAAACCCATCTACCACAACTCCTCCCTCAACTGCTGTCAAACATCTCATCAGCCACATTCCACGTCCCTGTTGCCAAGCACCCCATTTGCGACAGTACCAACCCCCCCCTTCCTTGCTGCTGTCAGATACCCCATCTTCTTCACCCCCCTCCCATCTCCCAGACAACCCATGCTGCCACTGGCCCCACCAACACATTGATCCTCTCTTCTGCCAGAAGTCCCCTGTTGCTGTATCTCATCTGCGACCATTCTCCCCTATCAAACACTACGCTGCTCTCCATGCACAACTTTCAAAGCTGCACTGGAGACATTAGAATAGAGAGAGAAAAAAGAGATTGCTTTCACAGACTGATATAGGTAATCTATATATTACTATTATTATAAGTATATAATTGTGTTAAATTTTTAGGATTCAGGTGCAAAATATTTAAATGATAGATAATATAAAAAGTAAATCCTAACATGTTTTTGTTTGAAGATTTTGGTATGAGTGCAGTCAACCTTGTCAAAATGATCTTGCAGACAAAGTTCTTGTATGTTTTACAGAAGGCACCAGTATATATATGGTATATCTTTTAAAAAAAATAATCTTTAAAAATAGATCATTATTTTTCATTGCTTGTATGGGCAGACAAGCGGGCTCATATTAAGTTTACCACTTAATGTAGATCCAGGAGAACAAGAGGACTTGCTCTACTGAATCTTCGTTTGTATTACTGTGCCTCACAAATGGTCCATATTAGGCAGTGGTTGATTTCAAGAGACCGTACTGATCTTTATGACTATTTTCTTAATGACATAGAATCCCCACAGTCCCGGGTACATATTCTCATTGCTGGTAGACGTACTGTGCTGGATCCGCCTCTGGTATCTCAGGCAATTAAAATCTAACACCTTTTGGTTAAGCTTATTACTGACTCTGGATATGATTCGGAAGCTCAATAATGGCTTAATGACTGGGTGAGCAACAGCATATGGATGGGGCAGCTGCCTGGTTCAATTTTGGGGTTCATTACTTTGGGCATTTGTATGAAGAAGGTGTTCTGTGATCCATTGACCAAGTTAGATTGTCTCATGGTGTTCCCAGGGGTTATTTTTATAGATATTTACAAATCAAGCATGTTCTTGATTCAGTTTCATGGGACTGTTCCCCATCCCCTTGATAACCCACTGAGACTAATGTTGGTGAGACTTGGTCCCCAACACCTTACCTCATCCATATACTGATTCTTTTAGATGGCTTTGGTGTCAGTAGCCTCCTGAGATTGCAAATTGTCTGATTTAGGTCTGTTACTGATAAGGACTGGGGTAAAATACTTAAGAGTGTCTATAAGGTGACTGCATCTTTGAAATTTAGGCATATCCAGGTCTTTATCCTCCATAGGGTATATCTCACTCCTCTATGGCTATCTAAATTTGGTGGAATGACTTGTCTCAAGTGTGAGAGCCAGCTGAGGCCTTTTTTTTATAATGTAGATAAATCTGTTGCATATATGATGAAACTGTATGAGTCACTCCTCCATTTTCAGTTTTAGTTTATAAGTATACTGTGTGCATACTTCTACAAAATGCCTCGTAGGTGTATAAATCATCCAAACAATTTTTGTTACGTGTGTGATGAATTAATATTCAAGTCACAAATAAAGGCAAAACTTGCCTTTAGAAGCCATTGCTGCTTTAAATTACCCCAACAGAGTCGCCGATATTCGGAGAATTGCAAAATGCGCAGTTTCATATATTTATCCCCAGTAGTGCTAAATCACCAAATTAAATTAAATACAATCTTTATAGATATATTTCATTTCATAAATCTGATAGTAGACTTATGTAGCTTTCATCAGAAAGAGATGAATTGCTTAACATGTGAAAATTCTCTATCAGTTATAACAGAGCCAGTTCCTTAAATTGTTGGTTATACGTTTATCTGATCTAAGGTATCTGTCAAGATTGTGCAATATTAATTGAAAGTAATTAGAAAAGCTGGGCACTCTCAGCAGCTGATTTGCAGATATTCATGCTGTTCCTCATCCCCATATTGACATTTGCGATCCTCCCTCTATTACCACCAGCGATTACTGGCTTGAGGGGCTCTCTGGCTCCCAGTTTACCCTACAACCTTTCCCCATGGGCCTTTCTTTCTTACCTATTTTTACATTATTTAAAATCTCAGCAGACATCATCATCATCATCATCATTTATTTATATAGCGCCAACATATTCCGTAGCGCTTTACAATTGGGGACAAACGTAATAAACTAATAAACAAACTGGGTAAAACAGACAAAGAGGTGAGAAGGCCCTGCTCGCAAGCTTACAATCTATGGGACAATGGGAGATTGACACATGAGGTTAAGTATACATTTTGCATCTTGGTCCAGCCAGACTGCAAAGGTAGGGTGACTCATAAGCTAAATGATCCTGTCACACAATAATGTTGGTCCGGGGGTAATTGTCTTGTGTGAAATTGTGTAACAGGCTAAAGGTAGTGAGGTTAAGATGGTGGTTGAGGAATATTATACGCTTGTCTGAATAGGTAGGTTTTCAGAGAACGCTTGAAAGTTTGTAGAACAGAGGAGAGTCTTATTGTGCGAGGGAGAGAGTTCCATAGAGTGGGTGCAGCCCGAAAAAAGTCCTGTAACTGGGAATGGGAGGATGTAATGAGGGTGGATGAGAGACGCAGATCTTTTGCAGAACGGAGTTGCCGAGTTGGGAGATATTTTGAGACAAGAGAGGAGATGTATGTTGGTGCAGCTTTGTTGATGGCCTTGTAGGTTAGTAAAAGTATTTTATATTGGATTCGGTAGAAGACAGGCAGCCAGTGTAGAGACATACAGAGTGATTCAACAGAGGAATAGCTATTTGCAAGGAAAATCAGTCTTGCCGAAGCATGCAAAATAGATTTTAGGGGTTTGAGTCTGTTTTTGGGAAGACCAGTAAGGAGGGAATTGCAATAGTCAATGCGGGAGATGATTAGTGCATGAATTAAGGTTTTAGCAGTGTCTTGTGTGAGATATGTGCGGATTCTGGAAATGTTCTTTAGATGTATGTAACATGATTTAGATATAGAGTCAATGTGGGGAACAAAGGATAGGCGTGAATCAAGGATTACACCTAGGCAGCGAGCTTGTGGGGTGGGATTTATGGTCATGTTATCAACAGAGATAGAAATGTCAGGTATGCTCTTGTTGGCGGGTGGGAATATTATTAACTCTGTTTTAGAAAGATTAAGTTTGAGTTGACGAGAGGACATCCAAGATGAAATGGCAGAAAGACAGTCAGTTACACGGGACAACACAGATGTCGAGATATCAGGAGAGGATAGATAGATTTGGGTATCATCCGCATAGAGATGATACTGAAAGCCAAAGGAACTTATTAGATTTCCAAGAGAAGCGGTATAGATAGAGAACAGCAGAGGACCTAGCACCGAGCCTTGTGGTACCCCAACTGATAGGGGAAGCGGAGCAGATGTGGCTCCAGAGAAATTAACAGTGAAAGAGCGATTAGAGAGGTAAGATGAGAACCAGGATAGAACTGTGTCTTGAAGACCTAGGGATTGCAGCGTTTGTATGAGAAGAGAGTGGTCAACTGTGTCAAATGCAGCCGAGAGATCAAGGAGAATTAGGAGAGAGTAATGGCGTTCAGTCTTAGCAGTGATCAGATCATTAACAACCTTGGTCAGCGCAGTCTCTGTGGAGTGTTGAGAACGAAAGCCTGACTGAAGAGGATCCAACAGGTTGTTTGCGGAAAGAAAGCGTGTGAGGCGAGTGTAGGCAAGTCTCTCTAGAAGCTTGGAGGGGCAAGGGAGCTGAGAGATGGGACGGTAATTTGAGAGAGAGTTTGGGTCGGAGTTTTGTTTTTTTAGAATAGGAGTAATCACTGCATGCTTGTATAGTGATGGAAAGATGCCAGTAGAGAGTGAGAGATTACAGATTTGAGTTAGAGGTGAAATGAGCACAGAAGACAGGGATCTACCAATTTGCGAGGGAATAGGATCAAGAGGACAGGAGGTAGAGTAGGAAGATAAGAAGAGCGTAGAAATTTCCTCTTCATTTGTGGGGTCAAATGTTGGAGTCTACTTGTTTTACCCTGATATGGATTCTTGTTCTGTACTTTCAAATTATAATTTCCGTATATCTTGAATTATGCTGTGAATCAACGCTTTCTGCTGTTTAAAAGTTGTCCTAATAATTTTTTTTTCAAAAGAACAAAAATGTGTTTGCTTGTGGGTCAGAGGAAAATTCTCTGTCTGAGGCTATTCTCTCACCTTCAGGCAACCTTTCAGAAAATTGATTATCTATCTTGTGTTTTTTGAGACAGTTTTTCCTAAATTCCTGCCCATCTTCTCCTTCATGGAATTTATTCTCTTTTGACAAGAGAAAAGTCTGATTCTTGGGTATATTGAATTCGGCATTAATGTATGCTTCGTTGTTCATGTTGTAGATCCAAAAAAGAAAATTAAGCTATTATATAAAGTAGACAAAGTGGAGGATTGACCTGTAAGAATTTTTTTGTCCATCCTGGTGATTGTTGGACATATGAGACAAAATACTGCGATTGCTGTGTTGATGGTGTTCAAATTTGAGTGTTTCAGATGTGTTTGGGAGGCTTCAGATGTGGCTGATGTTGTGGTAAATGTGATTGGACTGGTACTGCATGTTGTGATTGAATGGTTTACTAAAAGTTAAGTTTGTGGAAAATTAAAATGTCCAAGTTTCAATGCTGGTCTGAGTCTGCATTTATGAATGCTACTTGCGTAACCTGAATTGGTTGGGCTTCAAGTTGTTGGTGGGGTGTGTTGATTTGTACTTACACGGGGTGTAAGTACATGCTCACAAGGGGCAGAAAAGTCTGGGAGGGATTTTACTTGAAAATGCTGTAGGTTTAAGTAAAGCCTCAAACTTTAAAGTCACCTTTTAGTTGAGAAAATGCTTAGACAAATGAAGAATAACATACACTATATGGACAAAGGTATTTGACCACACCTGTTAATTATTGAATTGAGATGCTTCAATCAGACACGTTGCCAGAGGTGTATAAAATCAAGCAACTAGCCATGGAGTCTCCATTTGCAGTCATTTGTGATACAAAATGGGTCGTTCTGAAGAGCTCAGTGACTTCAAGAGTGGCACTGTGATAGGAAGTCACCTTTGCAATAAGATGGTTCAGGAAATTTCATCCCTGCTGGATATTCCACGGTCAACTGTAACTCAGCCACGAAGCGGAAGACAACGTAAAATCAAAGAGCGGGATTAACGACTGCTAAGGCGCATGGTCATAAAAGTCGCCAACGCTCTGCTGATTCCGTAGCTGAAGCGTTCAGAACTACCACTGGCATTAATTTAAGCACAAAAACTGTGCAGCGGGAGCTTAATGGAATGGATTTCCATGGCCAAGCAGCTGCATGCAAGCCTCACATCACCAAGACCAATGCCAACTGTCGGATGGAGTGGTGTAAAGCACACTGACACTGGACTGTGGAGTAGTGAAAACATGTTATGTGAAGTAATGAATCAAGCTTCTCTGTTTGGCAGTCAGATGGGCAAGTCTGGGTTTGGCAGATGTCGGGAGACCTTTACCTGCCTGACTGCATTATGTCAACTGTGAAGTTTGTTGGTGGAAGGATAATGGTATGGGGCTGTTTTACAGGGTTTGGACTAAGCCCCTTATCTCCAGTGAAGGTCAATCTTAATGCTTCAGCATAACCAGACATTTTGAACAATGCTATGCTTCCATCCTTGTGGCAACAAAGGCGAAGGCCATTTTTATTCCAACATTATTGTGCTCCAGTGCACAAAGCAAGGACTACAAAGACATGGTTTGATGAGTTTGGTGTGGAAGAACTTGACTGGCCCGCACAGATCCCTGACCTCAACCCCATTGAGCACCTTTGGGATGAACTAGAAAGGAGATTGCGAGCCAGGCCTTCTAGTACAACAGGTGCCTGACCTCATAAATGCTCTACAGAATCAGTGGGCACAAATTCCCACAGAAACACTCCAACATCTTGTGGAAAGCCTTCCAAGAAGAGTGGAAGCTTTTATCGCTGCAACAGGGGGACCAACTCCATATAAGAGTATATGTATTTGAATACAATGTCATTACAGTCCCTGTTGGTGTAATGGTCAAGCTTTTAAATACTTTTGTCCATATAGTGTATTTATGCAAAATCCTTGATTGCTCATACAATAAATGCTTAATATTCAAAGTTTAAGTATATCTTTTAAAAGGACTGCTATTATAATTATTCATGTACCACATGCATGGAACATTTAAGCCCATACTCAGCACTGTCAATCTGTGAGGAGATCTGGAAATAATATACTGTGTCTGTAAGGACGTGCTAAAGAATAATTAAGCAGTGTGTGCATTTGAATATATACACATACAAATATTTATTTCCTTTTGTGCATGGTTTAGGTCTAGAATATTGCTGGCTTTTCACCCATTTAAGGAGAGCGCCTATCACACAAACATTGTTGTTTTTGAAATTCCAACTGTATCACTTTAGATCACATTCCACACCTTTTTCCACTGACTACATGAGTTCTCCATTTGACTGAGCAGCTCGGTTAATGACTTATAAAAGATCTAAGAATTTTATTTCAGACAATGTCTCCCTGTCTTCGGACAGTAAACATCATCACTGTGTCCATCTGCTTTGGTTGATTAATGTTTGTCTCTGGAGCAAGGCATGATGGGACAGGTAGCTAATGCACGAAACCTGCATAGTCCGGGGCTTAAAGTAGCATGATATTCATGGGTACCAGCCTCAGACGCAAAAACAATAATAATAATAATAATAATAACAAGGACACCAAACTTGCCATACTTCAAATACAGACTCCTGCAAAGTTGTGTCACCATGGCAAAGTTGCAGCTTCATAGAAGTAAAGTATGGTGGCTTAGTGGTTATCACAGCGGTCATGAGTTTGAATTTCTGACCATGGCCTTATCTGTGTGGTATTAGGTTAATTTGCTGCTATTAAATTGACCTTAATCTCTCTCTATCTGTGTGTGTTAGGGAATTTAGACTGTAAGCTTCAATGGGGCAGGTAATGCTGTGAGTTCTCTGTAGTGCTGTGAAATTAGTGGCACTATATAAATAGCTGATGATGAAGCAGGTAGTGGAGAGTGTATATCACAAATTTAAAGTAGCCGTGGTGAAGGGAGCTCTTAAATATAATGTGGAGAGGTGTAACTGTGATTAATGTGCAAGAGCCTTTCACTGCGGCATTTTACAAGGTAAAACGATAAATTGCACATTAAATATCTAGCTAATCTTCTTGTAGGCGCTGCAATATCCTCCACAGTGACAGTTGCAAGCACATTATGTACCATTAAGTGTTAAATCCCGCAAAAATATACATCACATTGGTGTCTTTTTCAATATTGTTTTTTGATCAAGTTATTTGGTGATATAGGTACTAGAGGCTTCTGTGATCACACATAGCTGCACTGTAAACCAGGAAGTCACCTTCCACCAGCGTGAATCTAAGTAATATTTAAATGTGGCACAGTTATCAGCCCACAGTATAGTGGAATAAAGCCAATTGTATATTGTGGGTGAACAGTCATGAATATCAGAACAGATCTGTTAGCCATGAAACCAACACACCAATGCTTAATGAATGCTACCCTATTTCTGTTATAATTCGTCCCAAATAACAGTTTTATAAACATTTACTGAAATTCAGCATTTTTACTGAAAAACCTAAACTACATTAAAACAAAGTAAAAGTAACAGCATTTACAACACAGGGGTACTTAGAAATGTCAAATAAGTGGTTCACAACTATATACTTCTGTGTGTATTATTGTAGTAACAGGAAGATTTATTCTTTTCTTAACAATTTTTTTCTTAATGGTGATAATTTTATCTTCTTTCTTGTTGTCAGTAAATTTGCTGATTCTTGGCAATCTCAACTTGTCAAAGTCAGTGAAAGATGAGATAATAGAACTGATGTAAATATAGATAATCATTAAAATACTTAAAAAAAATTAATTACTTCCACTTTACAAGTCTAATTAAACCATACAGGTCAGGGTTGGACAAAACCCTGGATCGATGTAGCTGCACCAAACATTTGAGGGTAATCCCTATAACTCTCAACAGGTGTGCATGATCCCTGGCTCCGAAGATTGTTCCTTTGGCTTCTAAGTTGAACGGACAGGATTGAGTCCTATGTTTGGCTCCCTCTGCCGTACACCAGCTACTTCCTGTCTATGGAATACTAGCTTTGTTGCATATTTACTAAAATAGGTGATTTCACAGTTATTTTATTTACTGCTGCTTTTTACTGCAAATTCTCAAGTCGGACCTGTGAGTACAATAAGAATTGGCAGCGGTATAAGATGGATATCTCTATGACCACTTTATGGTTACGTTCTTGCTGTTCTGTTGGGTTTTGAAACGATCGTCACAGTCGTTATAGTTCCCACTACAGGACCTTTCACAAGAATAACCAAAGGTTACTGGACTTCATCCACTGTCAAAATGTCTATATCTAATCTTCTCAAATCCAATTCAAAATACATAAACAGCACCAAAAGGTATTACTTGCTATGGTACGCATGGCAATAGCACATACTGAGCTCCTTATATTTGTCATATTCCAACAGAGAGCCGTTTGCCACATGTGAACAAGAGGAGACCCTCCCCCCTCAGTAACTCTTCAGGTGGGCAAGGAAACACTTCTGATTCATGTGTGTGTTCTCTGATGTCTAAGTAGATGAGATTTATAGTCAAATTGTTTTCCACACTGATTACACTTATGGGGCTTCACCCCTGTGTGTTTTCTCTGATGCACAAGAAGACGAGACCTGTAATTAAAGTCTTTCCCACATTCATTACATTTATGGGGTTTGTCCCTGTTATATGTTCTCTGGTGCCCAATGAGACGAGATCTGTATTCAAAGTCTCTCCCACATTAGTTGCATCTATGAGGCTTCTCGACTGAATGTTTCTTCGTATGCTCAGCGAGGGATGGTTCGGAGATAAAACAGCTCCCACATTCTCTACATATATAAGGAGTGGACGATTCCTGGTGTAAAGTAAGACAGGATTTGTAAGTAAAGTTGTTCTCAAATTCATCAAGTTGATCATCTTCATGTATTGTTTCCAAATCTATATAATCCTTTTTGGAATGCAGGTCTTGTTTTCGGCTTTTTCTTTTCACAACATGAATATTTTCCCACGATGCATTGCTCTCAGGGACGAACCTCTCGTCCAGAGAGAATGGTTTATGTTCACTACATACTGAGCTAGAATGAGATCTGCAACATCATAGGAATCATTAGGGAAGGTATTTTCAAAGTCCTCCCCCTGGAAATCTTGAGACACATAGATGTTTTGCAATGTTTCTTCTTCTGATATGACTGCTTGGTGCGACTCCTCTAATATTCTCATCACCACATAATCATCTAGGAAAATAAAAAATGGTTAATGCCTTATTAGAGAATAATAGTATAAAACTCATTAAATTGCTTATTCCAATGCATGTGTGCGACTTAACGGCAAGTATAGTCAAATGTTGTTAGGTCTGTCTGATCACGTTTCCTGAGAGGCAGGGAATTCAAACTTCCCCACTATTTGTTAGGTCTGTCTGATCACGTGACCTGAGAGGCGGGGAATTCAAACTTCCCCACTATTTGTTAGGTCTGTCTGATCACGTGACCTGAGAGGCGGGGAATTCAAACTTCCCCACTATTTGTTAGGTCTGTCTGATCACGTGACCTGAGAGGTGGGGAATTTAAACTTCCCCACTATTTAGTCTTCACTCTGACACTCTCCTGTGTCAGAGCAACAAGTGTACTTAGTGTCTGGCTGCTCCTGATTCCTGTGCTTTCCCTGTGCACTTCTCCCTGTGAAAACTGGCTGACTTTCTGTTTACCGACTAGGCTTGTCTGATTAACCCTGCATCTGCTGAATCCCTGGCAACACGCACTGGCTGACTTTCTGTGTACCGACCCGGCTTGTCTATTTAACCCTGCATTTGCTGAATCCCCGGCAACATGCACTGGCTGACTTTCTGTGTACCGACCCGGCTTGTCTGATTAACCCTGCATCTACTGAATCCCTAGCAACACGCACTGGCTGACCTTCTGTGTACCGAACCGGCTACAGTTCCTGACTCCTCTCATGTTTGTCTCCTCGTGCCTCTCAACTAGACAGTAGGTACGTCTGGCTTTCTACTTCTTACAATTAAGTTTAATATCCAGCTAGACGAGGCCTTTTACTGTGTTCCCAAAACCGTTCACCATACTACTATCTCTCTACCACGCCGGTGGCCTACCTAGGGGCCGCGACCTTCGGGCCTCCGGCAGCTAAAACCATCCCGGCTTGCGGCAGTACTTGGAGAAGACCGGGGGGGTCCGTTAGACTCCGTGCCCTGGGAAGGCCAGTGCCAATACCGATTGGTAGTTGTCTGCAGCGAGATGTAACAATTGTTTTAAGATTTTTACCCACAAGTGGGTTTTATTGGCAAATCATCTCATTTATCAATTTTATTTGCTATAATTAACCAGCAACTGCTACCAGTATTCTCTACAAGCTGGGATACTCATTGTAGCAGAACCTACTGCTCCATAATCATCGTATAATCAGCAAAAATAATTTGTCAGTATTTGAATTTTTGGAAACACTTCAAATATTTAATGATAGTTTAGGCTAAGTTTTCCTTTATTGGGATCAATTTCAGTGCCAGAAGTTCATAGTTTGTACTAGCATTGGCACAGGCAACCCTTATATTATTCTTGTTTAATCAACTTACAATCAACCTGGAGTAAGGCTGCATGGTGCAGGAAGAGAGTGATTATGATAGGTCTACCTTAGAGACACTATTCATAATCGTGAATAGAAGGCACGTGTTGTCCTTGTGTCATCGAGCTATTCCTGAAGCCCCTCTTTTGTCAAATATGGAGGAATAAAACTATTTCCACCTTCATCTTGACCATCT
This sequence comes from Mixophyes fleayi, assembly GCF_038048845.1. Classification (NCBI taxonomy): domain Eukaryota; kingdom Metazoa; phylum Chordata; class Amphibia; order Anura; family Limnodynastidae; genus Mixophyes; species Mixophyes fleayi. Next base: position 422,845 of record NW_027445881.1, on the reverse strand, counting down.
CCACCAACCAAATGTAAAGGCTAGTGTGTTTGTATTCCTCTTTTCCTTCACTTTTATCATTCCGTGTAATTTTGGTTGTATTGGATAGGGTAAGCACATCAAAGCTACATTCCACCCCATTGATTTTAAAATATAAATGATAAAAGAAACATGTTCTAGTAACACACCACTTTGTGCAAGGCTGCAAGGGGCAGAGTTGAAGGATTGCTTACAGAAGCAATAGTGTAATAGTTACTTTGTGTTAACAACGGCTTTGACAACACAAATAAAGTTGGATTATGAACTTTGTTCACACAGAGGTGCATTTGACACTACAATCTTCCCGCATCAGTGTGATAGGAGCCTCATATTACTACTTTGTGCTATTGAGGTCTCGTGTTTTGTGTTTTGGATCCGGATTTCCGCGATGTTTTGGGTTCGGATTTCTTTCGCAAAACACCTGCCGAAAGGTTTTGGTTCGGATTTAAGGTTTTGGATTCGGATTTTTTTTTAAAAAAAACTAAAAAGTGTAAAAATCAAGTTTTTGGGCTTATTTTCACTCCTACGCTATTATTAACCTCAATAACATTCAATAACAATCATTTCCACTAATTTAAAGGCTATTCTGAAAACCTAACACCTCACAACATTTTTTTTTTTTTAGTACAAAACGTTGCAACGAGGTATCTTTCTGGACTGCGTAGAGGAGTGTTCCCCACAATATAATTAAAAACCCATCAACTGGTCTGAATTACACCCAAAAATAGTATCTGGACTGCGTAGAGTAGTGGGCACTGGCCAACACAATAAAATATATAGAGAAAACCTTCAACAGGTCTGAATTACACCCAAAAATAGTATCTGGACTGCGTAGAGTAGTGGGCACTGGCCACCACAATAAAATATATAGCGAAAACCTTCAACAGGTCTGAATTACACCCAAAAATAGTATCTGGACTGCGTAGAGTAGTGGGCACTGGGCACCACAATAAAAAATATAGAGAAAACCTTCAACAGGTCTGAATTACACCCAAAAATAGTATCTTGACTGCGTAGAGTAGTGGGCACTGGGCACCACAATAAAATATATAAAGAAAACCTTCAACAGGTCTGAATTACACCCAAAAATAGTATCTGGACTGCGTAGAGTAGTGGGCACTGGGCACCACAATAAAAAATATATAGAAAACCTTCAACAGGTCTGAATTACACCCAAAAATAGTATCTGGACTGCGTGGAGTAGTGGGCACTGGGCACCACAATAAAAAATATATAGAAAACCTTCAACAGGTCTGAATTACACCCAAAAATAGTATCTGGACTGCATAGAGGACTGGCCACTGGCCACCTCAATATAATATATAGAAAACCTTCAACAGGTCTGCATTACACCCAAAAATAGTATCTGGACTGCGTAGAGTAGTGGGCACTGGGCACCACAATAAAAAATATAGAGAAAACCTTCAACAGGTCTGAATTACACCCAAAAATAGTATTTTGACTGCTTAGAGTAGTGGGCACTGGGCACCACAATAAAATATATAGAGAAAACCTTCAACAGGTATGAATTACACCCAAAAATAGTATCTGGACTGCGTAGAGTAGTGGGCACTGGGCACCACAATAAAAAATATATAGAAAACCTTCAACAGGTCTGAATTACACCCAAAAATAGTATCTGGACTGCGTAGAGGAATGGCCACTGGCCACCACAATATAATATATAGAAAACCTTCAACAGGTCTGCATTACACCCAAAAATAGTATCTGGACTGCGTAGAGTAGTGGGCACTGGGCACCACAATAAAAAATATAGAGAAAACCTTCAACAGGTCTGAATTACACCCCAAAAATAGTATCTTGACTGCGTAGAGTAGTGGGCACTGGGTACCACAATAAAATATATAGAGAAAACCTTCAACAGGTCTGAATTACACCCAAAAATAGTATCTGGACTGCGTAGAGTAGTGGGCACTGGGCACCACAATAAAAAATATAGAGAAAACCTTCAACAGGTCAGGATTACACCCAAAAATAGTATCTGGACTGCGTAGAGTAGTGGGCACTGGGCACCACAATAAAAAATATAGAAAACCTTCAACAGGTCTGCATTACACTGCACATACGGCTGCTCCTCCATCCTCTCCATCATATACATGTTGGAGTTTCAGCGTGTCAAAACCTCTTGTTTTTGATAATGACAGTGCATTTTGAATATTTTTCAATTTGCCCCACAACACTGAATGTACTTTATCTATGATACGCATCTATCTTTCTTGACTGCGTAGTGTGGTGGCCCCGGTACACAATTTGGTACCGAGGCCACAATATAATTAAAAAACCCTCCACGGGTCAGAATTCCACCAAAAAAGGGTATGGACTGCGTAGTGGGGTGGGCCCGGAACACAATTTTTAACAGCGCCAACAATATGATTAAAAATTTGGGCATCTACTGTCACCGTTGTTTAATATCTGATACACCGAAATATGGACTGCACAGTGGAGTGGCCCCGGTAGTAAATTTGGTGCCGGGGCCACAATACCTCCTCCAACTTCCAAGTGTAGTGTTTATAAAATATAAACAAAAATACAGTAGTTCTAGAGCACGTCAATACCTCTTGTTTTAAATTATGACAGGGAATTTTACTTTTGGTTTAATTTCTTGAATTTGTTGAAATTTGGTTTTACTTTTTGAACATGGCAAACCACTGTTGAATGGTCATATAATGCAAAAAAAAAAGTTCCAAGATGGAATTGTCCTTGGGCCCTCCCACCCACCCTTATGTTGTTGAAATAGGACATGCACACTTTAACAACCAATCATTTCAGCGACAGGGCCTAACAAACAACTGTGGCTGAAATGATTGGTTTGTTTGGGCACCCACACCAAAAAAGCTATTCATCTCTCCCTGTACAGACTAAACAGGCTCTACTGAGGCAAGATGTTGTCCTCATCCTCAACCTCTGATTCCTCTCCCCCTACAGTGTGTACTTCCTCCTCTTCACACATTATCAATTCGTCCCCGCTGGACTCCACAACCACAGTACCTCTGTACTATCTTGAGGGCAGTGCTGTACTTCATTGAGGAATTGATTATTCATTTTTATAAACATCATTTTTTCAACGTTCTGAGGAAGCAACCTCCTTCGCCGCTCACTGATCAGGTTCCCGCTGCACTAAAAACTCTTTCCGAGTACACACTGGAGGGGGGACAACTTAGGTAAAATAGAGCCAGTTTGTACAGGGGCTTCCAAACTGCCTTTTTTTCCTGCCAGTAACAATATGGACTGTCTGACATGTCTACTTGGATGGTGTCAGCAAAGTAATCCTCCACCATTTTTTCAATTGTGACAGCATCCAATGCAGCGAGAGTAGACATGTCTGCAATGGTTGGCAGGTCCTTCAGTCCGAACCAGATGTTATCAGCATCCCCACCAGCGCTTCTTTTAGGAAAACTGAGCTTTTTCCTCGCAGCCATAGATGTGGAAGAAAATGAGGGTGGAGCTGTTGGCATGTCACGGTCCTCTTCGGAGGACAATCTCCTGACCAGCAGGTCTTTGCACCGCTGTAGACTTGTGTCCGCCGGAAACAGAGACACAACATACGCTTTAAACCGAGGATCGAGCACGGTGGCCAGAATGTATTCCTCTGACTATAAAAGAGTGACCACCCTCGGATCCTGGCAAAGCGTACGAAGGGCTACATCCACAAGAGCTACATGCTTGGTGTAATCGCAATGGTTTACCAGCTCCTCCCTCACTTTCTCCAGCTGCTTCTGCAAGAGCCTGATCAGCGGAATCACCTGACTCAAGCTGGCAGTGTCGGAACTGACTTCTCGTGTGGCAAGTTCAAATGGCTGCAGAACCTTGCACAACACGGAAATCAGTCTCCACTGCGCTTGACTCAGGCGCATCCCCACTCCTTTGCCTATGTCGTAGGTGGCTGTGTAGGCCTGAATGGCCTTTTGCTGCTCCTCCATCCTCTGCAGCATATAGAGGGTGGAGTTCCAGCGCGTCACAACCTCTTGTTTGAGGTGATAGCAGGGCAGGTTCATGGTTTTTTGATGTGCCTCTAGTCTGCGGTAGGCACTGGCTGAATGCCGAAAGTGTCCAGCAATTTTGCGCGCCACCGCAAGCATCTCCTGCACACCCCTGTCACTCTTCAGGTAATGCTGCACCACCAAATTAATGGTGTGGGCAAAACATGGGACGTGCTGGAAATTGCCCATATTTAATGCCCGCACAATGTTACTGGCATTGTCTGACACCACAAATCCCCATGAGAGTCTAAGTGGGGTAAGCCACTGGGAGATAATTTCCCTCATTTTCTCTAATATGTTGTCAGCGTTGTGCCCTTTTATTAAAGCCTGTAATGCACAATGTTGCCTGCCTTTGCATGAGCAGCCATTTTGTAGATGCTGCTACTGATGCAGCTGTTGCTGTTGCTGCGGAAGGGGATGCATCTACCCAGTGGGCTGTCACAGTCATATAGTCCTTCGTTTGCCCAGAACCACTTGTCCACATGTCCGTGGTTAAGTGGACAGTGGGTACAACCGCATTTTTAAGAGCACTGAGGACACTTGATTGTACTTCTCTGTACATTTTTGGTATCGCCTGCCTAGTGAAGTGGAATCTCGAGGGGATTTGGTACCGGGGACACAATACCTCCATCAACCCTCTAAATCCCACTCCACTGATGGCGGACACCGGGCGCACGTCTAACACCAACATTGCAGTTACAGCCGCAGTTATACGCTTTGCAATAGGGTGACTACTATCGTATTTTGTGGTCATGGCAAACGACTGTTGGACGGTCAATTGTTTTGTGAAAGACTTAGCGGTCTTACGACTTCCCCTCTGGGAAGATGACCGACTAACAGCAGCAACAGCAGCAGTGGCAGTAGTAGGCGTACCGCTGCAGGATTCCTCGGATGAATCCCGTATTGAGGAGGACTCAGTCTGGCTGCTGACTTGGGCTGCAGGACTGAATCTGGTGGAGATTGTGGAGGAAGTTGACGAGGAGGGTGTTGCTGGTGTGTATCCAACTGGACCACGGGATTTAGGTGTCCCTGTACCGATGAGGGTCCTAGCCCCAGTTCCTGAACTAACCACTGAACTATGAAGGTTATTCAGGTGACGTATAAGGGAGGATGTTCCTAGGTGGGCAAGATCCTTACCCCTGCTTATTTGAGCTTTACATAAGCTACATATGGCCATACATTGGTTGTCTGGATTTGGATAAAAATAACTCCAGACCGAAGAGGTGCATATTTTGGTCTTCTGACCAGGCATGACGATGGGCTTTTTCATCCCATGGACATCAGCTGTTTCCCCCCCTGGTGCCTCATTTACAATAACCACATCACCATCCTCATCATCAAGTTCCTCCACAGCGCCAGCTACATCATCAATAGCCTCCTCCCGAGCCACCTCTTCCCGTACAGTGATGGGAAGGTCAGGCTTGACAACCACCAACACCCTTGGACTCGCCTTGGGGATTTGTGATAATTTCTCTTTAGAAGGCCCGAGTTGTTTGCTGTTTTGTTGTTGCTGACAGCATAACTCTCTTCAATTTTTTGTAGGGGGGGAGGAGGAGGAGGGCTAAGATCCGTGGGTGAAGCTGAACCACTAGTCATGAACACGGGCCAGGGCCTAAGCCGTTCCTTGCCACTACGTGTCGTAAATGGCATATTGGCAACTTTACGTTTCTCCGCAGATGATTTTAAGTTTCTCTTTTTGCTACTTTTACTTAACTTGGGCTTTTTGGATTTTACATGCCCTGTACTAGGAGATTGGGCATCGGGCTTGGAAGACGACGTTGATGGCATTTCATCGTCTATGTCATGACTAGTGGCAGCAGCTTCAGCATTACGAGGAAGTGGGCCTTTATCTTTCCCTACTTTATCCTCCAAATTTTTGTTCTCCATTATATGTAGCACAAGATACTGCAGAATGTGTGAACTTGGTAATATTGCAGTACCAATGGACTTATACTGCTGGATTGGTTTTGCAAATTTGGTTATAATTTTTTTTTTATTTTATTTCATTTTTTTATTTTTTTTATAACTTTGTTTTTATTTTTTAAAAACTTGGGAATAATGGGGAAATAACTATGCCCTTAGAAGTACAGAGCACAGGACACAGCACCACTGGACTGAAAAGGACACAGCACAGGACCCAGCAGCACCACTGAACTCAGCAGAACAGAGCACAGGACACAGCACCACTGGACTGATACTGCAGAATGTGTGAACTTTGTAATATTGCAGTACCACTGGACTTTTACTGCTGAATGTGTGAACTTGGTAATATTGCAGTACCAATGGGCTCATACTGCAGGATTGGTTTTGCAACAGTGAACGTAGTTTCTTTTAAATAGCAGTACCTATTATTTTTGGGTACAGCAGCAACAGAGAACGTAGCTTGACTTTTAAATAGCCGTACCTATTATTTTTGGGTACAGCAGCAACAGAGAACGTAGTTTGACTTTTAAATAGCCGTACCTATTATTTTTGGGTACAGCAGCAACAGAGAACGTAGTTTGACTTTGAAATATCAGTACCTAGTATTTTTAAACTAATTTTTTTATGTTTTTTTTCAAAATTTTTGTATAAGTTTTTTATAATTATTTTTTTCATTTTTTATAACTTTTGAATAAATTTGAAATAACTATGCCCTTAGCAGAACAGAGCACAGGACACAGACAGCACCACTGGACTCAGCAGGACAGAGCACAGGACACAGCACCACTGGATTCAGCAGGACAGGGCACAGGACAAAAGCACCACTGTACTCAGCAGGACAGAGCACTGGACAAAGCACCACTTGACTCAGCAGGACAGAGCACTGGACAAAGCACAAAGAACAACTAAACTGATCAGGAGCTCCCTAACTACAACCTCCCTCACGAGTGATCACAGCCAGAATGAAGGTGGCGCCCGCAAGGTGAGTATTTATGACATCTGAGTCTCGCGAGATCCGACGCAAGACTTGGATGTCATAGCCTCGGTTTGGCTCCGTTTGCCGCCCGGAAGTTCCCGAACAGTGCTCGGATCGGCCTCGGATCCGCACTGTTCGGGTGGGCTCGGATTGCGAGTATCCGAGTCCGCTCATCCCTACTAAAAAGTACAAATATCTGCAACTACTACACTATAGAGTAGTGGTTGAAAATGGTTCTTAGGGAACTGCACAAAAAAACAAAAACAGATGCAGAAGTTTTTAGGCATTATACAAGTTAAGTCCATGGTTTCTTTAAAAATGAACGCTTCCTTTAGAAGCGCACACAGGAACTTTCCCAGAACCTATGGTACGTTTGGTCTGAGCGGCTTTCACTTTGGTGAATGCAGCTTATCCAGCACTGCAGATACGGTTCAATCAGCCCTATCAACAAAGTGCAGACAGTACACAAGACTAGTCAGAGTGAAAGCTAGTTTAATGCAAGACCATTCATGACCATTCAGTATTTGTGTACCATCTGCACTTTCTACTGCCGATATGGTTAAGTGGTGTTTAAGAAGAAGCATAGATCAAAAGTACAATGAGCACAGTAGAAGTGCCCAAGTCCTTAAAAGTTTACTTGACACTTAATTGAAATTAAATACACTCAGTCATGTGTTCACCCTCTTCTAGACTGTTGCAGGTGTTTGTTTTCAAAAACTGTTTTCGACAAAATATAGGAGACTTTTTTGGCAAATTTGAGCAGACTGATCCCTATTGCTCGCCTCCTTCACATATGTGAAAACCTTGTTTTGTGTTTCAGAAAGAAAATGATGGAGGTTTTGTACAAATCAAAAGCCTTATGAAGCTTATGAGTCTGTAGAAGGAGGAATTCCTTGGATTGGAGAACTCCTTGCATGCTCCAAGTCAACGGTTAATATAAGTTTGTACCTTTTATATATATATATATATATATATATATATATATATATATATATATATATATACATATATATATAGTGGCAAGAGCCCGCTACTGCAGAAGCACATGCAAACAACTTCTTCCTTTTTATGTAGTTTTATTGTCAGGATGGTAAATGTTTTGACACCGTACAGATTTCACAGCAATTATGGAGACCCTAAACGCTAGCTATACATAGACCAGCTCTCTCTCAAGACCAGCCAGCTCCCCCGGCATTGGTCTCCCTGAACAAATGAAACAAACAAGCTTTTATACCTGATACTCCTCCCCCAGCCTTAGCTTGATGGACAGGTGACACACCCACCTTCTCTTTAAATGAAAACACCCATCACTGGCTCTGTTTGCCCTAAGACAGACACGCCCTGTCTGTTTGCTGAGAGGAAGGATTTCAGATCATGTAAGTTTAACCAAATTTAAACTATTGCTTTTCATACATACACTCTAGGTGCATTACTGCACAAATGTTTTACTCTACTTCCCTGCTTTCTCTGTATATTGCCAGCTAAATGCCTCCTTTTGTTACAATATATATATATATATATATATCACCATGCAACTAAAATGTTACTCTCCAAAATTGTGTACACATGATATTCCTCCATTAATTAAACTAACCCAAGACCTCTCACTTCTCCGAAGCAAAGGAGAGTTAAAGAGAACCAGAACATGTGGTCCTGGAGATAAACATGTGAGCTGAATGGTGGAATAATAGAAACTAATAACAGCAGAATACTAACACACTAGGAACCAGCGACGGAGGTATGACACCATGATGTCAGTACTTGGCAATGAATTGATAGGCTGCATTCACAAAATGGACTGACTGATTTAATGTTTATTAATATCAGCACAGGGACTGTCACAGTGCCCTCCCTGCCAATCCAACCAATTTCTCTTATGTAATAGGCCATTTGTGGCCTTGAGAGGTTTTGTTTGTAAGATGCGTTGGACTAAGGTCAGAGCACCTTTTTGTTATTAATCTTCATCTCCTGTGCCCTAAGTTTTGATGTGGGAGGGGATAAAACAACCTGTAGCTAATTCAAACATCGCAATGAGAGCAGTGTGTTGATCTTGTAGGACGTAGTCAACTATCCATTAGAGATTGAATTAATTAGGATAGGGATGCATGTGACATGTGATGTGTCATGACGTGAGGTAGGAAATGGAGATAAGCCTGAAGCTACAGATAGTTAGATAGTGGAAGGAACATGGGCCTCTAACAGAGTATTGTAACGAGGTGCCTGAACTGGTGCAGGAAAACTGTGGTATTTAACACCCCTGTTTATAAAACAAAGTCCATGTATTAAGTTTATTGTAATTCGGTGCTGGTTTTTTTTAGCTATTCTAGTATTTGTATCACCGTTTCAGTGCTATAAAAAACACTTTTTCCCCATAGAGCCTTACGGAAATAAGTATTAGTTCAAATATCCTTAGCACAGAAAGCATCTGTTGTAATAAAACAATTCAATTCACTTTAGTACCATAATAAGTGGCTGTAACAAAAACAGACAAACATCAGTTAATTTGCTTTTATTGTAAACAACTTGTTTAAATAAGAGACAACCATCATTTCTCTTCACTTACTGTCACGGGCACTAGGAGTCTTGCCCAGGAATTCACCAGATGATTGGGCTTACCAGAGTAGTGAAGTTCACACAACGGTCCTCTGGGAGCAGGGTGACTAATGGAACATATATCACAGCAGATGGAGTGAGAATGCCAATAAATAATAGGAAAGTCAGTGACTTGAAGCAATCTTGGTCAATGAGTTAGCGACTGGCTGATATAGTGGAAAGGCAGATTTGAACACGGAGATCAGGATGGACGTGAGTAGATGCAGGAAGGTGCAGGGAAGTCAGTGGTCTGCGTACAGCAAGTTGTACCACTGCTTATGGTGAGAAGACTTGTCCAGGTGCAGGTAGGAAGCGGGGAAGTCAGTGGTCTGCGTACAGCAAGTTGTACCACTGCTTATGGTGAGAAGACTTGTCCAGGTGCAGGTAGGTAGCGGGGAAGTCAGTGATCTGCATACAGCAAGTTGTACCACTGCTTAATAGGTGAGGATGTGTACAGGTGTTGATGAGTAGAAGCATACAAAGGATAATAGGATGCAGACACTGAGAGCACAGAGGAACTTGATCCCAATAGATATGCATCGTATCCAACAAAGTCTATATACCGTATTTCCCCATGTATAAGACGCACCTTTTTCCCAAAAATTTTGGGTCCAAAACCTGGGTGCGTCTTATACAGGGGTAGCGATACAGGGGCAGCGGAGGGGGGGGGGGTGTGATCCAGTAGGAGGGGTACAGGAAGCGTGTCGGCGCGATCTAGCAGGCGGGGACAGTCAGCGGGGATGCAGAAGGCAGAGTGTCAGCGCGATCCAGCAGGCGGGGACAGGCAGCGGGGATGCAGAAGGCAGAGTGTCAGCGCGATCCAGCAGGCGGGGACAGGCAGCGGGGATGCAGAAGGAGGCAGAGTGTCAGCGCGATCCAGCATGCGGGGGACAGGCAGCGGGGATGCAGAAGGAGGCAGAGTGTCAGCGCGATCCAGCAGGCGGGGACAGGCAGCGGGGATGCAGAAGGCAGAGTGTCAGCGCGATCCAGCAGGCGGGGACAGGCAGCGGGGATGCAGAAGGAGGCAGAGTGTCAGCGCGATCCAGCATGCGGGGGACAGGCAGCGGGGATGCAGAAGGCAAAGTGTCAGCGCGATCCAGCAGGCGGGGACAGTCAGCGGGGATGCAGAAGGCAGAGTGTCAGCGGGGATCCAGCAGGCAAGGACAGCTACCGTAATATTTTTTTTCCAAAAGTAAGGTGCGTCTTATACATGGGAGCGCCTTATACATGGGGAAATACGGTAACTGTATGTGTGGCACTGCTTGGTAGAGACTTGCTCAGCACAGATATGCAGGCCAATAACGGATAGTCAATCACACTTGTGCATATAACGACTGAGTAGTATGGTTAGTTCCAAACAGGTATGCAGCGTAACAATAACAGTCTATAGCGGGTATGGATACCGCTGCTGAGAGTGGAAACTTGTCCTAGCGGATATGCAGAGTAAACGTAGAAAGTCAATAACAGATAGGCATACCGCTATTTAGTAGAACAGTCTGTCCACGGGGAGATGCAGGAACTGCAGAGACGCTGGACGGCAGAGACGAGTGTAGGAACCACAGGTGAGTAGATCCGGTAATGAGAGTCCAGCTGAAGACACATGCAGGAAACAGGAGACTGTAGCAGGTATGGAAACCAGCGATGAGTAGCACAGGGAATCCACAGGAACTGAAGACACTAGTAGTACACAGGAGATAGTAGCGAGTATGGAAACCAGCGATGAGTAGATCAGGAATCAGCAGGAAACTGAAGACACTAGTAGAACACAGGAGATAGTAGTGGGTATGGAAACCAGCGATGAGTAGATCAGGAATCAGCAGGAAACTGAAGACACTAGTAGAACACAGGAGACACCTTCAGAGACTCACAGGGAATGAGACTCCAAGATCAGGCAATGAGGTAATGAGCACAGGTGCCTTAAATAGGGAGTTGCCTGATCAACCAATTTAGATTAAAAGCAACGGTCACAAGAGTTCTTGGGAGCTGCGCATGCGCAGACCATAAGGATGACGGACGGCCTCGATTCAGGATAGGTACCGGCAGGAAGGCTAGGGAGCCACGCACCAGCGCAGAGGCACTCGCGTTCCAGTGAGTGACACTTAGTAGCAGAGTGTCCCAGGGATGAAAGGGAAGGGTGTCGGGGGGGAAATACCAGCGGACGGTTTCCCAGGGAACAAGGGAGAAAGTAAGGCTGGGTGCACAACACAGGGTTTGCAGCCGATTATCAGGCCAATCACACCATAAATGACCATTCGACCAAATATTGCATTAGCTCCAATGATGAACGATTATCGTTCCAAAGCACATCGTACCATTTCCTTTTGAACTTCAACTAAAAAGGTCATTCAACGATGGAACCATGTCTTTCTAATTCTGCAGTGTGTATGCACTCATGACCGGCAGTGTCCATAGATCTCTATGGAGTGTGCAGAGTGACGATCTATTCAGCAGATGGTTATGACAGATGAAGAGCACAGATCTGAAGGTAAATTATGTAAATCATGTACAGTGTGCACACATGAATCACATGCTGATCAGGACTTTTTCCTTTTTTCAGTCATTTGTAAAATCGTTAAGCATATCACATCGGGAGAAATTTTCTGTAGTGTGTATCCAGCCTATCATAAATATAATACCAATTAATCTGTATTTATCATTGTAATTTTCCCCTTTCAGTGTAATTTTGTTTTTTTCCTCCTTAGTCTCACTCTCTCTCCATGCTGGATCTGTTTCTTCTCATCCTTCCTGTTGCTGTACAGTCACCTGGCTCACTGTCACTTACAATCCCTTTCACTAGCAGGAACATCATTTATTTTCCCAGCAGTGAAGGGGATTTTAGATCACCTGACTGGCAGATTAGACCCCTTTAATACACCACAGGAGGGGAACCAGTGGTGGGGACAAGGTCCCATAGGTGAAGGTGTCAGGGGAGGAGGGCACAATGTGTGACGGAGGAGGAAAGGGGGTCAACTGATCACTTACTAGAGAAGCTAAAGGCTCAAAGACCCAGTCCAGCAGAGGTATGGTTTTTGTTCAGTAAATCTTGAAGGAGACAGTATGAGCAGCAGATCAGCTTAGGAACCTCACTATGCTGCTTCTTGTGCCCTATAATCTCTGCTATGCTGGAGTAGGTAACAGTGTGGAGAAGTTTTTGGCCTTGTCTGCTTAACACACAAGTACTTTCAAGCTCCACTGAGGAATCAGATTTCATTTTTTTTCTGGTTTAGCTGACAATGCAAGGAAAGACCTTGGTAGGGTTTTGTCTTGTTTTTCAATTAAAAACAAAAATCAGAGTCCTGAATTATATTGTACTGAGCACTTGAGATAGAGAAAACCGCAAGCAACATTGAAATTGAGTGAAGCCACAAACCATGCAATTAGTGAGTTTTTGTGGCAATAGAAATTGTGGAATTTTCCCAGATTAAACTCATTTCATCAGTAGCCTTTCTGGATACTGTAAAAGTGAAGGGTTATCTATTCTATCCACTGCTGCTGGAGCCAGGGTGGGCATTTGTGCAGGGTCCCCCATGTCATGCAGATCCCTCCCATCAATGAATTTTCAAATGCGTTAAGTGGCCAACAAATCCGACATCCCACATATATTTATGTTTACAGTAATTCTGGGTACTGTACTGCCATGTATGCAGGGAGGAGTGGACAGCGTGAGGAAGGCAGCAGAATAGACTAACTGTGTGCTTGAGACCTTCCCCATGTCACTAGGTGATGCCCAGCACACAGCTAAGAGAGCAGGGGATTCTGCAGAGCAGAGGAAAGAGGAAGAGTTATGTCATTATATCTTCTCATCCTGTTAATGAGTAAGTAATGTTAATTTTTGATGCAGAGTGACATTCCACCACCAAGCATGGGACGTCAAGTCTAAGTTTTTAGCTACATAAAAATGTTTTTAATAACCAATATTGACTGAGTTTACCTTTAGGGGTGGGAGAGAATTATATTAATTTGGAGAATATGCAGTTGAATTGGTTTGGTTTTTTTTGGATGTGTCCATTTGAAGGGCTCAAACACACAGAATGTTTATTTTTGATGTTTCCAGTGCTTCAGTGACCATGGAGGATGTGCTCTCATAAAGAGCTCTATGATAACAAGTGCTATCACCTTCTGGTGGAAACACTAACTAATCTGCAGGTAAAATGCCATTTTATAGTGCGCTATAGTCCATCTTCTCTATAAATTGTAGAGTATTGCTACTTTGTTTAGTAGTGGGTGAAGCTTTTATGTGCAGTATTCACATAAGTCTTTCATCTTTGTCCTGTGCCCTATCTACTCAACAAAAACCCTACTGGCTGGTACTTGTACTGGTTAACAAAGGAAGCCAATGAGTCTTCAATGCAGCTAATAGGAATCAATCCTGGGACTGCCACATTTTTACAGGGTCTATATTAGAGATGGGCGGGTCCGGTTCTCCGAGAACCGAACCCACCCGAACTTTGGGTATCCGAGTACCGAGCTGAGCAGCTCGATACTCTCCCGCCCATTCTGAATCCAAATCGAGGCCGAACGTCATTGTGACGTCGTCGGATCTCGGGGCTCGGTTCTCGCGATACTTCAACTTTATAAATACACGCCTCCACAGCAATCCATCGCCATTTGACAGAGGGAGAGAGCAGGGTGTAGTCATAGGCTAATTAGAGCAGGGACAGAGAATACAATATTGTTCTTGCAATTGCTCTAACCAAAATCGCTAGTGCAGAGAGGAGGATAGAGGTTTATTATTTTTTCTTCATATTTGGCACTCCCCAGCGCTTTTGGGGTGTCCCCCATAATTGTGCATAAATATTTCTGGCTGTCAAAAGTCATATCTGTCAGCAGTATCTACTAAATAATTTTTAGCACTCCTCAGTGCTTTTGGGGTGTCCACCCTAATTGTGCATTAATATTTCTGGCTGTCAAAAGTCATATCTGTCAGCAGTATCTACTAAATAATTTTTAGCACTCCTCAGTGCTTTTGGGGTGTCCTCCCTAATTGTGCATTAATATTTCTGGCTGTCAAAAGTCATATCTGTCAGCAGTATCTACTAAATAATTTTTAGCACTCCTCAGTGCTTTTGGGGTGTCCTCCCTAATTGTGCATTAATATTTCTGGCTGTCAAAAGTCATATCTGTCAGCAGTATCTACTAAATAATTTTAAGCACTCCTCAGTGCTTTTGGGGTGTCCTCCCTAATTGTGCATTAATATTTCTGGCTGTCAAAAGTCATATCTGTCAGCAGTATCTACTAAATAATTTTTAGCACTCCTCAGTGCTTTTGGGGTGTCCTCCCTAATTGTGCATTAATATTTCTGGCTGTCAAAAGTCATATCTGTCAGCAGTATCTACTAAATAATTTTTAGCACTCCTCAGTGCTTTTGGGGTGTCCTCCCTAATTGTGCATTAATATTTCTGGCTGTCAAAAGTCATATCTGTCAGCAGTATCTACTAAATAATTTTTAGCACTCCCCAGTGGTTTGCGCTCAGAATGGATTCAAAGCAGTCCACATATGATCTGAATGAGCAACCAGGTTCTGTCACCAGTCCTGATGTTAGTGTTCCCAGTACGTCATCTGGCCAAGGCGATGTCAAACAACAGAGTGTTTTCAAATTAGTGCAAAAAACAAAAAACAAAAAAAAGTGTAACTGAGCAAAAGTTAAGTGACGATAAAAAAAAAATTGCAAGCATGCCATTCTACACACACAGTGGCAAAGAGAGAATGAGGCCTTCACCTTTGGCTATTAGTGGCAGATCCCAAAAAGTTACCCAGCCTACAATTGGTGCACAACTACTGTTACGCGTCAAAGCCGAGCTGCAAGATAACAGTGAGGCATTACAGGAGAATATTTGCTCTGATTCACAAATGACAACAATCCCTGTGGAGAGTCCATCCAACAGTGGGATGTCTAATCGTGAGCATTCTGCTGATGTGTGCCTTAATAGCCCGAGTGTAGCCGGTGATACCCAAATTGAGGATGCCACTTTGGAATTAGAAGAGGATGAGGGGGAGATTTGTGTAGGCGACGAGGGCGCTAATGATGATGTTGATGATTATGATGCAGACAGATACCAAATTGCCTTTCTCAATTTCTATTTATATTCTAGATTATATAACGGCTGAATAGTTTTCTATTTTACTCCTAGTGGAGAGAGGATCTGATGCAGACAGATACCAAACTGCCTTTGTCCATTTCAATTTATATTGTACAGTATATATAACGGCTGAATTTATTAGTATTTTATACAAGTGGAGGGGGGCCTAGAGAGACAGAAACCAAACTGGCTTTCTCCATGTCAATTAATATTGTACAGTCTATAACGGCTGGATTTTTTTGTATTTTATACAAGTGGAGGGGGGCCTAGAGAGACAGAAACCAAACTGTCTTTCTCCATGTCAATTAATATTGTACAGTCTATAATGGCTGAATTTTTTAGTATTTTATACAAGTGGAGGGGGGCCTAGAGAGACAGAAACCAAACTGTCTTTCTCCATGTCAATTAATATTGTACAGTCTATAACGGCTGGATTTTTTTGTATTTTATACAAGTGGAGGGGGGCCTAGAGAGACAGAAACCAAACTGTCTTTCTCCATGTCAATTAATATTGTACAGTCTATAATGGCTGAATTTTTTGGTATTTTATACAAGTGGAGGGGGGCCTTGAGAGACAGAAACCAAACTGGCTTTTTCCATTTCTTTACATATTTAACTATAAGTGTAGGGTGTAATATACATTCAAAGACGATGGCTGCATTGCCAATATGCATAGATGGAGAGGAAGACAATCTGTTTTGTGTGTAGAATAGGCCTACCAACGAAGAATTAAACTGTTTTTTTGGATGATTTATTACCTCAACAATTAGATTACTTGTCTCTAAAACAGTTGGAGCACTAAATTGGGTTAATTTAGGCCCAAAAACATGGATTTTCCAAAAAAATAGCAAAACAAAACCAAACAAAACCAAAACCAAAACCAAAACACGCAATGGCAGTTTTGTAAAACCAAAACCAAAACACGACGGTAATCCAGATCCAAAACCGAATCCAAAACCAAAACACGGGGGTCAGTGACCATCTCTAGTCTATATGTAGACTACTACCTATGGTCAACAGCAGTACCAGGAGTGGAGGCGAACCAAGGTCTAACTTTACAATGCTGCCAATACCCATAGCGAAACTAGCAGAGTTTTTGCTTGAATCATGCCCCATAAACCCCATTTGTCCAAGGTGAACAGGGGCAATAGTGTACACTTTGCGGTGTGGCCACTGCTAACTGGGGGTGAGACTTGGTGGATCGGGCTGTGGCTTATTTTGATTTTCCATTTTAAAATATTGCAACGTATGTTATCTGTTGCAGAATATAAGCATAAACATGTCAAATTTACTGTAGCACAATTTGACCAGTGAATTTATATCTACACACACCATGACAAAGAGCATTCCTAAGAGGGTTTGACTGACACGAGTAGCTCCAGTGTGCAATGTTCCCATGATAGGTCCTCACCTGTGACATCTTCGATTTCCTCCTTCTCATCCTTCAAATTACATCCTTCATCAGTCTCCTCCACTAGGTCAACAGTCAGTATGTTGTCATTGACCTCACCTATACAGTAAAATTCAAATTTATGAGCACACATTTGAAAGCACTGTTATCATAAGAACGTGCTCTGCTTAAAATGTAATACACTGGAAACGTAGGTCACAACATTTCACATAGTATTTATGTATGGACAATGCCAAATAAAGTATATATTCTATACAAACACATGGAATCTAACAAACACATTTTAAGATGGAAAATCTGATGTATCCTGCACTCTTAAATAATAGGGTAAAAATAATAGAAGATTGCCATCTTAGTGGCCAAGCACTGTTCCTCCCAACTTGCTGATCCCTTCTTTTTCATCTTCTTTGTCTGAAATTCATTCTCCTCTGTGGGTTGCAGAAATACACCAACCTCCTGGATTTGCCTTCCAATTGGTGGAGCAGTTCTCTGCCAGGCTCGTTCCGTTCCTTTCCACTGATATAGTACAGGTAATATGGAAAACTTCTTTTCACTGAACTCCTAACTTAGTGATTGTACTACATGTGTAGAATTAAGATGTTTCAATTGATTTAAAAATAAATACACCTGTCAGTGAGAGGTCCCACAATTGACTACTGCATTTCCAAATGAGAGCTTCATCATGAAGATCAAATAATATTCAAAGCAAACCCCAGAAAGATTATTGAAATGCACCAAATGGAAAAAATATATAAGATATATATATATATATATATATATATATATATATATATATATATATTACTGGAGCACTGCCAAATCCATCATAAAAAAAAGAGAAAAAATATAGCATAACAGTGGATTTATCTAGATTAGGCCATCCTCAGAAACTGAGCATCGTTGCGAGACGGACACTTGTTGGAGAGGCCCTAAGAGGTCTATGGCAACTTTGACAGAGTTAAAAGTTTATATGGATGAGATGGGAGAAACGGTCACATAAAGCCAAGGAACTTAAAAAAAACTGCTCTTCATGATAGGGTGGCAAAGAGAAAACTATTGTTGAAGAAACCTCACTTAAACGATCACCTAGAGCTTACCAGAATGGAAGACCCACACCAAATGTAAGAAGATTCTATGGTACGACCAAGACTGAACTTTTTGGCCTTAAGGCTATGTGCTATGCTTGTGCAAACCATAGAGCATCATCCCAAGACCACTATCCTTACTGTGAACCATGGTGCTGGTAGTATCATACTATGGGTATACCTCTCTGCTTCAAGAAGTGGAAAACTTGTCAATACAGGAGGCAAAATGGATTGAGCAAGATATAGAAATAGTGGTAAAAAAACAAAAACCTTGCTGTAGTCTGCAAGAGGCCTTTAAATGGGGTCCAAAAATGAATATTTCTACTCGACAATGATTTAAAGCGTGCATGTGTATATATATATATATATATATATATATATATATATATATACATATATATTTTCTTACCAGGGCCATATCTGTGTGAAGTTTGTATGTTTTCCACATGTTTGCATGGGTTTGTTCCGGGTACTTTGGTTTCTACCCACTCTCCAAAAAAACATAGTGGTAGTCTGACAAAATGGACCCTAAATATTCACTGTACAGCACGGTGTAATATGGTAGCGCTATATTAGCAACTACAAACATGCCTAGCGAGACTTTGGGCAGGCTCTCTCTACTGCAAACTTATCCTGTTCTCCTCTCTTCCTATTACTACCATCATGTTATCAGTGGCAGGTTTATCATCTGTGTTTGTCCTCTCTCTCTGCGAGCGAGACCCTTTCTCAATACATGAAAAGTTGGTCAGCTTATTAAAGACGTTCTCCAGTTAAAATAACAATTCTATATTGTGGTTTTAACCTACAAAGTCTTCTGCAATGTCACATTTCCTAACATCTCCTATCTCAGCTCTGGTTCTATCCTTCTTCAAACTAAAATGTAAGGTCTCATGAGCAGGAGACTGGTCAGCCTTTGATTTGACAAGCACTTGGACACCTTTCAAATCAACAACAATAATAACAGTAAGATTGTAATATTTATACCAAGCACGTACACTCTTCTTACACTCAGCATCACAGTAGATGCATTTGAAGTATAAAATAATAAAAGATATTACACAAATGACATGAATATATGTAAAATACCCTATAATAATGTAGTCTTAAAGTTGTTGAGTACTAAGGTCATCACTGATGTCACATGATTCATTGTGAAAATGTTACATAATGGGATGCAAAACTGTCAGTGAAGGCAAAACATACCTGGATATAAGGATCACCTTGTCCAAACACCTTGTTCTATTTCAAAATAAAACTAGTGTATTATAAGGAATAAAACCCTGTACTGCAAATGAAAAAAGATATTAGAAATCCCTTTGAAGTTCCCTAACTTCCATATGGCCCCGAACTCCCCTGCGGCTTCTAATATACTTAGATTTTACAGCGGGCAGTACATTATTCCAGAGATATTATTACAAAATACCTTTTTTAAAATAGGTATGCTAATGTTAATGTAGGACATACAATCTTTACATTCACACAGCTGACCAACTTAGAATATATTTCTTGGCGTTACACAAAAAGGGAGACAAAGTGACTATTTCAAGTTTACTGAGCAGACTCTAGGGGGTAAATTTATCAAGATGCAGATTTGAAAAAGTGAAGCTGTTGCCTATAGCAACCAATCATATTCTAGTTATCATTTATTTAGTACATTCTACAAAATGACAGCTACAATCTGATTGGTTGCTATAGGCAAAATCTCCACTTTCAAACCTGCAGCTTGATAAATTTACTCCTAGGTTTTGAACCAGGGTCACAATAAGTGTCTTAAGGTCATTGGTATGCAGTTCATTGCACCTTACACTACACACCTTGTAATTAGGATATTGTTTAACAAAAATGACAGATATATTCCATATTCTTGACGATTGAATGCTCTGAGGAGATTCAATTGCCCGCAGGGACGCCATCAGGGGGGTACAGGGGGTACTGGCATGTGGGGCCTGGGCTTACCATGGGGGCTCGCTGTACCTGATGGTGGCTGTCCCCCCCTGCATCCCTGCTGCTGCATGCCTGCTTCTGTGAGCCTGGCTGTCATAGACAGGCAGCTGTTAAACAGGATCGCAGGGGACTAATAGCTCCGCCCCTGTGATCATGTGATCCGCCCCCTATCTCTTTCATTTGCTTCTGAGCCTGGCTGTCACTGTGACAGCCAGGCAGCTGTCAAACAGGATCACAGGGGACTAATAGCTCCGCCCCTGCGATCATGTGATCTGCTCCCTCTCCATGTTAGTTACTGGTGTTACCTGCCATCACACATATGTTCCAGTTGCTGCTTTAAGAAGAAGAAGAGAGGCTGCAGCAATCAACAATCTAGGTAAGTACATTTATTTTAAAAAAATATATATTTTAAAAGAGATTACTTGCTGGGATTTTCAGAACTAGCTGTTGCTGTATTGTTTCCTTTTAAGAAAACATAAATAAGTGGTTTCTAACATTGCAAAGATTCTAAATTTTGAACTCTAAATTTTGGAACAGCACCATCAGATAGGAAAAAGGGTATCTTTCTGTGTGCTTCCTCTCGGAAACATCTGAGAATATAGTCTTACTGGAATGCGGTACCAGTAAGTGGTATACTGGATTTAGCTGCCCTGATCTATATATCTGACCAGTCCTCCAGGTCCAGGGTATCTCCAAGGTCTGTTTCCCATTTCATTTTATAAGAAACTTTAATATCCGGATGAGACAAAAGCAAGGAATTGTATAAAGTTTGGGATCAGGTTCTACTAGGAGTGGTTGCCAAGACTGTTACACCAGATCTAGTGAGCAGTATGATAGTGATAAGTTTTTGTTAGAATGAAAAATATTCTTATTTGCAAGTATTAGGGAAAATATTTATTAGGGAGACCACAAGATGCCTGCAGTTGTTTGATCAGGGGGTAGATACCAGACTGATGAAAGAGATGCCAATCTAACAACTCTGCAGATGCTGTGATTTAAGCCCGGTGTTTTCTTGGACCATATGATTAGGGAGAGTACATGTTATAAATATACATGATGTGCAACAATTGGATCTTTCCTTTAAGAGCTAATGTGTGAACCAAAATATGACAGTTGTGCTACATTTATACATAGCAAATGAGGCTGGTCTTGAAATCCGTCTAATGGTGTCACATATTATTCTTTATATTGGGTTGTACAGATATATTCCCGGAGACCTTCATGGAGGATTGGTTGCTTCAATTATTTGGAAGAGATACTACTCAATTGATCATTGAACGGGCACACCGTATTTCTAATCTGAGACCCCCACCTGGTGCTCCCCCGTGCACCTTTATTGCAAAAATTCTTAATTTCAAGGACAGAGATACTATTCTTCATCTTACCTGGACCAAGGGTCCATTGATGTGCCACCAACAAAGGATGGTTGTTTTTCCAGATTTCTCTATTTACATATAGAAGAATCAAGCTTAAATTTTACAGGTCAAAAGACGAAGACAGGATTTACAGTTACTCTATGCCATGCTCTTTCCAGCCCAGCTGAGGGTGGTCTTGGATGGCACCACTCACTTTTTGAAATCCCCACAGCCTGTTGTTGACTGGCTGGACCGCAATGTTCATTGCTGATACCTATCTGGATGTTTCCATTCTGCTATGTTATTACTGATGGACGGTAGTGGCATCGTATAATACTGCCTCAAGTTAAAATTTCTGTGATTCACTCTAATGGTGTTTTATATATGTCTGATATTCTCTATGTCCATCTGTTGTTGTGTTTTATTTGCTGTTTGCAAAGCATTTTGAATCATTTTCTATTATTCACTTTGACCATTTTACTGGAAATACCATGATGTCAGGGCCTTCCACCTCCTTCCTTCACCCCCTTTTTCTATTTCTAGTCCCCTTTATTTCAGTTTTCTTCTTTTTTGTTTGACTCTGCCCCCCTAGGAGAGTTTTTGTTGGAAGATATTTTGTTGGAATGTTTGGGACCCATGTATGCCATAGTTGGTTTCGGGTATACAGGGTGGGATTGGGAAACAGTTTGGATGTTTAATTTTTTATGTCTGTTTGTAGAATTAGGTAATGTGTCATGTACTGCATTTTTTATTTTTCTGTCCCGTTTCTTTTGCTGGAAATAGGTGTCAAGTTGTCTGTGTCAGCTTGGGTTAGCAGTGCTTGTAGCACAACCTTTCATGTGTCTCCCCCATATATTATCTTCTACTATGGCGGCTAGGCCACCTGGGAGCAGGCTCCTCCGTTTTTTAACTTGGAATGTCAGGATCTCAATGACAAGGTTAATAGGTCGTTGCTTATAACTCAACTAAAAAAATATGATGCAGATGTAATTTGTCTTACTGAAACTCAATTGCTTGGTGGTAAATTGTGCGCACTTAATAAGCAGTGGTTTGGGTGGTCAGATCAAGCAATCCATGCCTTTAACTCTAGGGGAATGTCACTGTTTATTTCGAAACAAGTTCATTTTATTCTGGATACAGTCCAATCAGACCCACTGGGCCAATTTGTATTCATAAGGGGTATGTTTAACTCTGCCCTGCTGCCTCTCCTAGTGATATATTTTCCACCTCCTTACAATCGTGATTTGTTTTAAAAACATAGTGACTTTATGTCCTTAAGCCCTGAAACAACATTACTCTGCTTTGATGACCATTACTATTAGATGGCAGGAGTGGCGGTGGTCTGTCACTCGGGGGGAAAACAAAATATGTCCAATTATTGTGTAAGATGGGGTTGGAAGATGTATGGCATCTAAGACATCTGAGGGATGACCAGTTCTCCTGTTTCACAGCCTCCTATCATGCCTTCTCCAGCATTAATAAGGGCCTCTTGTCCACAAGGCTGGTGCCGGCCGATGTTGATGTGATTTATTTACCTCGGGGGATTCCTGACCACTCCCCACTGGCCCTTACTATCAATATCCACAGCTCCAAGGGACAAACATTTTGGAAATTTAATCCCTTCTGGCTAACTCTGCTGGGTGATGGATCTGATCTGGTGTCCCAGTGGGAGGAATATTTTGCTACTAATGTACATACAGTGGGTACCCCCATTCTTTGGGATGCTTTTAAAGTGTTCCTGAGGGGATCCCTAATCTCTAGTGTCAATCATCTACACAAGGGTCTAGACTGAAAGGTGAGAAATTGGAACGGGAGAACCAACACTTGGAGGAAGTATATATTACCTCCCATTTTTAAAACTGATAAACTTCGATGGTTGTCTGCCCAGAGGGAGAGGTCGGATTACCTCTTGGTCGAATTTTCAAAATTATAGCTAAATACCTCCCTCTCTGTCTTCAGAGCTAATATCACAGAGCCAGTATTGTTTAAAGTAAATATAAATGAAAAGGCCATTACTTGTAATGGGAACCGATCAGTGGAAAACACATTAGCAGGTGCATGCAGCCATCTATCTATAACAGTTCTCAGCCCCACATTATCAAATAAAGATATAGCACAAAGTACATAAGAAAGAGGGAAATGTGTGAAAAAAACTATTATGACTTTAGTGAATATTTCCTATTGCTTTGTTTGCATTGATTCATTTTTGTGTCTTGCTGCTGGGTATTCACCATAAACCAGCATTATATGATAACATTGTCCTTTAGTAGCTACCTTACTTTAACTTGTGTAGTAATCAGGAAGTTTTATAGGGTTCAGTTTTCACATTGTTTGTCTGCTCAGCAATGCACTGCACATGAGCCAAAACTTATACCAAAATTACATTTACACTTTATTTACACTTACAGTGCCTTGCACCTGGAGAGGTGGATTAGAGCATTCATGTGTGTACATTCAGTACTGTAGAGGCAAAAAAGGCAAGTCAAGCATACCCCCTTTAGAGATGCATCCTAGTAAAGTGGGTTGTTCCCCTGTTTTAGTGGGAACCAGCCCCAGGCTTTAGTACTGATGCAGGTCATTGATTGGAGGAGGCACATTCATTCTTTCTAAAATTATTTACTTCTTTATTTAAACATTTAAAGAAACTTTGCTTTGTATGCCCTTCTAAAATCAGTTGCCAGTGGCAGCTGTCTTATATTGCTACATTATAGGTTCACACCTCCAGAACTGTTTCAAGGGGCAGATGGTCCGGACAGGAGTCTGGGGCAGAGAGTTATAAGGAGTAGTACTACGTGCTCTGCCCCTTGTCCCTTCCTCTCCACTTTTCCCTACTTGCCTCACTTATCCAGCCTTGGCCTGTTTGTTTCCTGGGATGAAGACTGTATGGGAGACAGTGATGAAGATGATGCCAGCACAAGTGGGAGAATGACAATCACCTATCTCCCACAGCCCCAACAGCTCAGGAATGTGAACAGGCCAGGCATAGAGGTGGCACATTGGCAAATAGCGGAGGTGGGAGAATAAGATATGGGTAGACGTGGGAGTGCTCCCCCCCTCTAACACTCCACAAAATAATGTTAACTGAAGTAAAATAAATAAATAATGGGTGGTCATGGAGGGCAGATAACAGGAGGTGGTAAGGAGGTAGGGGCACTAGATAGACACAAGACATGAGGAAATAATGAAGGAAGGACAGATAAATGGAGGTTGGGGGTGAACATAAGACAAGGGAGTAGCAGATTTTAATGACATGGGTTTAGTGTTGCCATTCGTAATATAAGGGGCAGGGTTGACAAGAGCATTGTGACACTTTGGAAAAGACAAGCTTTGTAGGACAAAATAGCTGGGAGCCATATATGATTTATGTGTGTGTATTCAATGTTATGTCTGTGGTGTTTGTATGTTTGGTGAGGGCAGGGTCACCATCAGGGGGTCTGATGGGCAGGAGGCACTGACAAGGGGCCAAGACTGCCAAGGGAGCCCACTTTGACTTGCCTGCCCACCCCTTTGAATTAAACTTAAAAAAAAAAAAATCCCAGCTTTGCGACAGATCCCAGTCTCTGATAGGCTGTAAACATACCGCTCAGTGACCTCATTAGCATGCGGTGCGCTACCAGTCTATCAGTGAATGGTTGCTGCTGCATCACATCAAAGAGGGAGAGAGCTGTAGAGGAAGAGCGCAGGCAAAGAAACATCAACGTAAGTGAATTGAGGGGTATCTGCTCCTTTACATGAGGAGCAAAAAAGGGACATAGCCAGGTAGTATCTGGATCCACTCATGGTTCTGAAGTCTCTTGTTTGTGTAGAACGGCCTGACATCACTGACACTGGTATTGTACTACACTGCCTCCTTACTGCCAGAACACACTGTTTTCTTGGTGCATTAAATACACAAACCATGGTATTATCAACAGCTGGCTCCTAACTGCTCATTTTCTATCTATATACAGCCCAAATTTAATGGAGATCATTATTATGGACTGTGGTTATATTTACTGAAGAACTAAATACTTTTGCAAATTAATAGAATGGATATATACACCATTCAGCCATAACATTAAAATAACTTGTAAGTGAAGTGAATAACGTTGATTATCTTCTTACAATGGCAACTATCTTTACCATTTCTGTTCATTGCTTATGTTTTTTCTGTGGAATAAAAATACAAATAAAAAAACTACTATCAATGCTGCGGTAAAAGTCTAAAAACGTTATTTATTCAAATATTTTAACTGGTAGTTTTATGAAATAATATTATATTAGGACTGATTGGTAATATCTTTTATATTATATTTATATCTTTTATATTATCTTTTATATTGGTCAGTCATCATCTATTACTATGACATCATTAATGATTGTATAGCCTCTGGATTGTGTTGATATAGGAAGTTCATTCGTTTTCCTGGTGCCAGCGGTGTAGTTGGGCATCTCCAGTATTTTCATGTCAGGACTCGTTTGTTTGGTCTCATGAGAATTAGACGTAAGCGTTGAAGAAGGTGCATCTTTCTCCTCTGGCAACACAATTGGTTTGTTTGCTTTCGATTGGTTTTCTCTTATTTCCATGAACTGCGGATATATAAACAGTAGAAAACCATCATTGATTTTGAATTAAGTTGATCATCTCAAAGTTGTAAATCATTTTTAAGGCATTAACAGGCAATCTGTGGTTCTCCATCTGTTGCAGAATTACATGTATCATAATGCTGGCACTTTTACAATTCTACAACAATTGGAAAACCGCAGGTTACCCAAGCCTGCTTTAAGGAATAAACTGTTAAAAGAATATAAGTGTCTTTTCCTCACCTCCAATGGTAACAATTTGTCTACTCGCTTTGGTTCATCATTAAGAGTATGGAAATCTTCATATGTATTTAGGAACAGATCTCTGTCTAAGAATGCTGGTTTGATGTTTTCTTCAACCTAGGAACAGATTAATAATCACTGTGTAAATGTCAAGACTTGATTGGTTCGGGTAGATATGAATGTATCTAGGACATAGTCATCATCATCATCTATTTATTTATATAGCGCCACTAATTCTGCGGCGCTGTACAGAGAGCTCACTCACATCAGTCCCTGCCCCATTGGAATTTACAATCTAAATCCCCTAACATACACACAGAGACCAAGAGAGACTAAGAGCAATTTAATAGCTAGCCAGTTAACCTACCTGCATGTTTTTTGGAGTGTGGGAGGAAACCGGAGCACCTGGAGGAAACCCACGCAAACACTGGGAGAACATACAAACTCCACATAGATAAGGCCAAACTCATGACCCCAGTTCTGTGAGACAGAAGTGCTAACCACTAAGCCACCGTTCTGTCCAATAGTCAAGAAGGTGTCAGGCGCTGTCCCCACACTGTCCATACATGCCGGAGATGTCTCCTGTGCCGAGCCGCGTTAGTCTACGGGACGTACTTCTGGCTTTCGCTGTGTGCGCATGCATAGTAGGTCCTTCTATCTGCTGTATGTCGGCGGTCAGGTGCATCTGACCGCCGAAATCATGTCCTTCCAATCAGGGGCCACATATTGGTATATAAGGACCACTTTTCACCATTCTGGTGCCAGAGTATTGGTTTCACCAGCTCCAGCGTTCCTGACTCCAGTTTCCTTGTCCCTGTTGTTTGCTACTTTGGTCCTGACTCCTGGCTTGTTCCTGACTACCCTCTTGTCCTACGATTTGATACTATCTGCTATCTGGATCTTGACCTTTGGCTCGCCTCTGACCTACTCTTTGGATTTTCACTGTGTACTACGCTATCCTTTGGTATCTGAACCAGATTGCACGACCATTCCTGTTTTCTATCCGCTGTTCTGATAACTAACTTGGAGAACTGCGACCTGCGCACCTCACGCAGCCAAGACCAAACCTCCTTGTGGGGGTCCCTGGTGAAAACCGGGGGTGCTTTAGACGGGGGCACTGACAAGGGGCCAAGACTGCCAAGGGAGCCCACTGTGACCTGCCTGCCCACCCCGTTGAATTAAAAAAAAAATTAAAAATATCCCAGCTTCGCGATAGATCCCAGTGTCTGATAGGCTGGAAACATACCAGCCTATCAGAGACTGGGTAGTATAGATTAATAGTATAAATGAGCTTCTAGGATATTTCACTTTTAGTAGATGCCTGGAGAGTCCCTTTGTCCACTCAAAATTACATTATATTTACATATAGGCAGAGGTGGGGAACAGATGTCAGCCTGTACTTTCAATGAAAAGACTTTTGGTGAAACTGGGTATATTTTATGAAGAACAGAACATTTTTATAGCCACAAATAACAAGATTAATAAAAATGAAAATATACAAATGTGATACAAGTCATAGAGAATTACATGTATCTGAATTCTGGCACTTATAGTTCTACAACAATCAGATAACCATGACTTTCTCAAGCCCACATTAGGGAATAAATTGTTATAAGTTAAAAACATTTAAGTGTCATTTCCTCACCTCCATCGGTAACACGTCCTCTTCTTCCTCCAGTTCATCAATGAGGGTCTGGAAATCCATATTTATGTCTGGGGACAGATCTGGGTCTAATAATGCCGGATGGATGATTTCTTCAACCTAGGAACAGATTCATAATCACTGTGTAAATGTCAGGATTTAACTGGTGCGAGTACACATAAATGTATCTTGGACATAGTAATTAAGGATTATTTGCGAATGTGCAAAGCTGCGGCCCTGCAGAGATAATACCGTTATGATGTCATACACCTATGACTGCGCCTGTTTATACAGGTTCTTCTAGTGATTGGTGCTACTAGATGGTGGTGACTGCAGGGGTGTAATACTGTACTCCTTATGATACCAGGAGCTGGAGGATTGGGAAGTTCCATTTTCAAAATGGACTGGGCACAAAACAGCACTTCAATCTCCTCACATGTAAAACCAGATATATATCACAGAATACTATATTTAAATGAGTAGTAATAAAGAACCAATATCCTCTTACTATTATCTCATCTTACTAAGATGGAAATGAGTTTTCAAGGAGATAAACATTGTAAAAGTTGTTATTAAATATGGGAGTGATCCAGAAATTCAATGTTACGTCTGTGCTTTTTGTATGTTTGGTCAGGGCAGGGTCACCATCAGGGGATCTGATGGACGGGGGGCACTGACAAGGGGCCAAGACTGCCAAGGGAGCCCACTGTGACCTGCCTGCCCACCCCTTTGAATTAAACTTTAAAAGAAATAAAAAAATATCCCAGCTTTGCGACAGATCCCAGTCTCTGATAGGCTGGAAACATACCAGCCTATCAGAGACTGGGTAGTATAGATTAATAGTATAAATTTCACTTTTAGTAGATGGCTGAAGAGTCCCTTTGCCCACTCAAATTTACATT
Organism: Mixophyes fleayi; assembly: GCF_038048845.1. Lineage (NCBI taxonomy): Eukaryota > Metazoa > Chordata > Amphibia > Anura > Limnodynastidae > Mixophyes > Mixophyes fleayi. Next base: position 394,108 of record NW_027445881.1, on the reverse strand, counting down.
ATATTTACATATAGGCAGAGGTGGGGAACAGATGTCAGCCTGTACTTTCAATGAAAAGACTTTTGGTGAAACTGAATACATTTTATGAAGAACAGAGCATTTTTATACCCACAAATAACAAGATTAATAAAAATGAAAATATACAAATGTGATACAAGTCATAGAGAATTTCATGTATCAGAATGCTGGCACTTATAGTTCTACAACAATCAGATAACCATGGCTTTCCCAAGCCCACATTAGGGAATAAATTGTTAAAAGTTAAAAACATTTAAGTGTCAGTTACTCACCTCCATTGGTGTTTCAGGTGAGTCCTCCGATGGACGTCCTTCTACTCTCTTTGGGAGCTTTACACCACGTGGCCAAATTAGTGTCTCCATATAGCCTGGGGCAATCTTCCGGTGTTGTCTATAGAGATGTCTCTTCAGCAATTTCTTCTGTCTTTCATAGCATAGGTGACGTCTTTTATGTTTTATTTTCCAGTTATCTGTTGGGAGAAGAAGAGGGTCTAGAAACAGATTAGTGAAGACCTGTCAATAAAATTCTATACAGTCACAGTACACAGGATGTAAAAGCCACTTCTACATAAACTCATCGTAGGGCCCAGGTCAAACACTTGATAAGAGGATCCTTCTTTCTACATACCTGCTCGCACACGTCTATTAGTGTGCACAGTGCTCATTTTGTTGATACTAGCCTGTACTGGACTCTCAGAGTTTGCACTGATCTTAATTTTCATCACTAATTGTGCTTTGTTTTTAGTTTGCTCGTCATAGATGTCCCCTTGTACAGCAGTTTCAGTCCTTGCAGTTATCTCTTCATGTATGCCAGACCCTTCTGTCTCCATAACATTGTCATATGGTTTTCTTGCTTCTGCCTGCCGCTGGATAGATGCCTCTGTCTGCTTTGCTTCCTCTTGCTCCAATTGTATGAACCTAAACCACACAAAATCAGTTTAGAAATGGGGTAATAAAGCGGATAGCCTATTGTTATGCTAGTTTAGGGAGAAAATCTTACTTCTTAGCCATCTTGTAGATCTTACGATCAGCTTCACTCGTTTTTGTCCATTCTCTTGCAGTATAGCGCACACAATCCTTTAGCTTCATATCGGGACGAATACGCGCAAGTACTGGACTGTGAATAATAAAATTAGATTACAGTTTAGTTTAATATTATTTATACAAACATTGTAGTCCTTCCAAACATGTGTTACTAGAACAAAAACATCACCTGTAATGTGAAATGACATTTGATTAGAAAACAATTTATTTACTGTCCCATCTCTGTTTTCATTTGGGGCTTTAAAATTAAATGTTTTTTGATTCACTGTCATTGGTTCTTCACTATTGTTAGCAGTTTGTAATTGCAGGGACATAGGGGCTGTAAATATTATATTTAAAATATCTAACTGACACATAGTGTGGTGCATGTGATTCTGGTAATCATATTCTAGCTGACGTGAATATCCATGTACAATAATTGAGATTTGGAATGACAGTACTCTGGGCATTTTACTTTTCAAATATTTAAATTCTATTGAAAAATGTAGATTTTTTAAACTATAATACTGTAATACTGATAATGGTAATGGGACCATCCCCACCCCAATAGGCATCATTGCTGGTCCTGGCTTCAAAGGATCATTCACTTTAAAATAAAGAAGGGGCACCCTCTCAATATCTTGCAATAGCCCCTGTGCTAGACAGCTTGGGCTAATTTTCTCTATAAATGGGAGACCACAAACGCTTATGCAATAAAAATCTCTAAAAAAAAACTTCTGCTTTTTATTTCTTTAAAAACTTTTTTGGTGTAATGGACAAGGGTCTTAGTCTCTCATGTCCATTCTGTTGGATCACTGAGATGTCATAGTTGGCATTTTAGGTCATAGCCTAGGGCGATCAGGAGGAGCGCCATCATTGTTCAGCAGGGGGCTGGTACCCTCTGGGAGGGTAGGGATGCTGTGTTTTATAACTTCCCCATAAAGGTACAAGCCATTTGCTGAACAGATGAAATATAATATCTGGAGTTTCATACACCTCTGATTGAAGCCACATCAAGGAAACCTTTATATATACATTTCCTGTAGGCTGGTGCCCTATATGGTTTTTGGACTATTGAATTTGAATGGATTGTTATGTCTACAGTTGTATTCTTGAACACAGCATCTCAGTATAGAGGTTCACGTACAAATTAAACATTTTAAAGTGCATCCATCATCTACAGACTTTGAAGGCCATTATGATAATGTGCAGAGTGCTGTCACTGGTTCCTACTAAATTGAATTGATATTCAAGAAATATTTGTCTCATTCCACATCTGTTTATGCATTTGAGAATGTTTTGTTTTACCCCAATCATACCAAACAGCAGAATGAATTAACTGTCTTTCTGATATATCTATAAATTTGAAAAAATGTTACTTTGTAAATACAATGTAACATTACTTTACCATGAATAGGGAAAAAAAAGCAAAACACACAGATTTTATCATTGTTACTTTGGTCTTTTGCAGAAACTCCTGTTGAAATGTGAAATTCAATTTGTGTAAAATTTAGCTGTAAGTTCATCCATATCTAGTTGATAAGCCTCATGAATAATGGTTCTGCCACAAAATAGCAGCTTCCTCTGTGTGTAGCTAATAGATGCACTTTAATGATAATGACTAACTTGTTTACATTGTGCCTAGTTTTGCAGGGAGGTGAAGATCGTACAAACGTGTGAACATTACATCAAAGTCCAACTTTCTATCCCTTTATGACCATAATTTTCATTGCAATAAACTTATTAAGCTTTAATAAAATGTATTAATAAAGTAATAGAATGCCAATACAAATCGATATAAATAATATAACATAAATTCTAGGTCTAAATCCAAATGTCAAATAGAAGATAAAGTATGGTACATGCATATCACAAATCTAAATCTAAATAATAGATCAATAACATGAATTCTGCGATAATTTATAGATGTATATTAATACATGTACATATAGTGATATATGCATTCTATGAACGGGAAGGGAAAGTGTATTCTATAGCTTTCAACATATTCTAAAATATAGATACAACCTATTATTTATAACCTTTACATCTGGGAGATATGTGACTTGCTGGTATCCACACTTTACGCTGAATTAATCTGGTAACACTTGTCATGTTCCATCAACTAACTAACTGAGCCCAAGTTAATGCTTCGCCCCTCACCTTCACTCAGTGGAAGAAGCCATTTGATAAAGATTATGGCTGGGAGTCAGTAAATATGGAGTTTGTATTCTTATTAGTGTTGGCTCAGGTCACACAATGGATGCATCCATTGTATATCATACCTCTCACTATTGTGAAAATAAAAATAGGAACAAAATAAACCATTCCCCAAAAATGCCCAAAACACAATTCCGACTTACCTAAAGCCCAGAATTTGCTTATTACATTTTAAATGAATTAATTAGAGATATAATGTACCAGACAAATGTATACTTTATGAAACAGGTCATATTAGCAAATATGCATTAATAAATTAAGAGATTAATATTCTATTTAGTTACAATGAACTTAAGTAATTTTAAATGTCTTTGTGGCAGAATAACGTGGAGTGACAGTATTTTTCTTTATAATCATAGAATACAAGTTGCATAATATAGAAATACATTTTGTAACTTTCACAAATGTGTATGAAAACATTCCCATTGTGTATGAAAGCATTCCCATCTAATGTCAAGGTTTAAGTTGTCTGACACCTGTATGTAACCAACACCTCACTATAAGCTTTTACCCTCTTATATCAACCAGTTAGGAGTTTGTTCCGTCCCAGGCTATCATTTGTAGTACCAAGGATAGTCTTGTTGGAATCATTTGGCAGAATAGTCACACTATTAGAGGTCACAACACACACTGATCTTAGTACCTCATTGCCCCAATAATTGTGGGTCGAACATTAGGGCTCGATACTGTAGATTTTTGTGAGTTGATTTCCTGTTTATTAACTGTATAGTGAGATAATCCCAATAAGGGTTAGGGCGCACACTGGAGAAAAATTAGGGGTTACACCGTAATAAATTAGAGGGAGATAGAAGATGGAGAAACCTAATAATAGGCAGACTTTCTCGCTGCTGCAGACCAACAGTGGGCAGCTCAATCCCACTAATAATGATAGATACCACAAACAACAATAAATGAAGGTCGCGCTGCTAGAAAGAAAATCAATGTTGGCTAAATAAACACCACAGTTTACGGAGGATCTCCTGTCAAACAAAATGATTCAATTGACAAATTGCCAGGTAAAATTAACACTGCATTTATTATACTTGTCACTATCCACAATCAATCGGACTTAAAATAGTGCTCCTGGATCTATCAAATAAACCCTATATTAGGGCATACCCAATATAGGACACTATATTTAAACACACATATAAAGAAACATACATAAAAACACACATATAAAAAGGACACAACCGCGGCTGTAGAAAAAAGTTGGTGTACACAGAAAAAGCACATCCAGATATAGAATATTCAATCATAGATCCGGAACATCCAGAGTATTCAGTATATGCTTAGTAGAATGCACACTGTTCTATGAATAATGAGTAAAATACCTCATGGATACGACCTCCTTCAGAGTCAAATGATGTGTGTGGCGAGATAGATCTCAATCACCTTATTTCTATGATCCGTCAATAAAACAGATGATCCGTTTTTTGGATGATATCATTCCTTCTGAGGTTAGCCGGTCTCTAAAGCACGGACTCCGCTGTACAACACAGATCCGGTAATAGTGTTGTCTCAATTCCGGCTGGAGAGCGCTCTTAGTTCACAGTACAGGTTGTTGGAGCCAGTGATAATAAAGGCTTCTTATGGACCGGCTGAGTGGTATAATGCCCCAGAGTGAATTTGAATAATTAAAGATGATTCGCCACTTCAATAGAGACACTTGAATGTTAGAATCGAAGGCACACTTGTATCCATGTATAAAACACACAAACCCCGCCGACGCGTTTCGTGCTTCTCAGAGCACTTTCTCAAAGCTCTGAGAAAGTGCTCTGAGAAGCACGAAACACTCTGGGGCATTATACCACTCAGCCGGTCCATAAGAAGCCTTTATTATCACTGGCTCCAACAACCTGTACTGTGAACTAAGAGCGCTCTCCAGCCGGAATTGAGACAACACTATTACCGGATCTGTGTTGTACAGCGGAGTCCGTGCTTTAGAGACCGGCTAACCTCAGAAGGAAGGATATCATCCAAAAAACGGATCATCTGTTTTATTGACGGATCATAGAAATAAGGTGATTGAGATCTATCTCGCCACACACATCATTTGACTCTGAAGGAGGCCGTATCCATGAGGTATTTTACTCATTATTCATAGAACAGTGTGCATTCTACTAAGCATATACTGAATACTCTGGATGTTCCAGATCTATGATTGAATATTCTATTAACTGTATAGTGACCTTGAAAATAAGTTGTGGTACATTTTCTATCTTTAAATAAAGCCATAATAATGTGTTTATTTCAATTATGGTAAAGGCTTTTGGGAAATTCAGTATTTATAATATGAAACAACAGTTTAAACACACAAATTATAAAATGCCTATTAAGACACATCTGTTTTTACATTGGTACAATAGGTGTTGTCTATTCTATGTATGAGCCCAGTAGGATTGAGCTGTGGCCCATATGTCTGATTAGATATATAGACATTGTCTGTGTCCAGGGGCGTTGAGAGGAGGGGTAGCGGGTTCAAAATAATGGGGCCCGGCCTTCCTTAGGGCCCCAAGCTCACAGTCCGGCATTTTTTTTTCTCCCTCTATCTGTGGAGGGGAGCCCACAAAGTTGCATTACCGGGGCCCCAAATTCCTCTTGGCGGCCCTGTCTGGTCACTTACACAAAACTGAACAGCTATGAGCCAGTGTGAATATCAGGTGGAAAGAAAATTTGTAAGGAAATAGTATAGGGATTCTTTGTGAATACCAGCAATGTCACAATGGGGGAGCACAAGTGCAACGTGAGATTTATAACCAAAGAAGGTTAAATATAATTTACTGGTCTTATAAGAACACATAATAAGAACGATTGTGCTGAAAGGGGAATCAACAAAAAACATCCAAATACTCTATTTATGGGTGAAACAGTAGAGCAAAAGGTAGTGGACACTATAAAAATAATAAAAAAAATAATATTATTAATAATATTAATAATTAATTATAATTTGCATAACACTTTAATAAGCACCCTATAGTGTAAGTAACTCAGAGTTGTACATATAGTACCAGCAATATATGCTCTATCTATCAATACAATTTCCGCTTATGTTATTTCTTGAAATCAATCGAGCAGCCTGCCTTTACTTTTCTGTAATAACCAGGTTGTTTAAACTGCCAAATCTTAAAATGCTTATTAGGACTTACCTGTATTATCACTGATACAAAGGAACTAGTATATATAGCTACAGTTGTTATATATTCTGTGACTAAAGCCACTAGGATTCAGCTTTGGATGGTATATCTGATGATAGATAAGGAGCTGGTGTCTCTGTGTCTGATCAATTCCACGATGCTCATCAGATATGAGGCAGTTTGAATATCTCAGGTGTTCTAGAACACAATTCAAAAATAAACAGCCTCAGCTACTGGCATGTGCCGAGACCAGTACATCAGTTACTGGGTTATTTCCATAGGGTGTTCACTTGTCTATACTAGTGAATAATTCAAATTTGGTAAAACATGTATAGATTTACTAGCAGTACTAGACCTTTTCTCTGGGTGAAGAAGTTCTCATGATTTCAATTCCTTTCGTTTTCCACGACACAGTTTAGATTACAATATTATATGCAACAATATTAGACTATAAGAGGTGTTATGGAGTTAAGGAAGAATTAAGGGTGATGAATAAATCAAGAACAATTAACTTCTAACTCTTTCTAATACTAGTCTGGTTGGTCTTTATCTGGTGTCATGGAAGCCAAACTAAATTTCCTCCACCTCTGTTTCTGCATAAATTTGAAACTTCAGTACCCAGTAAACATGAGACGCATTGTAAGAGATATTGGAGGGGGTGTCTGCGCTAAACAATAACAGTAAGAGTGTAAAATATTAATAGTCACATTCCCTATTTAATAAAACAATATACCAAATTTAATAATATATAAATATAATACATTCATAAAAATAAAAATAAAAAATGAAAAATAGACACATAAACAAAAAAATTATCAATAAATAATGGCAAGTGTATCTAACAAAGACAGAAAACATAAAAAATATACACATAGTGATAGAAATGAACCAATCAGCTGTATATCACTTGCAATACATGAGAATAATGTCAGTTTGTATGAATAACTGTAGCCGGATTCTTAGTCACCAATGGTTGTAAATAATAATCGATAATCGCAGAGAGATTTGATGTAATACTATTGATCCCAGAAATCTGATGAGAATTGTAGCTGATACAGACGAGGTATTACCGATTACGATAGATGAAGCAGGAATGAAAGGAGAATATTGCCGGCTGTAAATATTGTATATGATGTGGTTCAAGTTCTAAATGGTATAATCCTTGATGCATTTCAGTGCTACTGAGCACTTTCTTACATCCGGCAATATTCTCCTCTCATTCCTGCTTCATCTATCGTCAGAGCTTGATTAAGATTTGTCTTTCCATATCGATATACAGGATTTGGAGACCTACAAATGCTACTATGACATCTATGGGCTCATTGTTTCTTTACAACTTCACTGAGTCAGTACAGTCGTTGCACAGTGCACTTTTTCAATTTCATTCACCAGTGACTGTTTTTTTTATTGCTAGTAGCCGGCTACAGTTATTCTTACAAACTAGCATTATTGTCATGTATTGCAAGTGATATACAGCTGATTGGTTCATTTATATCACTATGTCTATATTTTTAATGAACATAAGATGCATAAGTTTTCTGTCATTATTAAAATGTATTAGCTAGTTGCCAGACGGCTAGGATTTTGTTTATGATTTGTTTTGTTTGCAAGCTGGTGAATAAACTAGCTGTGGCTGAAACCTCTGGACTTGTGTGGTTTACTGCTGCTGTTCCTCTGTTACAAGCCGCGGCAGTGCCCAGCCACCGCGACTCACTCACCTGCGTCCCGGCCGTCGCTATGGCGACCGGGACGTCACTTCTGGCCCTGACCCGGCCGTTGCCGGGGCAACGAGAAGACGCTTCGGCGCTGCGTCCCGGCAATGAGAGGAAGCCGGGCGCAGCGCTCACCATATGTTCTAGCCTGTGGGCTAATTAATGCAGCCTATTAATTATGCTGGGGGCTGTGTCTAATTCAGAGCTAGGCTCTGATTGGTGGCCACTGGTATTTAAGGCAATGAGGTCTGCTGCCTCATTGCCGGTTATAGCTTCTGTGTTCCAGTCTGCTGACCTGCTAGTTCCTGTCCTGTATCCTGATATCTCTATTTGACTCCCCGTGTATGACCCTTGGCTTTGATTTGGACCTTGCTCGTGTTTCCTGTGACCCTGATCTTTGGCCTGTTTACCCGTTCTGCTATTTGCCTGTGACCCCTGACCTCAGCTTGTTCATCGATACCGTTGTCTGCTGCCGGCCCTTGACCTCTGCGTGGACCTGACTCCTCTTGGCTGGGTTCTCCCCAGCTGGTACGCACTTCACGACCCTCTGTCAGTCTGCGGCCCAGTCTGTCCCCACCATTAGGGGCTCCAGTGAACACCTGACTGGCAGAGTAGATTCCGGGTTGTGTTGTGCTGGCTGGAGGGGTTCCTAACATTATAACCGGCCCACTCACGGAGACGAAGTTGGAATGGATGCAAGTGGATCCTCACCGTCTCCGGCACAAGCCCTAGCAGCTCATGTTGAGTCCTTATATCAGATGATCCAGGGATTGGCTGAGCGTCTGTCTGTTCAAGAAGAAGCCGCAAAAGTGTCACAACCCACTCCAAGTTCCGTCTGTGAACCTAAGATGAACTTGCCGGATCGCTTCTCTGGAAATAGGTCCCTGTTTCGGAATTTCAGGGAGAGCTGCAAGCTCTATTTCCGATTGAGACCCCGCTCCTCCGGGTCAGAGCATCAAAGAGTCGGGATTATCATTTCCCTTCTACAGGGTGACCCCCAGTCCTGGGCGTTTTCCTTGCCGCAGACCAGTCCTGCCATGCAGTCAGTAGACGCTTTCTTCGAGGCGTTAGGTCTATGACGACCCGGACCGTACTGCCTCCGCTGAAACTCATCTACGGGCCTTGAAACAAGGCCGGAGCTCGGCAGAGGAATACTGCGCTGAATTCCGTAGATGGTCACCTGATAGTGGATGGAATGATCCTGCCTTGCGGAGTCAGTTCCGTCTTGGCCTGTCGGAACAGGTCAAAGACTCTTTGGTGCAGTACCCATCTCCTACCTCTCTGGAGGATCTGATGCACCTCTCCATTAAAATCGACAGGAGATTTAAAGAGCGGAAAATCGAAAAGGAGACGACATCACCTCTATCCGGCTTCAGTCCTGTTCCCACGGATGGTGAGGAACCCATGCAATTGGGGGCGTATCGTCTCTCCCCTGAGGAAAGAGACAAGAGAAGATCACAGGGCCTATGTCTCTATTGCGGCACAAAAGGCCACTTCTCCCGTTCCTGCCCGAATAAGCCGGGAAAAGAGCATGCCTAGGGAACAAGGGGAAAGTTCACCTAGGTCTGCAGATTGTCTCCCCGAAAAACGCCGTATTGATCCCTGCACAGCTCATGTTTAGTGCTCGTTCAATGGACCTGTCTGCCTTCGTTGATAGTGGAGCTGCAGGCAACTTCCTGGACATCGGGTTCGCCCGCGCGGCTAAAATTCCGATGGTAAAACTCAAGTCCGCTATTACTGTCTGTGGCTTAGATGGAGACTGGTGGCAAGATTTCCTGGGAGACCTCGCCACTACAATTAAAAATCGGAGCTCTCCATTCAGAGTCAATAACCTTCCTTCTTATCGATTGTTCATCAGTTCCCTTGATCTTGGGTCACCCATGGCTTTCCCGTCATAACCCTGTCATGGACTGGGTAAAAGGAGAAATTGTCCAGTGGAGCTCTTACTGTACACAGTCCTGCTTGTCACTGCCCCTGCGGGTGATTCAGTCTATTCCGGAGCAGCTTCCCTCACAATATCATGAGTTCTGGGATGTGTTCTCCAAGAAAGCTGCTGACACCTTACCACCACACCGTGACTTTGACTGTGCCATCGAGCTTATTCCTGGTTCCAAGTTGCCTAAGGGTCGCTTGTACTCTCTCTCTGGTCCGGAGACCAAGTCCATGCAGGAATACATTGAAGAAAATCTGGAGAAGGGCTTCATCAGGCCATCTAAATCTCCCGTAGGAGCAGGATGCTTCTTTGTATCCAAAAAGGACGGAGGACTAAGACCCTGTATTGATTACCGGGGATTGAATCTTATTACAATCAAGAATACCTATCCCCTTCTGCTCATCTCCGTATTATTTGATCAGCTGAGAGGTGCTACTGTCTTCTCAAAAATCGATCTTCGTGGAGCGTATAACCTCATCCGTATCAAGGAGGGAGACGAGTGGAAGACGGCATTCAATACGCACTCTGGCCATTATGAATACTTGGTTATGCCGTTCGGTCTTAGCAATGCACCTGCAGTATTCCAGGACTTAATCAATGAGGTTCTTCGGGACTCTCTTGGTAGTTTCGTGGTCGTCTATTTAGATGATATCCTCATCTATTCCAGATCGCTGTCTGTACATCAGAATCACGTTAAACAAGTTCTACGAAGACTGCGAGAGAACCACCTTTACACCAAACTAGAAAAGTGTGAGTTCGAGGTGCAGAAAGTATCCTTTTTAGGTTACATAATCTCTTCTGAGGGATTCTCCATGGATCCAACTAAGATTCAGGCTATTCTAGATTGGGTGCAACCAAACAACCTTAAGGCGGTGCAGAGGTTTCTGGGCTTCTCCAATTATTATAGAAGGTTCATTCCAGGTTTTGCGGACATCGTGGCTCCCATTGTCGCCCTAACCCGTAAAGGGATGGATCCAACTAATTGGTCGCCTCAAGCAGTAGCCTCATTCGAAAGCCTGAAAAAAGCCTTTGTCTCCGCTCAGGTCCTTAGACACCCGGATCCGGCTAAACCATTTGTTCTTGAGGTCGACGCCTCTGACGTCGGTGCTGGGGCTATACTATCACAGAAGGACCCTCATACTAATCGTCTACACCCGTGTGCCTATTTCTCCCGTCAGTTCTCTTCAGCAGAAGCCAACTATGATGTCGGGAATAGGGAACTGTTGGCAATCAAATGGGCCTTCGAGGAGTGGCGACATTGGCTGGAGGGTGCTCCACATCAGATCTCTGTCATTACCGACCACAAGAACTTGCAATATATACAATCGGCCAAACGTCTAAATCCCAGACAGGCCCGTTGGTCGTTGTTCTTTACCCGGTTCAATTTCCTGATCACCTATCGACCGGGTTCCAAAAATGTCCGGGCAGATGCTCTGTCCAGAAGTTTCTTGGCACACCACGTTCCAGTTTCGAACCCAGAGCCTATTATTCCTCCTTCCATAATCCATGTTGGATTAACCCAAGATCTGAGTATCACACTTCAGAGATTCCAGAAATTAGCCCCTGATACTACTCCGGAACAACGTCTTTTTGTTCCAGTCCATCTAAGGAAGGCGGTTCTTGCAGAGGCGCATAATAGTAGGTCTGCTGGACACCCTGGAGTTTATAAGATGCTGGAGATCCTTTCCCGTACGGTCTGGTGGCCATCCTTGTCCGCTGACGTCAAAAGTCATGTCCTCTCGTGTGAAATTTGTGCCAGGAACAAAGTCCCCAGGACTCGCCCGGTGGGTCAATTGCTTCCATTGCCCATTCCTGCAAAACCTTGGACACATTTGTCCATGGATTTTATTGTTGATTTGCCACCTTCTGCAGGACATAATACTATTTGGGTTGTGGTGGACCGTTTCAGTAAAATGGCACATTTCATCCCATTAACCAGGCTTTCTACAGCTCGAGATCTGGCCATTCTCTTCATACAACATGTTTTCCGGCTCCATGGCCTTCCTTCCGATATTGTTTCTGATCGTAGTTCACAATTCATAGCACAATTCTGGAAATCCTTCTGCTCCCTCCTCGGAATCCGGATCAGTCTGTCATCTGCATACCACCCTCAGTCTAACGGGCAAACTGAAAGGGTTAACCAAGCACTTGAACAGTTCCTCCGATGTTATTCCTCAGAATTCCATGACAACTGGTCATCTTTGCTGCCTTGGGCAGAGTTTGCCTACAATAACTCATCTTACTCATCTACTCAAACTTCCCCGTTCTACTGTAACTTCGGTTTCCATCCCAGGTCTAATTCTCTGTACTCTCTCAAATCTGCTGGTATTCCGGAGATTCATTCCACAGCTGCTGATCTGAAAGTAATTTGGGGGAAAGTTCAGTCCTCCTTGAAAAAATCCTCATTGTCGGCCAAAAATTTTTCGGATCGCCACCGTACCACCTGCCCATTTAAAGTGGGCCAGAAAGTATGGCTATCAACTAGAAATCTCAGGCTCAGACAGCCTTGTAAAAAACTAGGGCCTAAATTTATTGGGCCGTTCATGATTACCAAACAGATCAATCCGGTAGCTTTTAGATTGAAGATTCCTAGCTCACTAAAAATTCCGAACACATTTCATTGTTCATTGTTGAAGCCGGTATTGTATCCTAGCCAATCCTCAACTGTGCCTGGGGGAAGTTCGAGGAAGCCACTAAGATATGTGGTTCAAAGGATTTTAGATTCCAAAAAAATGCAAGGACAGGTGCATTTCCTGGTGCAGTGGAGGAATCACGGGTTAGAAGAGCGATCTTGGGTTCCGCAAAGACAACTCCATGCCCCTAAACAATTGAAGGAATTCTTCAGGAGGTTCCCAAGAAAACCTGGATGTCGGGGTCCCTCGACCCCTCCTCAAGGGGGGGGGGGTACTGTTACGAGCCGCGGCGGTGCCCAGCCACCGCGACTCACTCACCTGCGTCCCAGCCGTCGCTATGGCGACCGGGACGTCACTTCCGGCCCTGAACATAAGATGCATAAGTTTTCTGTCATTATTAAAATGTATTAGCTAGTTGCCAGACGGCTAGGATTTTGTTTATGATTTGTTTTGTTTGCAAGCTGGTGAATAAACTAGCTGTGGCTGAAACCTCTGGACTTGTGTGGTTTACTGCTGCTGTTCCTCTGTTACGAGCCGCGGTGGTGCCCAGCCACCGCGACTCACTCACCTGCGTCCCGGCCGTCGCTATGGCGACCGGGACGTCACTTCTGGCCCTGACCCGGCCGTTGCCGGGGCAACGAGAAGACGCTTCGGCGCTGCGTCCCGGCAATGAGAGGAAGCCGGGCGCAGCGCTCACCATATGTTCTAGCCTGTGGGCTAATTAATGCAGCCTATTAATTATGCTGGGGGCTGTGTCTAATTCAGAGCTAGGCTCTGATTGGTGGCCACTGGTATTTAAGGCAATGAGGTCTGCTGCCTCATTGCCAGTTATAGCTTCTGTGTTCCAGTCTGCTGACCTGCTAGTTCCTGTCCTGTATCCTGATATCTCTATTTGACTCCCCGTGTATGACCCTTGGCTTTGATTTGGACCTTGCTCGTGTTTCCTGTGACCCTGATCTTTGGCCTGTTTACCCGTTCTGCTATTTGCCTGTGACCCCTGACCTCAGCTTGTTCATCGATACCGTTGTCTGCTGCCGGCCCTTGACCTCTGCGTGGACCTGACTCCTCTTGGCTGGGTTCTCCCCAGCTGGTACGCACTTCACGACCCTCTGTCAGTCTGCGGCCCAGTCTGTCCCCACCATCAGGGGCTCCAGTGAACACCTGACTGGCAGAGTAGATTCCGGGTTGTGTTGTGCTGGCTGGAGGGGTTCCTAACATCCTCACCATCTTCCCATGGAGATGGTACCTATTCCCCTGATAATGTCACTATATATATATATATATAATAGAGATATATTACACTAATGTTTAGTTACACAGCCACTAATTAAAAATTACTGTTCACCAGGAAATATAATAGTAGAATATATGACACCTTCTTTCAGCGGCAGACACAGGATTGGAGATTGGAGTCAGCAACCAGGGCCGGCTCCCATATTCTGCACCACCAACAAAAGGAAGCAACAAAAAAAATAACATTACTTTTGTGTATGATTATGTTATATTCATTTCATTCTCATTTTATTTACTACTGATGACATGATATAACTTTGATAACTTACCCAGCAGCCATCCATGTGGAACGTGACCCTCCTCAAACATTGAAAACAGTGCTGAGTTCTGCAAAATGAAAGAATTATATGATTATCCTGGGATAACAACACATATGTTCAGAATTTTCTTTTGGCATCACATACCAGGTGCACATTCATAGAATGGAAGTGCTTTTGGTTTTGAAAGCTCTCTTCCATTCCGTGGGGAGGTGTGAGCGCCACAAGAGTGCAGTCTATAGCACCCAGGACAAATGGACATATGTGTGACCGAATAAAAATCTGCTTTGACTTCCACTGTATTTCAGACTGAGGAAATTTTATAAATTTTGCAGTGTGTTTTTTTAGGACTTTTAGGACCTGGAACAGGCACCTTGAAAATGTAGGTTGCGAGCAGTGGCGGATCCAGGGGGAGGGAGGCGATCGGGGCATTCGCCCCTGTTAGGGTGGAATTGTATGATTATTGATTTAATATCTATCATGTATTAAGCTTTAGAAACTAATATGTTATGCTATGACTTTAAGAGAAATTAAGCAGATATTATTTCCAGTTTAAAAAGACAAATTATTCAAGGTTGACCATAACAGCAGAATGATCCCATCAACGAAAACATTCCAAGAACATGTAGCAACGTTCTTGATAAGATAAAACCCAAGGACTCTAAGATGGGGGCAGCACAAGGATATTGGCAGAAAGTCTGGAAAGAGAAAACACACAAAGAAGAAAGAGTTGTTTGATCTTTGATGTAAAACTGAAATATATATATTGTTAATTGATTTTCTCTCATTATTTTACTGTCTTATAATTGGTTGTTTAGAATCTATACCCCTAGACTTACATGTATAAAAATAAGCGCTGAAGTGGTCTCAAATTGTAACAGAATAAAGCTACTCAGCATTATATCATACAGGTGTTGAGTATTTTCTGTTCACCAGTCGACTGAAAACCAAGAAAGATCTGACTGACATTGAAGGTGCTTGATAGAAGTATCGGTGAACCCCGATACCCCAACATTTCTGGGGGCTAGGTCCGGGATGCTCCAATATCTCCACACCTGACGCCACACTCCATTGATGTCCAGAGAACTGCTGAACTAAATCCGGTGAGTAAGACAAAGTGTAGATTTCTACCATCTTACTCTGTTCAGTATTTCTTTGTATATCTAAGGAAAGTCAGTTGAGGTGATTAGAGGGTATTTCATGAACCCAATGTTCAGTCAAAGGAAAGGATAATGAAATGATAAATGTATGGATACTGTAGATTATGATGGATGTAGACAATTTGAACTAATAGATAACAAGTGGGGTGTATGTAAAAATTGTACCTGTTGTATTATTCTGAGGAAATATTCCGGGTGTAAAGGACCTTGTTTAGAAGGTATTACAATTACAGGTGCACATTATGGTTTTATAAACAACGAAAAAGAATTTTATTGTACGTTGGGTTGCCATTTGAACAAAGAACTGTTGCAGAAATATTTTGGTCAAGATTGGTCTAACATACTTACCTATTGGCCAAGGAATTTTATGTTACCTGATTATAACCCTATATGCCCATATAGTATAAGAAAATTGCCTAAAAGTGAGACAAAGGAAATAATAGTAAAAGGTTATGCTGAAGACCGACAGTTAAGACTGTCTAGATGGTACCGCTGGAAGAAATAATTATCATAGTAGTAGTGTCTGTATTTTGTGCCATATTCTTCTGTGTGCTCTGTAGATATGGTGCAAATGGTGTGGAAGGTATTAGAAAATTTTTAAATGGTGGAACCAGTGTCTAGGTTTTGCTGCGCACATTGTACAGGACATATTGTTATTCAAACAAGAGGTACAGGTGTCCCGGAGGTAGTGGGTGTATTAACCTTAGAAGCAACACCTGGGGCATATTGGGGATCCATAGATAGACCATGGGAAAATCTCACTATAATAGTGGGAACACATGTCAGAGATCCTGACTATTTATTTCATGTATTGGGTTTGACGTGGGAAGCATTGTTGAGAGATACCCCTATTACACAAGGAGGCAGAGGGAACCTCACAAATCCCATTATATGTCCATATACGGACTTAAGGGAAAGAATCGGATCGGCCATAATTGCCAGTATTTTAACTTAAAGTCAATAAACCTTACATCTGGTGTTCCTAGGGCAGACTAGGAGGTAAAGGATTAAAGATACTTATAGTCTGTACAAAGGGGAAAAATTGTATTACGTTATCCCACTTATAAGACATTGTATCCCAGATACGGACAGTACTGTGACCAGTAACCCAGTAAATGGGGGCACAGAACAGTAAGATGCCTACTATAGGCAAGCCTATGGATATAATGTAAAAGAGAGAAGGTAGTAAAGCTCTTAAAAGAATTCATAAAGTACTCAAGAGAGCAGGATTTCCCCCAGAAGGGACATTAGATTTGGAGAAATGGTCCCGGTTTTATTTGAATAATAAGGAATGGATAAAAAGACATGGTTGTGAAGAGCAGGTCAATATGTGGATAAGTGCTAGTAAAGAATATGTAAGAACAAACCCTTTAGATGAGGATGATTTCATGTTTTGTGATCCACCCCAACAAAGGGCAGTACCACCCCCATATGCAGAACCATTAACTATGCCTTCTCCCTCACCTCCACCTCTCAACATTGAAACCCCCACAGCCCCTCAAGTTTCAAAGATTCCAACCACTACAATGAGGAAAGTGGGGAATAAATGGGAGATAATTACACCAGGTCATGCTCCCACTCGACCAATACAGATATACTATCCTGAAAGAAAATGTACAGAATGTGGGAATTGCATACCAGAAGGAGATTTAACATGCCCTTTCTGTGGTAATCAAATCCCCCCCAATGCCCCACCTTGTGAAGACATACAAAGAGAGGATGTGACAAGCCCACACAACTTCTCACCTATAGGCCCTCCACTATGGGCATTAACAAGAGCAAGAAGAAAAATATTCCATCCAGATTTCAACTCAGAAGAAGAAAAGAGACCCACATATGTGTACCCAGTTGAAGCATTAAAATCATTACAGATGGAGCAGAATATACCATATCAGATGTTTCCAGTACAAGTTCAAAGAGTAATGAATGAAGCTGGCAATGAAGTACGGCAACTCCAAGAAATCCATAGAGCCTGGTCCTCATCAGATATGCATAATATCGTTACCAAAGCACCAGATCCCAGAAAAAGCCCTGCAGCATTCAGCCAGTATATCACCAGAATACATGTCATATGGACCCCTAGTTGGGTGGACTATGACCAGCTAGCAACTACACTGTTGGGAATAGGAACGGCTACAGAGATAAGGACCATGGCAATAGCAGAAGCAGCTGATAATCTGCCAGCAATAGTAGTACCACCTGTGGACAATTTAAAAAAAACAGTGGCCTCTGGAGTGCTGTTTTATCACCGGTTAATGAGATGGTGCCATAATCAAAAAGAAAATGCACCAGCAGCACCAGAAGTACGACATGAGAAAGAAGAAACAATTAGACAATATTATGACAGAGCTACGCAAGCACATGAAGACGAAGGCTTCACTCAAGATAATGCCCAACATCGCAGACTGTTCAAGACAAGATTCCTCAATGGCCTTTCTGAAACATATCGTCAACAGTTGTTTCTGATAAGACCAGAAGCAGCAACAATGGAAATGCAATCTATGCTCCAAGTTCTGGAAGGTATAGAAGACCGGGAAAAGGAGAAGCAAAGGAAAGCCAAAGACAAGTCTCAAACTCAGAAAATTACCATTCATGTGGTCCAAGAGAATCAAGAATGGAAGGGTCGAACAGACATAAGAGGTGCATCAAAGCAACAAATAAATGAAAAAGAAAACATGACTTTGGAAGAAATGAAAAAGCAAGGCGTTTGTTTCTTCTGCAAGAAGAGAGGGCACATGAAGAAAGATTGCAACAAGCATAAGAAATGGCTGGAAAGAAGAAATGAACAAGTTACAAACCAACAACTGGCATAGGAAATTGGCACTCCAACGTACCTCCCTCTCACAAATAACCAAACTCTGAAAAACGACTTGACTAAAGGCCTAGTGAATATCATATTACCTAATGGTCAAGAATGTGAGTGTCTAATTGATACTGGAGCAAGCCGCACTGTATTAAGAAAACAGGAGGTACCTCAACAACTATTAACAGAAATTGATTTACCTGCTACAGGCCTAGCAGGAAAAGAAGTAAAACTAACAGAAAGTAAACCAGTCACACTTCTAGTAGGTGAAGAAAAAATTGAAGTACCAATACAATTTCTCACTTCTTCAACTTGTCCTTATAATCTGTTGGGAGCAGATGTACTTTCAAAGATACAAGCCAGCATCAAGTACACCCCAAATGGAGTAAAACTCACAAGTCAGCTCCCATCTCCAGTCCAAGAAGAGCTTACAGCAGCAATCTACGTGCTAGAACAGATTAGCACATGTAAAAAGGATAAGACTGTTATTCTACCAGATTGGCTGAACATAGTACCAGGCAAGTTATGGTCCAAAGGAAAACAGGATGTGGGTACACTTAAAGTAAATCCTGTAAAACTGACACTAAAGCCAGGAACACATCCTGTCTCAATTAAACAGTACCCACTTGCTGCATCTCAAATCAAAGCGATCTCAGAACAAATACAAGAATACCTACAAATAGGGGTGCTAAGAAAATGTCGCTCTCCTTATTCTACACCCCTATTCCCAGTAAAGAAACGAGATATCGGACAAGGGGTGCATTATCGGATGATTCATGACCTAAGAGAGGTCAACAAGAGACTATTAATCCACACGCCCATTGTGCCCAACCCCCACACTTTGCTTAATCAGATACCTCCAAATGCAAAATGGTTTTCAGTAATTGACTTAGCAAATGCTTTCTTCTCAGTCCCAATTACAGAAGATAGTCAACTCCTTCTAGCCTTCACCCATGATGGAAACCAATATTGCTGGACAAGACTCCCTCAGGGAGGAGCAACAAGCCCGTCGGAATTCTCAGAGGCAATGGCACTAATTCTCCAAGGATGGAGGCCTATCAATCCAACTACTCAACTCATTCAATATGTAGATGATCTCATGTTGGCTGCAGAAACTGAAGAAGAATGCAAAGCAGAAACACTGTCATTACTTTGTTTCCTGGCCGAACAAGACTGCAGAGTATCACCAAGCAAGTTGCAATTAGTACAGGAAAAAGTAATATTCTTAGGACATTGTATCTCTGCAGGAACCAGACATCTTACAACTGAAAGAGTTAAAGTTATACGAGATATGAAGACACCAAAAACAGTCAAAGAAATCAGAGCCTTCTTGGGACTCTTTGGATATTGCAGAGAGTGGATTCCTTCAGCTTCAATTCTTATGCAACCATTGTATGAATGCTTGAGGAAACAACAAGGAACAGAACCACTCAATATAACTGAAATAGAGAATGCAGTGCAAGCCCTGAAACATGCCATCTCTACTGCACCAGCACTTGGACTACCAGACTACCTGAAACCTTTCACGTTGTTCTGCCATGAGCAGTCAGGACATGCTCTAGGAGTCCTCACACAGAAACATGGAACGAAACAAAGGCCGCTGGCCTATTATTCTGCACAACTCGATCCAGTTATAAGAGGCTCTCCATCATGTATACAAGCAGTGGCAGCAGCAGCAATATTGAAAGAAAAGGTAGCATATATGGTATTGGACCATGCACTTATTATTCAAGTTCCACATGCAGTCACAGAAATTCTTAATCAAGCGAAAACAAGACATTTGTCTGCAGCTAGACTAACTAAATATGAGGTAGCCTTGCTCAGCGCCTCACATGTAACAATTACCAGATGCACAATCCTCAATCCAGCAACCCTGCTCCCCATTGATGATTCAGAAGAGGGGAGTAAGGGGAGTCGCAAAGAAGATGAATCATCAGATAGGGGACATGAGGACCTGAGTGAAGTGTCTGAAGAAGAAACTGAAGAAATACACACACAAAAATTTTCACATGATTGTTTGGAACTTATGAAATTAGAGACTTCAGCTTTACATAATGTCACTGACACACCACTTTCAGATGCAACCCTAACTCTTTATGTAGATGGATCTAGATACTATGTGGATGGAGTTCCATATACAGGTTATGCCATCACAACTGAGGAAGAGGTGCTTGACTCAGGAACACTGTCTAATGGAGCATCAGCACAAGAAGCAGAATTGATAGCTCTAACTAAAGCTTGTGTATATGCAGAAGGACAAAAAGCCAATGTATATACAGATTCACGTTATGCCTGGGGAGTGGCGCATGACTTCGGTCCCATTTGGAAAAGCAGAGATTTCCAAGGATCAAATGGAAAACCCATCAAACATGCAAACTTGATTAATGAACTGTTTAGAGCATTGGAACTCCCTAAACAAGTGGGAATTATAAAGGTTCAAGCTCACACTAGAGAACAAACTCCAGAAGCAAGAGGAAATAACTTTGCAGATCAAGCAGCAAAAAAGGCAGCCCTCCAACCAAAGAATAGTACATTTCTTGTAGACTCAACAGAAGAGGACAAAGACAAACTTCAATTCCCAGACTTACAAAGCCTTAAAGACTTTCAAAAACAAGCATCAAAGGAAGAAAAGAAAAAATGGGAAAAAGAAGGTGCACAGCTTGATGACCAAGGAATATGGTCAAAAGAAAATAAATGGTGCCTACCAAGAGCCTTATACCCAGTAATGACTCAGATTGCACATGGACAAGTGCATCATTCCAAAGAGGCAATGACTAATAGGGTATGGAAAAATTGGATTGCCCCTGGATTCAACTCTGCGGCCACAAACTATGTGGCAGCTTGCTGGATATGTGGAATACACAATCCAGGGCAAAGAGTAAAGACCCCAGGAGGAAGCATTCCCAAGGCTTTCTATCCCTTTCAGAGACTTCAGATTGATTATATACAACTACCAAAATGTGGTACCTATGAGTATGTGTTAGTAGCCACAGACATTTTCAGCCATTGGGTAGAGGCCTGGCCAGTAGGAAAAGCTACTGCCAAAAATACAGCAAAGAAGTTAATTTCAGAAGTCATCTGTAGATATGGCATACCTGAAGTTATTGAATCAGATAGAGGTACAACCTTTACAGGAGAGATAATGCAGCATGTAATGAAGGACTTGGGAGTATCACAAGCTTTTCACACTCCTTATAGGCCACAAGCCAGTGGGCGGGTAGAAAGGCTTAATGGTGACATTAAATTAAAACTACAGAAAATGATGCAAGAAACCAAAAAGACTTGGTTAGAATGTTTACCAATAGTTCTGTTTAACATTAGAACTACACCTATGAAGGGACACAGGCTGACACCATATGAGATATTGTTTGCTAGCGTCCCTAGGATAGGTTGTTACTTTCCACAACAATTACAGCATAATCATGGTGATTTAACTGGTTATATGCAAGAAGTATGTAAAACCATGACTAACCTCCATCGGCAGGTTTTCTCTTCCATTCAGGCTTCTGACTTAGATGGTGCCACTCACTCCTTGGTTCCAGGAGATTGGGTATATGTGAAAAGACACGTCAGAAAGACTTTTGACCCCAGATATGATGGTCCATATCAGGTCCTGTTGACCACGCCCACGGCAGTGAAAGTTGCTGGAAGAGACACCTGGATTCATGCCTCACATTGCAAGAGATTGACAGTGACCATCAAGAAACCAGAATGAAGATATATGTCTTATGTGTAATAGGATTGATGGGAATCTTAGGGCAGGCATGGAGACCAAGTCAGGTTTTGAGGTTGTTAAAACTAAAAACTTATAAGCAGGATGAATACACAACTGTAGGGTGGCTTTGGAGAAATTCCACAAAACCCAGATTACAAGATAACTTCACATGCCCTGAGAATCAGTCATGTAGGGTTATGAATGTAAGAACGAATGGGGGAATGTGGTATGCAGGCCTTAGGCAAAAACCAGGGAAATATTGGACATTGTCATTTCTTCAAATAAATGGCAGTAATACACTGACAATGGAAAATTTTACTGCCATAAAATGTTGTATAGAACCTACTGATTACACTGAAGGTCTATATTCATGGGTAAGGAAAATGGTGGCCAATTGCACCAAAATTGCCAACACAACTATCATCCCAATTCCAGACTACACATTGATATGCACTAATGCCTCAGAAATACAGAATAGAACCACCTGGGTAGATGGAGTGAGCTTTCTGGATCTTCAGCCAAAAATAAATAATGATACACTAAAGCCAGTCCCATCTACCTGTGAAAGGATGGGTATTAGACATCAGACAATTAGATATCATTTCAACTTCATCTTTCCTCCAGATCCAGTATGTAGTCATATTAAGAGCAGCCGTATCAGGAGAAAGCGTGAGTGGTATGATACACTACTAGGAGGCACTGGAACGGGAATGGGGGTATTAAACTCAATTGACATAGAAACCATCAGTAGTAAAATGAGCAATGCAGGTCACCAGTTGGACAAAATAGTACATATGCAGGCTGATTGGATGCCCACTCTTTATACACCCATCCAGCAACATTTAAGAGTAACTCAAGAATTGCTTCAGATTTTCAACCAGTCACAAGTTACACAGTTCAAATTAGACAGAAACATTACTAAAATGTTTGATTGGACAGTGTGCAACATGCAGGTAATAGCACAGGTAATGCAGAAACAAGTCACCCAAACACAATTCCTTGGTAAACATGAAGAATTCTATAGATCACTATTTAACTTGACCAGCACACTCTGGTTTGAGACAAGCGCAACAAAGGTAGAATGTTCAGATCAAGCCTGCACAGGGGTACTAGAGGTGTTTAATGTTACGCAAGAAAAAACAGTTTGCAAATTTATGATATTACCAGTACCCCTGTACACACCATCTGGGGGTACCCAGCTATGGACACCTACTATGAAAGGGTCCTACATAGAATTAGAATCAAACCAGACTCATGACACCTCCTTATGTACAAAAACTAACAGAGGTATAATGTGCAATCAACATTCGCCTATATATGAGCCCTGTCAACTGCAACACCCCACCAGTGTGTGTAAATGGACCTTACATGACCCCAGTAAGGATATGTACATTGAGATAGCACCACAGGTAGTTTGTATAATAAGTACAATGAAAGAAGACTTACAGGCCATAGGGAAGCACACACCATTCTCTGGATGTCTATATAATGTTACAATCTTTACATGGAGAAATCAGACATATATATTTTTACCAGATACCGAAACACAGGTAACAACGAAAGGGGAGGAATACAAACTTAGAGCCAGAAACATATCATTTAACCTACAGCCCCTTATTAATCAAATTAACAATACTCAACTGTTAGATAGACACCTAAAAGAGGTAAACTATCTTACTCATCATGCAAAAATGACTACAGTAATAGAGGCAGGTGAACTAGTACATTTAGCCTCGGAATTGAAAGATGGATTATCACACCATTGGTGGGATATCTTTGTCAATGGATCTTATTCCATGAAGAAAGCAATGAGTATTTTGATTCACCCATTGATATTAATTCTTCTTGTACTAACTATAATGATTATATGGAACTGCTACTTAACATGTAATACAAGAAAGCTTTTGAATAGATATCAGCAAAGTATTCCCCTTTATACACCAAGATAGATATTGAGTAGGGGAAAGAAAAGTTATGGTACCAGAAATATGTGCTTAACGAATTCTTGTTCTAATCATATGGGGTCCTTATGATACCATATGTTTAAACATAAGGTACTAACTATCTGCTGAGTATCGCCATGACTGATAGGTAGAGGTTAATAGTTGATATTTAATCAAAGAGGGGAATGTTAGGGTGGAATTGTATGATTATTGATTTAATATCTATCATGTATTAAGCTTTAGAAACTAATATGTTATGCTATGACTTTAAGAGAGATTAAGCAGATATTATTTCCAGTTTAAAAAGACAAATTATTCAAGGTTGACCATAACAGCAGAATGATCCCATCAACGAAAACATTCCAAGAACATGTAGCAACGTTCTTGATAAGATAAAACCCAAGGACTCAAAGATGGGGGCAGCACAAGGATATTGGCAGAAAGTCTGGAAAGAGATAACACACAAAGAAGAAAGAGTTGTTTGATCTTTGATGTAAAACTGAAATATATATATTGTTAATTGATTTTCTCTCATTATTTTACTGTCTTATAATTGGTTGTTTAGAATCTATACCCCTAGACTTACATGTATAAAAATAAGCGCTGAAGTGGTCTCAAATTGTAACAGAATAAAGCTACTCAGCATTATATCATACAGGTGTTGAGTATTTTCTGTTCACCAGTCGACTGAAAACCAAGAAAGATCTGACTGACATTGAAGGTGCTTGATAGAAGTATCGGTGAACCCCGATACCCCAACACCCCCCCTAGCAGCAAAAAGCTAAGTCCCAGCCGCCGATCAAAACGGGAGGGGGAGGGGCTAATCGTGAGAGTGAGGCGTGGCTAAATGTGGGCCAGCCAATCAGAGTGGTCCCAGCCGGCGATCAAACCAGGAGGGGGCAGGGCCAAACGCGAGCGGAAGGCGAGGTTTAACGCGGGCCAGCCAATCAGAGTAAAGAAGGGGCGTGGTTATGCAAAATCACCTCCCCTAAACATAAAGTCTAGGTCCGCCCCTGGTTGCGAGTAACCCGCAATTACAGAAAGCGTAGGTTGAAAAGTTTCTGACGCCGGAAAGTGCAATGCCCCAAGCAGCTTTGCTAATCCTGGCACAGCGCGGTTACTGGGGACTGTTGGTTCCAGGTCATGTTTTAGAAGGTCATATAATGAAAACATTTATTCTGAGTATAAGCGATATAGTCTTATCACCTCATCCTCGGGGACCCTAACGGACGTGTGCGGTACAGACGGGCCGGGGAATCCAACGCCTGGGCTCAACTAATGCAGCCATTGCAGGACCACCAGCATTCTCTCTCTCAGTCAGTCCTACATGCAACACCACATTCTCCTGACTTTGTACCACATCTTCCACTCCCTCACCAAGCAAACCATCCTGCACACACTCCTACATACACGCTGCATACATATACAGCCAAACTGTGCCCCTGAATGGCTCCATTAGTAAATTAGTAAGAACCTAATTCCCACCAAGGGGCAAAAACCGGCGCTCACAATGAGGGAAATATAGTATAACAATAGCAAAGGTCTAAATAAACCTACACTCTATTGGTACAATCATATCATAATATAACATAGTACCATTAGTATTATTTTATCCACTCCCCACTGCATCTAGTTCAGGGCCTATTACAGACCCCACAATAAAACAACAGAATATATACATAGAAGAAGAGCGCTGTGGAGAGTAGGAAAAATAATATATATATATATATATTAATAATCTAATCACTCTACCAAAACTAGATAAAATATCAGATTGGTTCTTATAATAAAATACACTTTATTACCTACAGATAGATATTACATGTAAAAAGACGATAGTAGACACGCACAGTGCAATCAACGCAGTGAGTAATTGTACTATACACCAGCGGCGAGGTCTAGCTCAATTTAGCTGTTCCTAAGACCATCTGGAGGGCATGAGAAACGGCTTATTACCGGTAAGAGAAGATTTTTTTCTTGGGTATGGACTATCGCTTTTTATTGTGCGCGCCTCCACAGAGGAGAGACAGGAAATTACACATTTGAAACGTCCACTGGAACACTTACATGCAATATCAACAGATTACTCCTAGGGACTACCTCATGACCGCTACTCTGATACATTATTACTATCTTGGGAATAATTTGTTCTCTAATTTGTCTATGGAGGATTCCAGAAGAGAATTGTGTTGAAATCTTAAGTGTATCAGGGACTTAATCAGGGACTTATAAGTTGATTAATATCCACCATTCGTAGCAGCTGCATTAACCACAGGAACTTTTCTTTCTATTGTATTGGTGTGGTTTTGTATAGAGATGCTCACTGACCCCCGTGTTTTGGTTTTGGTGTTGGATCTGGATTAACTTCGTGTTTTGGTTTTGGCAAAACCGCCCTCGTGTGTTGGTTTTGGATCCCTATTTTTTTCTAAAATCCCTATATTTTTTTGGCTAAAATAACATATCTTGGCTCCTTTTTTTGTTCCTACATTATTATTAACCTCAATAACATTAATTTCCAGTCATTTCCAGTCAATTTTAGTCAAGTGACAAGAACACTGCTATCCCTGTTTCTGTGTGAGCAATGGCACTGAGCAATGGCACTGGAGACTGGAGAGTGACAGGAACACTGCTACCCCTGTTTCTGTGAGAGCAATGACACTGGTTCTCCTGGGGAGGAAGGTACTTATGAAATCCAAAACCCGAGAGATCCGATAACACAACAATGACGTTTTGCCTCGATTCAGGTCCGAGGACACGCGAAAGTACCAAGCCGGCTCGCGAGCCTACTCGGATCCCCTAAGTTTCAGAAAACCGAGCCCGACCATCTCTAGTTTTGTATAGATATTTATATCTTTTATATGTAACATCTATTTGTAAGTAATAAAATGTATTTTTATCAGAAGAACCAATCCCTTATTTTATCTAGTTTTGGTAGAGTGATTATTACAATATATATATATATATATATATATATTTTTCTTTTTTTTTTCTTTTGTACTCTCCGCTGTTCTTCTGTGTATATATTCATATATTTCATTAGTAAATTACCCAAATACTAAAGCTATATAAAAAATGTATTTAAACTAGGTAACAATTTAAATAAGTAAAACTAAAAACTCTTTCTTTCACTATAGTTTTCAATGCAATTACTAAATTTATAGAAAAATATTAAAGTAGGTTAAAATTTAACTAGCTAGAACTAAGCAATTTCAATTGAATAGTAATAAAAATACAAATCCTCTTCTCTGTTGCTGAAGTTTCCGGTGACTGTTCTAATATCTCAGGTGACAGTTGAATGAGATGCATTGAAAAAAATTGTTGTTTTATATAGTCTGGACTATACCGCTATCTTTTTCTACAGGGACTGCTTATTAATAAAATCTTATGAAAAAAATAATATAATAATTTTTTACAGAGACTTTTAATACACTTTACTTTATAAACATACTACCATTTCATATTTATAATTTTTCATAAAAAGATTGCTCAAAATTGATGTCTACCTTAAAACTCTAAAACCACCCTCTTAGGTGCAAATGAAAAAAGGCGATTTTCAACAATTGAATATGTTTTTTTAGCCCATGATGTATTATTTCTATGGGGTTCCTACGATTTGGCAATTTTTTTGGTCGTTAATGCAGTACAATAGTACAGAATAGTGCAAAATTAACACATGCGCTAAAACGCGTAAAAAGTGTGCAGTAAGGCGTATTATAAGCTAATCGAATACCCCCTATGTGTCAGCATATACATAAAGGAGAAGTTTATGCACAATATGGATATTGGGATGTATATGTATTGTGTACATTGGACTTTGGCTGCCATCTCAAATGATTTTATTCACTTGTAGACATTTCTTTAAATTAAAGAAGCGCAACTTTTTCTCTTTCACTAATTTCTAGTACTAAAAAAAAGATACTATATTTTGTGGACCTTTTTGCAGGATTTAAGGTCTACATACAGGGCTGGTACAAGGTTGCTCAATGCCCTCTGCAAAGATTCAGCCCACCACCTCTCCTCCCCCCAATACTCCCTTCCCAGCCCCATCACACATAAAAATAATAACTCTTACCTCCTCCTGGCTCTCTGGCAAAGCTGCCATTCAGATGATGTCCAGACATACTGAGGTCTGCTGCAGAACGCTGTCTAGGTTTCACTGCTTCCCAGGAGCAAACGCAGGATATCTAGAGGGGAGGCTCCAAATGTTAGATTTCAGAACAAAACAAAAAATAAAACTTGACATTGTTAACCTATTACACACTGACATGTCCCAGCTGCCCACCAACTTTTCTGCCTATTAGCTATTCTCACATATGCCACACCTTGCCCAACAGCTTTCAACTACCTGTATAACACCAGATTTATTCACATGCTCCCCTGCCGACTGGCTTATCTCTCACATACACCCCTGCCCTAGGCTTCCTGGCCAGCTTTTATTCACAAATGTCCCTCTTGCCACAGCTTAATGTTTAAGCAACCATTTATTTTTTTAGTATTTGCCCACTACTTGGCTCTCCTCTATTGCTATCTGCTTAGTAATATTAATTTTACATCTACAGAATACATTAACACATGCAAATAAATAGAGAAAGGTAATCTAAATGACATAGATAATGTGTTAATGTATTCTGTAGAAGTATGCACATGCACAAAGCCATTTTACTATACTACCATATAGTAGAACAGCTGACGTCATTGGGGTCAAACTCTAAAATCCTAGGCTTTTTAGAGCTTGTTGAATTTTTCCAGACCACAGTCCCCATTGAAAATCATGGGGAATGCGGTTTAAATAGAAACTTAGCCTAATACTGGAGATATCTGATACTTTAGATTCTAATTACCATTTATTTAGTTCATTCTACAAAATGACAGCTAGAATCTGATTGGTTGCTATAGGCAACATCTCCATTTTTTTCAAACCTGCAGTTTAGTAAATCTAGCCCTATGTCTATATGTTTTGGTGTTTTTTCTAGTGTTTCATCATGTTGAGGACTATCTTTACCTATTGTGAGAAACACCTCTTATATACTATGTTCTTGAACAATTAGCGCTTAAAGGTACACTATTATCCATTTCATTGTTAATTTGTCTGGTAAGTGGTGGTACCTTGGGCGTTTTTTTGCCAACATCAGCACCAGTCTTTGTCACTAATGCTTATCGATTAAAATATATTCCTCACTAGGAAGATAGTCCATATATGGGAGCAAACTCTTACTAGTCATATACCTTAGAAGTGAAATATGTTAGCTTGACTATGTGCGCTGGAATATATTTGTATTCGTTTTGCATACGTTGTGTTTCCTCGGCAGCAGTGTATATTATATATATTTATATTTATTGCTCATCTATTATTAATCCAGCTAATCTGTGTGCACCTAGCAATAGTGCACACAGCATTGACCGTGTACTAGAAGGGATGGAGAGCACCCAGAACTGTCTAAAATGATAGCTGTCAGAGATAGCCTCTATTGGGTCCTTTCTCTCGAGCCCTGGCACCTGTCTTAAGTGGGTATCGATCGATAGAGAGACAGACAAAGTTCAGTTGTAAGGCTGAAACTCCATCTGGTTCTGACCAGCCCCCAGTCAGAGTATCTTTATTTATACACAGAAGATGGCATAAAAAGATGTATGGTTACACAACAAAACAGCAGTTTGACATTTAGGATCAGCAGATGTTCTTGTTTCAGTCGCGCAAACCTGAGGCGGAAATGGCTGCGGTTTCAAAGGTGTGGGGTTTTCACAGGAAACTGCTAGATGTGCAGACTTCTTGAGAACATGTGAAACAAAGCAGAAGAACAAGAAGTCAAGTATCGGTTACATGGTAATGCTCTGCAGAGCCCTGCAGATTGTTGCTCAGA
Source organism: Mixophyes fleayi (assembly GCF_038048845.1). Taxonomy (NCBI): domain Eukaryota; kingdom Metazoa; phylum Chordata; class Amphibia; order Anura; family Limnodynastidae; genus Mixophyes; species Mixophyes fleayi. The sequence goes on along the minus strand of NW_027445881.1, from coordinate 364,404 downwards.
CATTAATTATACAAAATGTATCATTTTTCAGAAACTGATTAAATGGATATCTCTCACATAAACCCCTCTTTTTATCATTTTTATAATTATCCTGCCTATCCTTTTGGTGTGCACAAAGTATTCCTGCACCTGACCTACTTCATTCAATTCAATGGAACCCCTAACAGGCCCTTAGAGGATGGTAAATGTACATTCAGCCAGGTCTATAGTTTATGTACACCTGGGTTCTTGAAAATAATAAAACATAAGGGAGAACCTTTTTAAGTATGTAACTTATTCAGAGTCTAGTGAGAGCGAGTTGGACCTGGGTTTCTGGATCGGACTTTAGATGTTTCTTAAGTGACCTTTTTATCTTGATATCTTTTTTGCATCTTTTCAAACAGCATTGGAAAAAACATAAGCTTAGTTTAAAAGCAACATATAGTATCAATATTGAAATGCATATCTTGGCTATCCATATTGAAACATACATTTATAGTTATTGCAAAACACAGAATGAACACACCCTTCATGATTGATCCTGAGCCACCGTGGCCTTTTTACAGTGGCTGGCGTGGATCCAAGGATCTTTCCCCTCTAGTTTCACTGAAGTGGGTGTGGTCAGCAGGACTTGGTATGGTCCTTCAAATCGTGGTTCCAGAGCCCTCCTGACGTGTCTCTTCACAACAACGTAGTCTCCCGGTACTAAGACATGTGTTCCAACACAATCCTCTGGATCTGGGATAGAAGAGAAAACTCGAGAATGTGTATTAGTGAGGGACTTCTGCAATTCTTTCACATAATTAGTCAGTTCACCTTGGTGTTTTACCATAGATTGAGGAAAATAACACCCTGTTTTTGGCGGCCCCCCAAATAATATCTCATAGGGGCTTAGCCTGTGTTTTTTGTTTGGTGTCGTCCTGACTGAGTATAGGGCAAGGGGGAGGCACTGTAACCAGGGCATTCCTGTGCTTTTCATGGCTTTTTGTATCTTAAGTTTCAGAGTGCCGTTTAATCTTTCCACCTTGCCACTACTCTGTGGATGGTAGGGGGTATGGAATGCCTGACTGATCCCCAAATCTGACATGATAGTTGTCATTACTTCACCCGTAAAGGTGGCGCCCCTGTCTGATTCTATCACTTCTGGGACACCATATCTGCATACTACTTCTGACAGTAGTTTCTTTGCTGTATTTTTTTCTGTGGCTTTAGCTACTGGCCAGTTTGAGAATAGGTCAATGACCACTAGGACGTATTCATATATCCCACATTTGGGTAACTGTATATAGTCTATTTGTATAAGTTGGAATGGGTAGAGAGGTTTTGGGGTTACTCTGAGGGGTACGGTCACTGTGTGACCAGGATTGTTTGTGTTACAGATGGCACAGGCCTTTACCAGATTACTGGCAGCAGTGCTGAAGCCTGGTGCAATCCAGTGTTTAAACACAGAGTTAATTATCCCATCTTTTGAGACATGTGTGGGGCCATGTTCTAGTGTGGCCAGTGTGGGAAAAAGGGCTCTGGGAAGACAGTGTTTGTCTGCTGATCCCCATAATCCCTTTTCAGGTTCTGCTCCTCTCTTTTTCCACTCCTCTTTTTCTGACTCTGTAGCCTGTTTTTGTTAAATTTTAAGCATATCTAGGTCTACAGGGAATGTGAGAGTGGCAGCGGTCAGTAGATAATGTTTGACCAATGGTAAATCTGCTGCTGCCTTAGCAGCTTGGTCTGCCAGTCTGTTTCCTTTTACCTCTAAGGTTTGTTCCCTTGTGTGCGCTTTTATTTTTATGACTGCCACTTCTTCAGGCAGTTCTAAAGCTGTGAACAATCTCAAAATGATGTCTGCATTTTTTATTGGTTTCCCATTGGAGGCCATAAAATGTCTGTTTTTCCAGATGCTTTGATAATCATGTGCTACCCCAAAAGCATACCTGGAATCTGTGTAAATATTAGCTGTTTTCCCTTCTGCATATTGGCATGCACTGATTAGTGCTTCTAGTTCAGCCTGCTGTGCTGAAAAGCTGGGTGGAAGGGGTTGCTGAATCAATATTTCAGTTTCAGTTGTGACTGCATACCCCGTTTTAGGGGAACCCTCCTCGTAGTACCTGGACCCGTCTACGAATAGTAGTAGGTCAGGATTTGCTAGTGGTGTTTCTTTTACATTGCCTGGAGGTGTGGTTTCCAAGTCCATTAGGGCTAAGCAGTCATGATCATTAAAACTGTGAAAATTTTTAAGTTGCATTTCCTGCCCTGTCACAGATTGTGCACTCTCTGCGCTGTCACTGTGTGCGCTGTTTGCGCTTACATCAGTGCTTAGGCAGATGCCACTGTCATTAGTGCCCGGGCGGATGTCACCGTCTTTCTTACTGCTACTCCCCTCTTTTATATCCATGCAACTTGGGAGCAATGTTGCTGGATTTAAAACTGTACATCTTTTTAGTGTGACATTCGAGGGTGTGAGAAGTGCCACTTCATATTTGGTTAGTCTGGCTGCAGAAATGTGTTTTGTTCTGGCTTGATTAAGTATTTCCATTACTGAGTGTGGAACCTGAATGGTGAGTGGGTGGTCCAACACTATGTCTGCAACTTTTTGTAGCAGTAACGCAGCCGCAGCTACTGCTTTTATACACGTGGGAGCTGCTGTTATAACAGGGTCTAGCTTTTGAGAGTAGTATGCTAGTGGTCTCTGTTTGCCCCCATGTTCTTGTGTCAGTACCCCATGTGCATGGCCATTTTGTTCGTGACAAAACATGTTGAAAGGTAGTTCATAGTTAGAGAGGCCAAGAGCCGGGACACTTGCAATCAATTCCTTTATTATTTCAAAGGCTGTTAGTTGTTCACTTGTTAGAGTGATTGGGCCTGTGGCGTTACCCTTGGTTACAGTGTAAAGAGGGTCTAAGAGTTCTGAAGCATTCATTAACCACTCCCGGCAGTAGCCAGCAAGTCCTAAAAAGGCACGTAACTGTCTCACTGTGGTGGGAGGCGGGAACTTTTGTATGGCAGTTACTCTAGAGCTTAACAGGTGTTTAGCGCCTGCTGATATGCAGTGACCCAAAAATTGTACTTGAGGTAAAGCACACTGTAATTTTTCTTTTGAGACTTTACATTTTTCTTGTGCTAGAAATTTTAGCAAACTTTTTGTTTCCTTTAAGCAAATTGTTTCAGTGTCTGCACAGAGCAGCAAATCATCTACATACTGTATTAGACGTGTATTTTCATGTTCTGGTGCCCATGCAGTTAGGACTGTATGCAGGGCTTCAGAGAAGGCCGATGGGGAAATGGCCGCTCCCTGGGGCAATCTAGTCCAACAATATTGTGCATCATCTACTGTAAACGCAGTGCATTTCTGACTATCTGGGTGTAGTGGTACAGAGAAAAATGCATTTGCTAAATCAATTACAGAAAACCTGGTAGATGATGCTGGAATGTCATTGAGTAATACATGGGGATTTGGGACAATCTCTTTTCATGTGTCCTGTCTGTTTGCAAAAGAAACATGCTCCGAGGGTTGTGCCACTAGGGTCTCTTGCCCCTCTTTTATCACTGGTAGTTTGGATAATATAAATAGGGGTTTTTTTCTTTTTCTGCTCTTCCCTATCTTCCATTACCCGTAATATATCAAGTAGGACTTCCATGTCCATACTACCTGCCTCTGGTCTGTTTCTGAATAGAGATTCTCTCATTTCTTGTTTAAGACCCATGAGAAAGGTATTTTTAGTAATTGTACTTCACGGAGTTCAGCAGTGCCGAATCCTCCATCCGTGTGATTGATTAGGCACCGATCATACCACTTACGGCAGTCTTCCCCGTTATCTTGCTTTAAGGGAGTGCCTACCGGGACTTTACGTTGTTCTGCAGCTGCCCATACATTCATTTTGGCTAAAAAGGTAGTTGCAGATTCAGATATTATCTACGGGACATTCTACATTATCTGAGTTTTTAAGGACTGCAGTTCCACTCGGGCCGATTATAATATTGGCTAATTCTTCCAAGTCTGACCATGTACAAGTGTAAATTCTATTCATTCTTCTAAAGTAGGCAAGACACTGGGTGGGATGTTTTCTGGGATCGGGACTTTTGTCACAAATATCTCTTGATTCACTCGGGGTCCATGGTCTATGTTGGACAGTTCTGCAGGGGGGTCTGCATTATCTAATGTGGTGGAAGTTCCCAAGGGGAACATATCCATGGTTAACTGTGGGGGATCACACTTCTCATCAGTGGATTCCTGGGGACGGCCACAAAATGGACAGACTTCTGAATATGGGGGGACACATCTAAAACATTTTTTACAAGTGATTCCGTAAGGGAGATCACTTTTGACTTTATTGTTGAAAGGTTTAGTATTAGGATTATATGGCGGTGGTCCGGTGACCAGAGGAAACGCCCATTGTCCATAGAAATCGGGCTGTTTCGTGGGTCTTTGTCTTAAATTCAAGTCTGATTGGTTATTAGAGAGGGGTCTTAAATCAGGGTACATGATGGGTCCTGATGGGGAGGGTGGATATGGGGGTAGAAATGTATTATTATTATTATTTGGAACACCAGGGACCCCCACCACTGGTGTTTCTTCTTCTGTATCACTTAAATTTGTCAGTTGTAACATATTACTGGGGATATCATCATCTTCTAACTGTTCTGCCAATTTGCACCACATCTGACACCTTTTAAAATATCCTTTTTCCTTTAAAACTTTCTCATTGTCTTTCACAAACTGTTTCCAGAATGCAACTTTTAATGTGCCCTCTTCAGACAGTCCTACTACTTTAAATAATTTCCTCATTCCCTTAGTGAGGTCTTTACCTCCACGTTTAGACACGTACTGTATTGGACTCAGACCGTCATATATTTCGGGTCTTTGTTGTCCCTTTATGGACCCTTTATTTCCCATTAGGAATTACCTTATGGTCCCTTTATGGACCCTTTATTTCCCATTAGGAATTACCTTATGGTCCCTTTATTTGAATGAGGATTTTTATAACAAATTTGCAGGACTTCTGCCTTTTTTAATATTTCTCACAACTTTCAATAAAATCCAACAGAAAAAGACAATTATAAACAATACTGTAACAATTTCTAAAGTGATTTCACTCACTTCTCCTATTTCAGATGTGGTCACATTAGACATTTATCATATAGATGTAATGCAGTAATTTTGTTAAACAAAAAATTCAACCTTTTAATCTACCTTGATACCCTTAATAGTATCTGTTGCCAGAGCTCAGAGATCCCCGTCAATCAGACTGAGGTACCCTCGAACTAAGACACTACCTCCTTATACAGAGACAGCACTGTAAAAGAGTAAAAATAAAGCTTTTTACTCACCAGCTGGATTTTGTTAATGTCTGTCTGTGTACAAAGAAGAGGTCCCAAAGGCGTCGAGAGGTCTGATGTATTGGGGATCCCGGCAAACGAGCCCCCACTGAAACTGTCAGAGATAGCCTCTATTGGGTCCTTTCTCTCGAGCCCTGGCACCTGTCTTAAGTGGGTATCGATCGATAGAGAGACAGACAAAGTTCAGTTGTAAGGCTGAAACTCCATCTGGTTCTGACCAGCCCCCAGTCAGAGTAGCTTTATTTATACACAGAAGATGGCATAAAAAGATATATGGTTACACAACAAAACAGCAGTTTGACATTTAGGATCAGCAGATGTTCTTGTTTCAGTCGCGCAAACCTGAGGCGGAAATGGCTGCGGTTTCAAAGGTGTGGGGTTTTCACAGGAAACTGCTAGATGTGCAGACTTCTTGAGAACATGTGAAACAAAGCAGAAGAACAAGAAGTCAAGTATCGGTTACATGGTAATGCTCTGCAGAGCCCTGCAGATTGTTGCTCAGACATTAATTATACAAAATGTATCATTTTTCAGAAACTGATTAAATGGATATCTCTCACATAGCCTTGCCCCTTGCATGCTAGTTATGTCCACTCTGGGAAGGGATGGTGTGGAAACCACCTTCTAGAAATCCAGAGTTTGCCGTTTCCCTCCTACCAGTTAACCGCAACTTAAACTGTTTTAAAGCTGCAGCACCTCTGCTCCTGGACGGCTTTCTCACTACTAGTGATCATCAACGCAACGAAAATAGTAAATCAGATAAAGAAATCACGAGGATTTTCTAGACACCAGACTCCTGAACAGAAGATGATTTACATCTTGCATATTGTTTATGTGACCGGGTATTTTCTATTCTGTTCTGAGTATAGAGAAGTGGATCCCAAACTTTCTCAGTTAGTGGCACCCATCATCATCATCACCATTTATTTATATAACGCCACTGATTCCGCAGCGCTGTACAAAGAACTCATTCACATCAGTCCCTGCGCCATTGGGGCTTACAGTCTAAATTCCCTAACACACACACATAGACTAGGGTCAATTTTGATAGAAGCCAATTAACCTACCAGTATGTTTTTGGAGTGTGGGAGGAAACCGGAGCACCCGGAGGAAACCCACACAAACACGGGGAGAACATACAAACGCCACACAGATAAGGCCATGGTCGGGAATTGAACTCATGACCCCAGCGCTGTGAGGCAGAAGTGCTAACCACTTAGCCACCGTGCTGCCCTCACCCCATAGGGTCTCCATAATTTTTTCAAGGCAACCCTAAGTCAAAATAATTACCAAGTAGTCCCCTCCCCCCTTCCCTGCCTTGCTTACCCAGCTTACCACCAGCCCTGGCCGCGGCACCCCAGGTAGCCGCGGCGCACAGTTTGGGAACAGCTGGCCTAGAGAGTAGAAATCCCAGGGATTTACTGCCAGAGGTCAAAGCTTTCAACCTGACAAGATTGTGGAATTTCTGCTGGGGCTATGAAAGTAGCAATCCCGAGGTGCTGTCATTCATTGTCAGACAGTTTCTCACAGCAGGAAAGTGGTTATAGTGCTGACTGATACATCTTCTCATGTGTTTTAGTCTGATATTACTATCAGACATATCCCCTTTTAAATTAAACCTTGTTTTTTTATGTGTTGATTGGGGTCTGAATTACTTAATTTCTTGTTGAATATATCAAATCGTGTTACCATTAGCCAAAACCAAGAATTATTCCCTAATTAATGATGTTTTATTGAAACGGTACATACTTTTGATATCTTTTGACATCTAATTATAAAGCATGTACTGTATACTTATATTGTTTTTTTTACCTCTTCCTGCTCCTCACTTCACTCAATCTACTCCCCACCACCATTCCCTGCCACGGGTGTATACCAAATCTAATGTGACTCCCTGTGTTGTGCCAGCTGCAGAGGATTTCACTTCCTGTTCCGTGACCACGGACACAGCTTAGAACTGTGATGAACTGTGTTGTGAGAGGGGGTATTAGTGTATGTGGGGTAAGAGAATTGGTGTATGTTGGGTGTATTGCTGTAATATAGGGGTCTTGGTTGCTTTATCTAATGATGAGGGTATTGCTGTTTGCTTTTTATTGATGTAATGGGAGTGCTAATAATGTACGGGTCATTAAAGGAAATAGGCCTGTTTGCTATTGATTTAATGTTAGCAGCTTAGAGTGTTTACTATACTTGCCTACTCTCCCGGAATTCCTGGGAGGCTCCCGGACTCCCGGAAGAGTAGGCAAACCTCCCACATTTGCCGAAATTCACAGCATTGAATGGTGGGGGCGTGGGCTTTATCACATCTTTAAGCCCCGCCCCGCTATTCAATGCCGTGAGCTTCAGCATTTTATAGTGGGGGCGGGGCTATGGTGACTCGACAACGTCACCACACCCTCTCCTACCCCCTGTCACATGACTTCTTCCTGGGGGAGAAATTTTAAAAGTTGGCATGTATGGTATTTATTAGTTGCTTGGCTTTCCAAAATGTAACCAGTATATATCCCTTTTTCATACAGAGCCCAGGATCTGGACAAATAGCAACTGATAGAAAAAACAGCAGAACACACATCCTGCAGAAAACAGTCCAACATAGAGAGTGATCTACAGTAAACACAATTTATGTATCCTCTGTGAGGTAATACCACTAATTATTGGAATAGATTAGTGTAAAGTGACCTATGCAGGAACCCACTGTACGTCACTTATGACAAGAGAGAGTAGTACACAAGAATAAAATATGCAACAGAGACAGTACCAGTCACACTATCAGGAAGCACTGTCTAACAAATGTGTATGTATATAAACTAGATATACATAAATATATATAATGGTTCCTCCCCAGTGTAATCTGTGCTTTTTTATTTTTTTTGTAAGTCTGACAGAGAGCTGTAATGTCAGTTAAAGAAACCGTTAGTAAAGCCTGGGAAACAGTGAGGAATACACCTACAATGACGCTCCTCCTTCCTCTTACTCAGCTTCACAAAATGGTGCCTGTATACACAAAACCTGGTAGGAGCTGCAATAACAACAGTTCCCTACCAGTAAAATTGCCGCTGCTACCTGCATGTCCAGTCGCTGTCTGTGTCCTCATCAGTGTCACTGGAACAGGTGCGGGCTTAGACTGCCGACAGCACCGTCTTCGCTGTGCAAGGGGAGACTGGTGCTGCAGCCGCTGTTCCTGGCACGGCCCGAACTCACACTGGAGTGGGTTCCTGGACACTATTATAGTGTCAGGTAACCCTTTTACCTGGAGTCCACACTACCTCAGGGAGGGCGGCACCTAAGTGCTGTCAGCGCTCTCACTGAGTACTGCCGCGGCATTCACAGTATGAAAACCTCAATGATGAGGCTAAACATAAACTTATTTTAAATAAAAATTAAGACTTGACGAAAAAGCTGCCTTACTCGTTAGGCACTATTAAACTACTGACAGCTTCCTGCTGGAGGGGGCATAGAGGGGAAGAGAACAGGCTAGACATATTTCTAGTGCTATTACATCCACAGCGCCCTCTATACGCCAAGGTGAGCAGTGTCCCCCAACTGCAAGTGCAAGAGAAATATGTCATAATTGCCAACTTTGTGACCTGTCCCTCGTGAGATCCTGGAGGACAGGTCATGTGACAGGGGTAGGAGGGGGCATGGCGATGTCGTCTTGGCACCACCATATCCGCCCCCACTATAAAGTGGTGATATTCACAGCATTGAATAGTGGTGGCGGGGCTTAATGACGCGATTAAGCTCAGAAATTGTGAGCCTCCCGGAAATATAATAAAGTATGAAATATATATGTGTGTGTGTGTGTGTGTATATATATATATATATATATATATATTTATATATATATATATATATATATATATATATATATATATATATATATATATATATATATATATATAAATAAACAAAGGCGCCTATGGTGTAGTATTTTAGGGAATATAGTCCCAAAATCCAAAGTGTGTGCATATGCGTACAAATGTTAACTTGAAGCATGCTCATCAGTACACGGAGCCTGGGTACTTCACTGAGGTCATATAGATCTACTCAAGTCTTGTATACTCATGTGAAGAGAAGAGAAAACCAAATAGTGCAATAGCGTCAAACAAGTGGGACCAATATATACCCAGCCACCCAGATTGTGTGTACCAGAAATATATAATAGAACGCTAATATGTTAGATTGCTTTATGTAGCTGGAATTCTCCCTTCTTCAATTCACTCCATCACAGGTTTAGGACAGGCAAACCAAAAATAAATAAAGGTCCCATATAGTGTAGTATGTTCAAATAAAGTTCTGAAGAGCTGCAGGGAGCTTACCACCACTTGAATCCTTTGACACCTGGATCCATTGAAATGGGAGATAAGGATTCTACTTGGGATACAGATAAGTTTGATTTTATATTTCTATTGTGAGTGTGATTCTTATTTTGTGAATAAATTATATTTTATTTGAACATGCTACATTATATGGGATCATGGGAATTATTTTCCACATTTCATGTACCTATATATTTTCCAAACAGGTCCCAGCATTCCAGGATCCATACAATAATCCAGAACCAGGTTGTGACAGCTGCAATAACCGGTGAGTGAGAGCAACACCATTTTAATATATAATATGTCATATCTAAAGAGGAGCAGCCACAGTACATGTTGGCCACGTCCACATCGCTGTGTCAGCAGCGAACATCCCTTTTCCTATTATGTGTGGAGGGAGAGGGGCAGAAAGTTACTGTAAAAGAGCTCCAAACTCTTCTTGGCGGCCCTGAGCATAGTGCTGATGGAAGGAAAGGCACCCGACACGCATGTCTCAGTCTATAGCTCACTTCACTATATCTTGTCTGGCTGAAAAAAGTTATACCTCACTTATTAAAAGCTGCCGCTGATTGCAGTGTACAATTCCCCATAATTCAGTTTTAGAGAGAGAGAGAGAGATCAACTGCGGAAATGTTTCCGGACCACTAGATAATTCAATAACGGAACACTACAATTCCCAGAAGTCCTTCTGTCCAGTATTAATATTGTACAACTTTGTTTAGAGAACAAACGCACTGCTTCATTTAGCATAGTAATGCGCAATCGTTAGACCACAAGCTGTTGTAGAACTACAAATTCCAGCATACCTTGCCAGCCACAACATTCTCACGTTGACAAGAGGGGGGCTGAGGGCATGTGGTGATATTTTGGTGCATGTGGAACGTTTTCGGATGAGAGATGGGGGGGTGCTGAATTTTTTTTTGAAACTAAGTGTAATGTGTGGCCCTTTTGGAGGCTGGAGAGCCACATATGTGGCCTTTGAAGTATTTCGGGTTGCCCATCACTGGAATAGGATCATACAAATGTTACAGTATTATGAAGTATTAGTACAGTAGTATGAAGTATAGTATGAAAGTGCTTAGACTAATCATACGTCATTTTACAAGGGTGTCCTGGTTTTCAAACCTATTTAAGTCCTAAGCAAGACATACAAGTTTCCTACATTTTAAGGGGTTGATTCAAGTACTATTACTATAGTAATTTCAATGCTGATTACTGCTCGCAGCTGCCTGAGCCGCGAGCAAAAATCTATGTTAAAATTACTGTAGTAACAGTAATCATGCGCATGAACAACGCAGGGAATTGAATCTGCCCCGAAACTGTAAGCTATTTTAGGGAGGGTTTTTATTCATATAGGGCTTGATTCATTAAGGATCTTAAATGAAGAGGATTCTTATTTCAGTCTCCTGGACAAAACCATGTTACAACACAAGGGGTGCAAATTAGTATTCTGTTTTGCACATAAGTTAAATACTGCCTGTTTTTTCATGTAGCACACAAATACTTGATAGCTTATTTGTACACTGAAATTTAAAGTTGATATGTGTGTGCTACATGAAAGAACAGGCAGTATTTAACTTATGTGCAAAACAGAACACTCATTTGCACCCCTTGCATTATAACATGGTTTTGTCCAGGAGACTGAAATAAGAATCCTCTTCATTTAAGGTCCTTAATGAATCAGGCCCATAGTGTCTCCATGTAGTGTAAAGGGGAACTATTCGGAATTGGAAAACTAAATGACACTTTTCTATAAACTCTTATGGTCAGCACACACAGCATACCTGGTTATATAGTTCTGACTATACAGCTGCTAGTTTCAGATTTTATATAATCAAATATTAGTAACTGTCTAGTAATAATGTTACACACAGATATGCTGTGTTTGTGTATCGGGGTTTCTTGCAAAGTGTATTTTATTTTTACATTTGTGTTATTAAATTAAAACAAATTTAAAATTGTATTGTTTCATTGTAATCTGTTATTAATATTTCATTGTTGTTATAGTTTCCAAATAAATTGTGTAATTGTTATAATGCCTTCTATGTTAACTCTGTACAAAACTCTGTTCAAAATTGCAGGATATTTTGACACCTTATATAATAATAGCGAATAATAATAATAAAACTTTAATTTACACAGTCTGGCCTAACAGAATAAGGACCCAAAAATCGTATTACTGTATCGTATTCTGTAACCAATGTTTCATTTTTTACAAGAAATTCCCATATATGCAATTTAACTTATTTTGTAGACTCATATTTTCTTAATATCATTTCTTGTTGGCATGCACTTTCTGCCATGTGCTAAGCAGACATGCTGAGAGGATGGCAGAATTCTTGGATAGTCATAAACTGATCCACACATATACGACATCATTAAAGGTAATATATAGAAGGGACTGCAGTATGGCATCATTGACAGAATGTAAGCTTTAACACTTGCTGGATGGTAGTGAATAAGCGGGCAGACAGGCAGACCGTTTGTTGGTGAGGGAAAAGTTATAGGTGATGATAACTGGCAGCAAGTACTATTTGTACTACATAAATATTCATATTTGCAGTTTTTATTTTTATCATGTTTAGTGATCCAACTAATCTCTGTGCTACAGTAACCTTTTCCATGTGGTCTTCTAGTTGATCTGAATGAATGTTTGCTTCTTAAATGGTTGGAATCAGCTTTGAATCTCTGAATGTCGGGCGTTATGTCATCACATCATTCAGTGAGGAGCAATGCGGTGAGGAGCCAGCAAGAAGACAGAAGAGAAGAATAGAAGAAAAGAGGAAAGAAGCCAATATAAAGGTAAGCAAAAAAATTACAAAGACAAGGGGAGGAAAGCAAAAAAGGCACGGAGTGATGAATGAGGGGGACGAGGGGGTAGGATGGCACAGAGTTATGAAGAAGGGGAGGGGGCAGGATGGCACAGAGTTATGAAGAGGCGGGGCAGGATGGCACAAAGTAATGAAGGGGGGAGAAGCACATGGCACAGTGATGAAGGAAGGAAGCAGCATGGCACAGAGTGATGAAGGGGGAAGCAGCATGGCACATAGTGATAAAGGGGGGACGCAGCATGACACAGAGATGAAGGTGGGAAGCAGCATGGCACTTAGTGATGAAGGTTGGGGAAGCAGCATGGCACAGTGTGATGAAAGGGGGCCAGGTGAAGGGGGGGAAAGCAGCATGAAGGGCGCAGTGTGATCATAAAGGGGCACAGTGTGGTTATGATGAAGGGGCACAGTGTGATCATAAGGAAGCACAGCATGGTGATGATGAAGGGGCACAATAATGTGTGTGTGATGACAAAGGGGGCTTGTGGTAATGTGTGTGTGATGGGACAGTGTCCTTGTGGTAGTGTGTGTGTGTGATGGCACAGGGGGCATGTGGTAGTGTGTGTGTGATGTCACAGGGGGCTTGTGGTAATGTGTGTGTGTGTGTGTATGATGGCACAGGGTGCTTGTGGCAATGTAGTGTATGTGATGGCACAGGGGGCTTTTGGCAATGTACTGTGTGTGAGGTAGGTGGTGGCTAATTAATGGGTGCTATTTTATTTGTGGGGTGATGGTGGGGCAACTTAATAGTTGGGACTATTAATTTAAGATGGGGTGGTTTAGGGGCTATTAATTAAATGTGTGGGTGAGTTTGGGGAGATTGAGGTCTCTTTATTAAATGTGAATATGAATTATTTAATGGCAGTGATGGTTGCGGGACATAGGTATATTTATGAAATGTAAATACTATTAATTTATTGCTGGGGTTGTTTGGAGGAAGGGGATATAGGTTTATTTATTAAATGAGAATGCTATTACTTTAATATTGGGTTTGGTTGGAGGGATATAGATCTATTTATCAAATGTGAATACTATTTTTTTAATGTTGGGGCTGGAGGAAGGCCTAATTATTAATCGTTGGTGATATTGATTAGCGCTGGTGCTGGTTGGAATTTTCTAAATGTACCCATTTGTTTTCCAAATAGAGCCCCCAGCATTCCAGGACCCAGAGAAGCCACAACTAAAGACACCAGCAGCCACAGGTGGTGAAAGTGACAAGAACAGTTTGGAGAGAGCAGTACAGTTAAAGTGTCAAATGTTCTGATTCTAGTGGGGCAGTCCTGATTTTTGGTGACTGTTCTGCCCAATCTAAGGAGCAGGTAAAGACTGTGTACTCTTTAAATATACATTGCACTTATTATATGCTACACTATGGTGCTAGCTGTCCATCGTGGGCTTACCACACCCCCTCTGGTGTTTTGGTTGCGCTTCTCTCCCCCCACTGGTGGGCCTCTACCACTGTACTCCCCCTGTGGGCCCTTCATTCCCCAGTCCAACAATGCACTTTTGTGTATCAGAATGTGAATTGGGGTCACTAATGTGACGCATGATGTGATTGTGTGCACTTATGTGAGGCATAATATGAATTGGGGGTATTACTGTGGTATAATATGAACTGGGGACTATATTGTGTGGTATGTTATTGTCACGCCTGAAGATCTGTCTGTACCAAGACTGGGTTGTGTCTCTGGAGCTAGACTGGTGTCTACATAGACAAAGCTGGGTGGCCTGATAATGTCCCTCTGCCTGTAGTGAATGGACTGGTGCAGATGGTGGTTATACTAGCAGGGGGGAGCAAACAGGAACTGAATTGCTGCACCGGACTTGAACCGGAATGCTGAAAGAGTATTGCTGTAACCAGAATGCTGGAAGAGGATTGATGTAACGGGAATGCTGGAAGAAATCAGAGTCCTGGAATAGGACTGGAGCCAGAGTGCAGACTGCACTGTCAGAGCTGGGGCTGTAGCAAGATGACTGTAGCAAGACGACTGTAGCAAGACGACTGTAGCAAGACGACTGTAGCAAGACGACTGGGAACCAGGTTTGGGTCTGGATTACAACGTTGCACTGGCAACAGGTAAAGGCTCCAGGAAGTCCTTTTATAGTTGTTGTTGATTGCTGATTGGAGACTGCAGTCAGCTGGGCAGAAGCAGCACTCTGAGTTGCAGAGATGGATCAGGTGACTATATCCAAGATGGCAGCTCCCATGAACTGATTTTGGAGGGATTCTGAAATGGAAGCTGTTATCACCGAGTGGCTGAGAGGAATCATGTGACTGAATCCAAGATGGCCACGCTCATACTCTTATTCTGGAGTGATCTTTGGAATGGAGACAGATAATACAGCATCTTATAGAGAGCTCTGAAACCAGCAGAGCCTGAAAACCGCAGGGACAACTTGGAAAGGCAGCAAAGAGGTAAGTGACAGAAACTGAGAGTCTGGTGTGTGACAGTTATGAATTGTGGGCACGACAATTTACCATAGTATTAACTGGGCCTGTACTATGAGGCATGATATGTTTTGCGGACACAACTATGAGGCACTATGAGATCACTGACCCGCTGTCTTGAATGTCAGGACTGCTGAGACATATGTCACGCTCAGACGAGCGTGCACTGCGCACTTCTGCCAATGATGTATACAACAATGCAGGGATTTTTTCTGTAGGAGGGTGGTCTAGCGCTTTTCACCTGCTAGACACGCTCCAATGATGCACAGCCATGCCCCTAATTGTATGACCACACCCACTCCCACCAATGAACACAGCCATGCATAAAGAATGGTACCAAAACATCCTTAAAGAGCAACTTCTCCCAACCATCCAGTTTGGTGACAAACAATGCCTTTTCCAGCATGATGGAGAACCTTACCATAAGGCAAAAGTGATGACTGAGTGGCTCTTGGATCAAAACATCGAAATTGTGGGTCCATGGCCAGGAAACTCCCCAGACCTTAATCCCATGAGAACTTGTGGTCAATCCTCAAGAGATGGGTGGACAAACAAAAACCCACAAATTCTGACAAACTCCAAGCATTGATTAGGCAAGAATGGATCGCTTTGGGTTATTGGAAGCTTCAGAGGTCTATCTCTGTGCTTAGACTGTTTGGTGTTAGTGTTTTCAGATTATATATCCATTTAGTCTCTAGTGCCTTTTGTATGTTCCAATTGCATTCAGGGGTTGTGGGTGTGTCTATTGCTACAAAGTGGAATTTTTTGATTTTACTATTAGGTACTCTCTATAAATGTGCAACTACATTTTGTATTATTTCTTTTGTATATTATTCATGTGTTTTTGCATTCTTATGTTTAGGGGCCTTGCTGTGCATCATATGTATTACATATGATGCACAGTTACAGGGGCACGTGATTAGGTATAAAACATTTGTGGACTTACAGTACATAATCTTTGTGATTTGAAGCTTTTCCCAGTAATTATTGAGGTGAAGGTGTCATTTTTTAATTAAGTTATTTTTGCAGGCTTTACAGTTCCCACATTGATTAAACCCTCTAGGGTTTGTTGTTTTAACTAGGTTTTTGGCGGTTTTGTTGATTTTTAGCGGGCTGCGTACTAGATGTCCCTGTAGGTCTCTGGCTTTTCTATGTATTATGTGGGGTCTGTCTGGAAGTTAAGGTCCTGTTTGCTCATTCATATTTATGATATTCCAGTATTTCTGTAGTATTTTATTTTATTTTATTTTTTTAATTTTGAAGCTGTTTTTGTTGTATAATGAATTGGATAATGTCCTTTTTGGGTTGTTTTAGAGTAAAGGAAGTGTCATAGTCAAATTATATTAATTCAGAACTGTCTAACTCTAGCTTGGGCTTCTGTTAGGGTAGGGAAACTATATAGTCTCTCTTTAAATATAGTGGTCATATTGTGGCTTTGGTTCTGATAGGTGATGTTGTTTGTGCTGTTCCTTTTAAATTGTCTATTGGTTGAAGGGAATGTTTTTGACCCATGTTCTTGTGCCAGCTGTTTCTGACAACGTAATAATTGTCTACAGTTCCTAGAATGTTTTCAAAATGGACCTCTAAGTTTTCAGTGTATAGTGTTAGGTCTAGGAAATTAATGCTGGTGGCATTGTGTTCCTCATTGAATTGAGGTTAAGTTTGTCTTGTTTGTGTTTAATGAAGTTGTTGAATAGGGGTTCTGTGCCTTCCCATATGAAGAGTATGTCATCGATGTAGCGTTTCCACAGTACTATGTGTTCTAAGTAGGGTTTGTTATTATATATGAAGTCTTGTTCCCATGTATTCATGTATAGATTAGCATAGCCCGGGGCAAATGTAGTCCACATACTGTCTATTCTGTCTGTTGGTAGTGTGTATCTTTGAATGTGAAGTAGTGATGTGCCAAAATGTATTTTATGCTTTTTAGGATGAAATCTATGTGGTCTCTGCCTATATCTGCGTCTTCATCTAGTGTTCTGCCTATTGCTGGTACTACCTTATGATATGGGATTCTTGGGTATAGTGAGCTTACATTTAATATGCACCACATGTATGTGTCTTTCCATGTGTGGTGTTGGGTAGTGTCAAGTACGTGTGTTGTATCTCTGAGAAATGATGTTGTCTTACTAACATATGGTTGTAGGAATGTATATACTGTATATATTAGGATAAGTTTTACGCTATGGACTCTACGCCTGATACAATAGGCCTACCGGAGGGAGAGGGGGTGGTGGAGTTTGATGTTAGATTTGTGTATTTTTGTTAGGAAGTAGAAAGTGGGGATTTGTGTTGTTTTCTTTGTATGAATTTCAATTCCTGTTTATTCAGGATTCTCATTTAAAATTATTTCTAATTGTAAGATAAATTTGTTAGTGGGTTCGAGGGTTAATATTTTGTATGTGTGGGTGTCGGAGAGCAATCTGTGGGCTTCTTCTATGTATTTGGTTGTGCTCATTATTACTATTCCTCCTATTTCTTAGTGTTCTCATCAACAAAAAAGAGCCTTAGGGTGCTCCCTGACACACAGGAGTGCTTATTAATATATTAAAATATAACATTTTGAAATAACAAAATGACATATAGGACCAAGAACAGAATAGAAGAGTAGGGTAACTAGTGGTGGAAGGCAATAAGGTGGGTAGAGTGGTAGGGAGGGGAGGGTTTGGAAGATCCATCAGAGAGCTGAGAGAGAGCCATGGGGTACACCACTAACAACAATTGGGAATCAGTTGACAATACTTTCAGACATTGGTTTGAATTAAAGACTTACTTATTGCTGGGATCCTACCTCAAACCTATAAACTCTATAACAGTCTGTTTCTTTAAATTCCAACCATTATAGCCACGTGGCATTGCAATCTGAGGAGTCTTCTTCGTTCACAGAAGTAGTTATATCATCCATGATATAGTTGTCGATTTGTACATTCCAGTCTTTTAAAGATGGGGACAGATGTTTTCCAGCGATCCCGAATCACAGCATTTGTGCCTTGCTAAAATGTCTCAAAAGGAACTTCTTGAATTTAGTGATGGGTATTTTGTACGAATTTAGAAGCCAAAAGCCCCGTTCAGCTGGAACCCTGGAATTCAAATAATGTTTGTAATTCTGGACAACTTGCAGAAGAGCTTTCTTTTTTGGGCACTCCCACAAAATATGTATATAACTCCCTAATGCACCGCCAACATTCACCAGAGGTCCCGGAGTACATTTTATTTAGTAAGATGGGGTGTCTGTACCAGCGTGCTGTATACATGTATTGGATCTCTACCACTGAAGCACTTATTGAGCATGTGTGTGTAGTTTAAAAAACTTTCCACCATTCCCTTTGCAAATTTCTCTATCCAAGCCCCATGTCTTTATAAAGAGAGGTAATGAGCGACATAAGTTTTCTACAATTAAAAGTGAGGATATTGTGCAGGTAGGAGCATACAGAATATTTTACATGTCTTGTGGCTTAGGCAAGAGGAAGTTTAAAAACCATATACAGAGTGCTGGAGAGTTAATTAGAGTGGTAGATGTTAGTTTGGCAGTATTGCAAAATGACCAGATCGATAGCCATATGGCATATTCCAGTCACATGATCTATGCCAGCACATCATCTAATTACATGACATGATATTTTAATTATTGGTGTCTATATTTCTCTTTTTGCACTTCCTTTGAATTTTCTAGAACTGAAGATGTTTAGTTCAGCGGAGAAAAACAACTTTTCCCTCTATAACTTTGTCAAACAGATCCTGTCATTAATTTTAGTACATAAAACTACTGTCTGTACTCGGCGTACTAAAATGACTATTCATATTACCAAATATCTTACATTCTGTTATCATAGGGGAGAATTATATACTTATTTGTGATGTTTACTGGGCTACATGTTAATGTAAGCTTGATGATCATATACTAGCATTGATAACATGTGTTTATACATTATATATAGTCAAGTCTAAGTAAAAAATACCAATACAGTGACTGATATGTAATAAAGAGTAAGAAGACTGGAAACCTGAGAATCACATTTTATTATCCATAAAATGTCTTTTTTTTAACATGATCATTTTAGATTATTTATTTTATTCCATATTTTCTTGGTCCATTTCTGGCCCCTTAGTGGATGTGGTTGATGAAGATGTTGCATTCTCAAAGCACGTGCAGCTTGGGCAGTCATGGTATAAAGGACTATGCTGAACTAAAGATTGGGCCATAGACATGACAGATGCTGCAGCCATCATATTCATTGAAAACCAGGGGTTGCAAACGGACAGCAAGTTAGCCAAATTGGCCTGCACGTCGCTTAAATCTGGATTCATGTTTGGAAATGCTGGCATGGGTGGTATCATATGAGATGGAGAAGCAAAAGAAGTTGTAGTGGTAAAGTCTATTCCGTGACTGGCATTCTGGCCCATTGCAAAGTATTCTGATGGTGTTGTTGCTGACGATGTAGTGCAGCTACCACTGATGGGTGGTGTTGGCTTAAAGGGTCGACGTCTTTTTCGCTTTTCAGGAACAGACTTTGGTGCGTTGCCTCCTGAGGTCACAATCTCTTCTTTATTCTCAACAGGACACTTTTGTAGATTTGTATCCTGTCCTTTTAAGTCATGTTCTGGTGGGGACATAGCTGAACGAGCTTTCCGTATACCCACTCTTCTCTTTATTTGTCTTAGTAAGTCAGGATAACCTCTCTGAAAGTGTGGGTTTTGGTACAGCTGGAACTGGAACACAAGGACACAATTTTAATATAGATTTTTCAAATATATTTCAATCTCATAATAAATGTGAAATCAGAATATAATGGACAATGCCGGTTACTATAATCACTAAATATGTTCTATATTTGCTTTTGGTTATAGGATGGTAGCAGCATAAATGCACTTGAAGGTTTACAATTTACAGAAATGTAAGTGACCTTACTGTAACCTGCAGAGATTTCTCTACAATATATATTTTTATATACATGATATTTTGCTCATAAGTATGGTAACTAACCCCTGATCAGAACATATTGTTAAAATCCACATATAGATTGAATAGGGGGTATATTTATCAAGTGGTGGTTCTGAAAAACCACTATTTCTTGGCAGTTTGCCATTATTTTTTAAAACAGCAATTTTATTAAAGACAAAGCCCATTGGGTTTTGTCTTTACTAAAATTGCCGTTTTAAAAAGATATGGTTTTTCGGAACCAACGCTTAAAATAATATAACCCTAGCTATGTTTATAAGGGGAATTACCCTGTGACATTTTTTCTCTAGCCGTCACAATATTTCAGGTGGGATCTGACTCTACCCTGTGCTGATCTGTCAAGAGTGCCCCAGTGACTACCAGAGACAACTCTCTTCTGATGTGATATCTATTTGGGGCTACATTGTCAGCCATTACTCTCCACTAGATACTGTAACATGGGGATTAATTCACACTTGGACAGATATATGCTTTTTTAATAATGGATTATATAACCTCCCATGTTGCCCTGATGTCTGATGCTGCCCTATCACTCTTTCTATACTTAAGATCTGTTACGTCATGGTGTCATCCCACTTTCGTAGAGAAATACTGGTGCAAAAACCTACAGGCTGGGACTGAAAGTGGCAGTCGCTTCCTGATTGATTGTGCTGCCCTTTTCCATGATGCTAACCCAATGGGAATCAGAATCCCCAATCATTACTATCCTAAACCATCTTGTTATTCTAATTCAGTTCCATGAAGGTGGCCCCCTCGGTATAGGTAGCAATTAGCCCCCAGGACAGAAGGTTGTTGTTTCTGTTTATCTGCAGTGGTTGGCACAGGTAGAAGAACCTCCTATCCTGTGTGCCTAAAAAAATTGCAGCTTGATACATTTACCCCTTGGAGTGCATCAGGATACTTTTATAGGAAGTTTTTATTGTGCAAATAAAAGAACTAAATACTGCTGGTAGGTAATAGTGATTCTGAACACCAATAGAACTTTACCAGAACTGTGCCAGCGTTTAGTGACAATGACGAGAACATATAAATTCCTGAAATGTTCAGTGATGCAATGTCAGGTTTGGTTGACTTGTGAGGCATAACAGTCATTGGGGGCATTTTTGTATGGCTGAATATTCACTGGGGGCATTAAATGTGTGGTTTAAAATTATTTGAAGGCACTTTGTGAGGCATAACAGTCATTGGGGGCATTTTTGTGTGTCTTAAAAATATTTTGAGGCACTTTGTGAGGTATAAAGTGAATTGGTGGCATTATTGTGGCATAAAATGTATTGGGGGCATTACTGTGGCATAAACTGCATTGGGGCACTTATGTGAGGCATAAAATGAATTGGGGGGCAACTGTGTGGAATATTTTTATTTGAAGCAACTGTGTGGCATACTTTGATTTGGGAGACAACAGTGTGGCATACTTTGAATTGGGGGCAACTATGTGGCCTATTTTGAATTGGGGACAACTATGTGGCACACTTTGATTTGGAGGCAACTGTGTGGCATACCTTAAATTGGGGGCACAACTATGTGGCATAACATGGATTATAGTGATTTATGTGTGGCATAAAATTAATTGGGAGTACTACTGTGGCATAATATGAACTGAGGGTATTACTAGGGCATAATATAAACTGGGGGCACTATTGTATGGCATAACATGAATGTTTATTTGTTGGTCCCATTACTATTAATATTATCATGATATTAGCGTGATAAAATAAGAAATAATTAAATATATATATATTTTTACACACACACACACAGTGGTCAAAGTGGAAATTTAGTAGTGGCAGTACAGAAAATGTAAGTGGATGGAATTTTATGGTTTTACAATCAAAGCAGTAGAAGAATTGGTGTTATGGCTTACCACAGTATAGAGAACACTTTAACACACACATATATATATATATATATTACACACACACACACACACACACAAAGACATTTTTGCCGGTGCACTAATAGAAAAAGGTTGTCGACCCCATATGAAAGGATGCACATTATTATTAGCTGTAAATATCTCATAAAAGATAAGGTAGCATTGCTATAAAATTAAACACAATAAATGTCCAGCTTTTACATTCAATCAGTAGAATGACTGGATCTTTCAAAATAATGAGAATCTGATGGATAGTTGTTAAATTCAACTATTTTTTTCCTAGAAAAGTAGGTGCAAGTAATGCAAACTTACACCCTCACTCTTTTTGCTACAGATGTATCAGATATTCTTTATGTTTAATACATAAAATATTGCAGTAAATTAAATAAATAAGCATAGTAAAACAGCTTACCTTATTAAATTCTGCAGCAGCTTTATCTTCAGCTAGGAATTCAGCGTGTGAGGCGGGTCTTTGAAATTCACGTCGAACTTTGATGAACCCATAAAGATTCAATTGCCGTATAAAACTTTTCATACAATCAGTTTCAAAAATTCTGAAAGAACCTCTTTTCTCTAGAACTTCAGATTTAAACAGCTCCTTATTAATCATGATACAGATGCCATCGTGGTCCCACCGAAAAGAATTAAAATGGTCACTTTCTACAATCTTCCACAGTTTGCTAGGAAAATTAAGGGATCTAAAATCTCCCAGGACTGAGTCCTCATTTAAAAGGATCCGTGGCTTTTTCACAAATGGCTCATCAGGCAGAACTTGCGGTGACTTTTCTTCAATTTCAGACAGGATATTTGGGATTTCATCTACTGCCCGGTCAGCTACTGGATATGCTGAATTAGTCATCATTATTTGATCTCCAACGCATTCTGATTCTTCTGCAGATGGCTCCATCTCTAGTCTTGTATATGGAGAACCCTGCAGTTATCAGACATAGCCTCTCATACCTCTATAGTATTAAGATGCTGGGAGATCAATGAGGAATTCTAGAACACCCCAATAATTATCATACATAAATATTACATCACAAAGGACCTCAGTTGCTAGGAGGTCAATGACCTTTCAGTTATGTTTTCTTAAAGGCAAAGACTACTATCATTGCACCTTTCTATATGCAATAATACACTTGCAACATCAATTTCCATGTCATCAATAAAACTAAACATATGTAGTAAAACTCCATCAATAATCTTAATATATAGATAGATAGATAGATAGATAGATAGAGATAGAAAGATATATAGAAAGATATAAATATATTATAGGGGCACAGTCGTGCCCTTATATTAAGGTTGCATCTAATAAAAGACATTCTGCCATTATAAATCTGTGAGAGGGGCGCCATGGTGTTTGAGGGGCTACATTTTAAAAAGTATTAAAGCTATTAAACTAAAATGTAAATGAAGAACCGTCCATAGGTGTCGCATGCCAAATTTCAGAAAAAAATAATAAAAAATTACAAATTAGGAATAATCTTAAATTCAAAATCTCGCCGATTTTTCCACTTCCTGTTTTGCTAAAAAAATCACTGTTTTTCTGTTTTTTGTGGGGAGAGCGTAACTCAGTGTACAGGAGGTCTAAAGACTTGGGGTTTGTTTTATAAGAAAGCTATTATGACTGAGGAGTGCCTTTGAGGGTTGAAAATTTTGAGAAAGTTATAGTTTTTTTTACAATTTGGTAAAATATGCTCCATTTTAAAAATAGGGGATTTCATAATGTTACACATGTCAGTTAGAGGTGTGCGCTGGGTGTACTCAGACTGGCTTCACTTGAGAGCACAAACATGACTGAGTCTCTGGCTAAGATATTTTCATCTCTGAGCTGAAGAAATTACCCACATTCTCTAGCCACAGGGGGGCTTGTCAGTGTTTTGGGGATATGGGAGGGACACTCTGTAGTACTATTGGCCCAGGCACTGCTCTCAATTGAGAGTTTACTCTCTCCCTGTGGTGCCAGAGATGGCTGATAGTGAATCCACTGTAAACCTCCCGCCCCTCAGTGATATCAGTTAATTTATTCACTGTACCGAGCTGGGAGCGTGAAATTCAAAAGTGCTCTGTAGTACTTGTACTGATCACACTCAGTGGTGATCACAGCGGGAAGTAGATGTGAGGTATCTGGACATTAGCATCTGACATGTCCCTCCTTACAATTGACATGTACTGGAGAGAAGCTGCAAAATCTTTACACACCCACTTCTCATTGCTTGCTGTGTGCTGTGTTTTACTCATTGGTTCGTCAGCAGAATGTAGTGTTTTCACACACACTGCTCCTTCCCAGTGTGGTACTGTTCTGCTGTGTGAGAACTCTGCTGTTTAAACCATGGAGGGTTAACTCACAGCTGATCTGACAGTCAGTTTCATCACTTCCTGTCTTGGAGGACTTTTCTGTCAGAATCTCTGTAAGAGTCTGTCTGCTTTCACTGGTGACAGCATCAACAAGGACTCAAGTTTAAGGACTGGGGAGGTGATTACAGTGCTGCAGGTGCTGGTGGGAAGCACATAAGCACAATGTGGTACATACTGCACCACATTACCGACTGCCAAAACATGCATGCATACATACTGCACGCCGCCACTGACGGCCAGAACATGCATGCAAACATACTGCACGCCGCCACTGACGGCCAGAACATGCATGCAAACATACTGCACGCCGCCACTGACGGCCAGAACATGCATGCAAACATACTGCACGCCACCACTGACGGCCAGAACATGCATGCAAACATACTGCACGTCGCCACTGACTGCCAGAACATGCATACTGCACCCCACCACTGTCTGCCAGAACATACATATGCACCAAATTCTGCCAGAACATACATATGCACCAATGGCTACCAGAACATACATACCTCATCCCATCACTGCCAGCCAGAACATACATATGCACACACATATATAGATACATATGTATATGTGTGTATGTATGTGTGTGTATATATGTGTGTATATATATATATATATATATATATATATATATGTGTGTATGTGTGTATGTATATATATATATATATATATATATATATATATATATATCAAAATGTTGGTAGCAAATCACTTTATGGTGTCATTTATAAACCACCACTAGTTATCTTGAAAGCAGCCTGTCAACCTGTGGAAATAGTACTTAATTTACAAGTCTGACATAGTTAGCAGAATTGCTTAGTTTCATCTCCTCCTTCAACTTATCTAGCTGCTTTTCCAAAAGTCTAATTAGGAAATCAATTGACTCAATCTAACAGTGTCTGAACTCACTTCACAGATGACTACTTAGAGTGGTTTCAACACCTTGCACAACACGTGAGTTTTTCTCCGATGCGCTGAACTAAAGTACATTGCCCCTCAAACCCCGCAGGAGTTGCAGTCTCCTACATACTGTTGCAGAATGCCCGAAAATGACCGGAATTATTTCTGGACACAGACAGCATATCCTGCATGTCACTGTCATTTTTTAAAAAGCTTGGTACCATCAAGTTGATTGTGTGAACAAAACATGGAATGTGATGGAATTCTCCCTGCTGTAATGCTCTCACAATATTGGTGGCGTTATCACAAATGACATATCCTCAGTAGAGTCCAAGCAGGATAAACCATGTTGCAATGACATCCCTTAGTCTATCAAACAGGTTGTCAGCGGTATGCCTTTTAGTGTAGCCGGTGATACACTAATGTAGACTACTACTTTGTATTTGCAACAGGATGAGGGGGATATTTGTGTAGCTGATGACGGCGCTAATGAGGATGACGTTGTTTGTGTAAGTCCTGCACCAGTGGAAGCAGTTCTTGCACGTGACAAGAAGAAGGCCATAGTTATGCCTGGGCATAAGACCAAAAAATCCACTTCTTATGTGTGGAATTATTTTTACCCAAATCCTGACAACAGTTGTCTAGCCATTTCTAGTATTTTTAAAGCCACAGTCAGTAGAGGTAGAGACTTTAACCATCTAGGAACCTCATCCATGTTACGCCATTTGAAGCAAGTTCATGGAAAGCTCTTGGGAAAATCAGAAACTTATGCTAAAAAAATAACAACAAGCAGTCCATCATCAGCTACCTCCCTTCTCTCAGCTAGATCCCAGCACCTGCAATCTACACCCACAACACTGTCCTCATCAATATCCTAGTAGCAATTGGAGTTAGTTCTGCTTCCAAGTTGGTAAGGCTAGATGACTCCTCCACTATCCTGGATTCCTCAGAAGAAGTCTTGAGCATTAGTCCCACTGCTGTTACTACTGCTACTGCTGCTGCTGGGCGTGGATATTCATCCCAAAAGCAGACCAAGAAGAAGACTACTGGTAGCTTACAACAATTGACTGTTAAACAATACTTTGCAAGAGGAAGCAAGTATGAAAGCTGTTACCCAGTAGCAAAGTGGATCACAGACGCCATAGCGACTATGCTAGTATTAGATCTGCGTCCATTATCCACTTTAATGCAGCTGGTATTAGATAGTTACTTGACATCTTGTGTTCCCATTACCAAATTCCATCACAACACAATTTTACTAGAAAAGCTATTCCTCACCTCTACCAGAAGGTGTCCTAAAAATGTAATTATTGGGCTACAAAATGCCATTCTACCCACTGTACATTTAACCACATATATGTGGACAAGTGGAACTGTGCAAACTAAAGATTATATGACTGTGACAGCCCACTGGGTTGGTGATTTGCCTTCACCAGCAGGAACACCATAAGCATGTACCCGAGTACATCACATTTTTCAGAGGCAGGATACTCTGTGTATCACCGGCTTCACTAAGAGGCATACAGCTGACAATCTTGCAAAAACGAAGGGATGTCATTGCAGCGTGGCTTATCCCGCTTGGACTCTCCTGAGGATATGTCATTTCTGATAATGCCACCAATATTGTGAAAGCATTTGTCAGGTTAGGTCACGAATAATGGAGTGAGATCCTGCTGTCACAATGAGTATTGACTAAAACTTCCCTGGAGGTGTGTAATCTAACAAAATGAGAGGTATTCCCGAGTGATTCCCGCAAGGGAGTATGGGCTTCTGCGGCTCTCACCTTGCAGGTCGCGGCTCTCCAGGAAAGCTCCCAATGTGACAGCTGAGAACAAATTATATGGCAGGAGAATGATCCAATTCTGACATTAAATGGTGGTAACAAAGATTACCATTTTATTATAAAACTTTAGTACAAGAGTTCAATGCAGACTTGAGTATTTTGCAAATGATGATCACAAAGGCATGCAGGAATAGTGACTTTCAGCAACATTCATTAATACAAGCTGCACATGCAATAATCAGATTCTCCATAGTAGTAATCTTGAAACACAAGAATCAACAAAGTCCAAACATATTCCGCCACAATAGACACAGCTTGATACGGATTGTAGAGCTATAGATAGATAGTTAGATATAAATCATAGCATATACTACAAGCCGTGGAACAGGTATACAGAGATCCAAAATAGTCCAGCATCCAGTAGTAACGAACTCACGGCAGCAATGAATAGCAGCTTTACCACAGATAGTGGAACAGGTAACAAAGTTGAGGAATACAGCAAACACCAGCAACGACCACATAGCAGCGATGAATACAACAGCTTTACCATGGATTGTGGAACATGTAACAGGTCTAGCTCATAGCGTTACCATGAGCAGTGGAACAGGCATGCAAACAGAGACATCAGAGTAACAGATATGACTTGAAGAACCAGCAATGCAAGAAAGCAAGGAAGGCCCTAATAAAGGGAGGCTGCCCAATAGCAAGACTGACCAGCACACAGGTGTAATGATCACAGATGCAGACCATGACCAATTGACCAAAAGTCTGCACAAGAAACAGAATTTAAAGTGACAGTGAGTATTTAGAGGCTCGGGTAGAGGTACCTGGAGAGAGGAGTGTGACAGCATTACAGCTGGGTGTATTCCATCACATTCAATGTTTTGTCACACAATAAACTTGGTGGTGCAGAGCTTTTTGAAAAATGACAGGGGCATGCAGGAGATGCTGTCTGTGGCCCATAAAATATCTGGACATTCTGCCACAGCATTTAGAAGATTGCAACAGCTACAAGAGCTATTTAATTTGCCCTCCCACCAACTGAAGCAAGAGGTGGTGACAAGGTGGAATTCCACCCTGTATATGCTTCTACAGATGAAGGAACAGCGAAAAGCCATCCACACTTACTCCACAAACCATGACATTGGGAAAGGAGGAGGGATGTATTTTACTGAAGCTAAGTGGAGAATACTTTCCGTGTTGTGCAAGGTGCTGAAACCATTTGAAGTAGTCACCTGTGAAGTGAATTCAGACACTGCTAGCTTGAGTCAAGTGATTCCCTTAATTAGATTTTTGGATAAGCAGCTTGAGAAACTGAAGGAGGAGATGAAACAAAGCAATTACGCTAAGTATGTTGGACTTGTAGATCAAGTACTTTATTCGCTTTGCCAGGATCCAAGAATTGTCAAAATCTTGAATACGGATCACTACATTTTGGGGACTGCACTTGATGCTAGGTTTAAGAGCTATGTCTCCTCTTTGTTTCCAAATGACCCAGATCTGAAGAGATGCAAAGAGTTCCTGGTGAGCAAGATGACAGCTCAAGTGTTACGTTACAGGACGGCGTCTCCTCCTTCAGTTTCTCACTCAACTGCTGCTAGGAAAAAACTTAGCTTTCCCAAGAGACCCAGGGATGATGCAGATGACTTAGCACAACATTTTGACATCTGGTCTGGTGTAAAAGAATTGACCAAAAAATGTGACACCTCTGCTGTAACGCCACCTGATCCTACTATCAACATCCAAATGATGGTGGAGGATTTTTTTAATGACAGCATAGAAATAGACACATCAGACAGTCACTTTACATACTGGGAGGAAAAAATGGGAATTTGGAGACCCATGTACCAACTCGCTTTGCGCTGCCTAAGCTGCCCACCCTCCAGTGTGTACACTGAAAGAGTTTTCAGCACAGCTGGGAACCTTGTCAGCGATCGGTGTAGGAGGCTACTTCCTCAAAATGTGGAAAAGATGATGTTCATAAAATTGAACTTCAATTTCCACGAGGAAGGCCTTTCCCGCCAATTACATCAAAATACTGAGACTTCTGTAATGGTGGATTCCAGCGGTAATGAATTAATAATGTGTGAGGATGATGATAACAACATCTTGCCACAGTAGAGTTCAATAACAGCACTACCTTAGTTGCCTTAAGGCCATTGATAGCTTGGTTTGTGGGGGCCCAAACAAACCAAGCACATCAGCCTCCAAAGTGGCACTCCTTGTCGCTGAAGTGCTTGGTTTGTTAAAGTTTGCATGTCCTTTTTAAGATCCAACATAAGGTTGGATGTGAGGGCCCAAAGACAATTCCATTTTGCACCACTTTTCCTTTCAGTAACCAACAAGACCAGGGGGTAAACGTATCAATCTCCAGTTTTTCTCCGGTTTTTATACCGTTCAAATAAAATTAAAAATAATCCTCATCATTCTTTGGATATTGATAGTTGATAGTAGGATCAGGTGGAGTTACAGCAGAGGTGTCACTAATCCTGGTCAATTCTTTTACAATAGACAAGACCAGGGGGTAAATGTATCAATCTCCGGTTTTGTCAACTAGCTGGAGTTCGGCGAGATGACAGCTTAAATTTAAAGTGGCGCTGCCTTGTAAAGGGAAACTTCCCTTTACAAGGCAGCGCTGCTTTAAATTTAAGCTGTCATCTCGCCGAACTCCCGTGAATTGACAAAACCGGAGATTGATACATTTACCCCCTGGTCTTGTCTATTGTAAAAGAATTGACCAGGATTAGTGACACCTCTGCTGTAACTCCACCTGATCCTACTATCAACTATCAATATCCAAAGAATGGTGAGGATTATTTTTAATTTTATTTGTTAAGAAAACTGTTGTCTTTATACCGTTCAAATAAAATTAAAAATAATCCTCACCATTCTTTGGATATTGATAGTTGATAGTAGGATCAGGTGGAGTTACAGCAGAGGTGTCACTAATCCTGGTCAATTCTTTTACAATAGACAAGACCAGGGGGTAAATGTATCAATCTCCGGTTTTGTCAATTCACGGGAGTTCGGCGAGATGACAGCTTAAATTTAAAGCAGCGCTGCCTTGTAAAGGGAAGTTTCCCTTTACAAGGCAGCGCCACTTTAAATTTAAGCTGTCATCTCGCCGAACTCCAGCTAGTTGACAAAACCGGAGATTGATACATTTACCCCCTGGTCTTGTCTATTGTAAAAGAATTGACCAGGATTAGTGACACCTCTGCTGTAACTCCACCTGATCCTACTATCAACTATCAATATCCAAAGAATGATGAGGATTATTTTTAATTTTATTTGAACGGTATAAAGACAACAGTTTTCTTAACAAAGAACAACGTTGCTTGCAGAAGTAATGTAAGCAAGGATGTCTAAATAGACTTGTATATGTATTACCTTCCACTTTGCTTCTGTTTATCAGTATTGCACAAAGTGTTTGTAATCTGCACTTTACGTCAAAGGTACCTGATAAAGAGTGCATAAATAATCTATTATTTATGTTTCATTTTATAACATATGACAGAGATTCAGTCACAGTTGAATTAGCACACTAGCTTTGCACAAAATCAGCCATCCTGCCCCCCCCCTCCCCTCCACCTGGGACTATGGGTGGTAACTAGTTGATAAACAGGTTTGAACATTTGGTCTGTAATTAGCATATGAAAGCCTGTAGCAAGCTTCTAGACTCTGCCCACTAGAGAGGTTTACACTGCACACAGAGAAATAATATCACTTTGTACCTGGTGCTCGGACAGAGGGAGCAGGCTGCCTGCTGCTCCTAGGTGAGCAGACCTTAGGCCCTGACTAGTATGGAGTGTGCATGGCATGAAAGGTGAGTATGAGCATGTTGTAATGTGTTGTTGCATGGAGGACATGAGTAAGTGAGAATGAAAGTTTGAATTGATTGGATTGATATGGACAGAGTGACATAAATGCATGCCTGGTTGGGATAAATGAAAGCATTTGTTTTTGAATTTGGATCGATTGGTTTTATACATAGTTAATGTGGTGATTTGTGGAGTGCTGTACTATACATAGTTTGAATTCCTGTTTGAATTGGAATCGATTGGTTAGGCTTTGGTAATAGAGACGTTTGTGCTATGTGTGAAATATCATGTGTTAAAATTGGCCAGTGGACATTGTGTGTTAACCGCTAAATAGAGAGCTATTTGTGGTGGATTGGCTAAATACTGCTTGTAATGAGTAATGGGTCTGTACTGAGTTCACATTGTTTAGTAACTGTAATTGTTTAGTAGGCCTTGTGTGGGCCTACAAGCATGGCAAGTCAGCCATTTTGGATGGTGACTACATTGCATAGAAAGTGATGGATTAGGAAGTGATCAGATCGTTAAATATAACATTTTGTATTGGTGTTATACATAGACCTGTGTGGTTTTGTGTTGGTTTAAAGAAGTGATCAGATTGTTAGATATGCATAGAAAGTGGGTTTATGCATAGAAAGTGTAGTAGATTGAACTGGTTGTAACGATGTGTTTGAAAATGGCCGATGGGCTTTGAGTGAGGTGTGCATGTGGTCTATATGGATTCCCCTCCCCCTTCACTACACACTGCATGCACACACACACACACCTTTAGACAATAGTTAGTCAACACACACACAATTACATATATATCTATAT
The DNA here is from genome assembly GCF_038048845.1 of Mixophyes fleayi. NCBI lineage: Eukaryota > Metazoa > Chordata > Amphibia > Anura > Limnodynastidae > Mixophyes > Mixophyes fleayi. Next base: position 332,981 of record NW_027445881.1, on the reverse strand, counting down.
TACAGGCAATAAGTAAGATATATTGCACTAAAATCTATATTGTGTGTACAATATTGTTACGCTTTTTATTGTTCTATAATATAATACAACACACTTTAAATGAATCTATATCTTGTCGTGATTATTCTTGAAACTTGTCGATATAAAGAAATATAAAAATGATATTTCTTGGGTTAATTTAGAAATACCTTTTGCGAGGAGTTGGTTGACGGTAATAGTCATATATATATATATATATATATATATATATATATATATATATATATATATATAACGTTATTAAATGGTCATACATACATTTGCCATTATATTAAGGAGATTGTAACCCAAAATGGGGGGAAAAACCCTTTTACAGTACCTAACTATATTATAATTTTTGGGGAATTGGGGCTGATTCGAAGCTCAGTGATGAACTTGCTCTTTGCTGTGAATTACAATGGCTCTTTTTAGTGCATTGTCTGGCACCCTGGATTGGTCTGGGTCTGATAAAAGATAGCAGCACGCATCCGGGGGGGGGGATGGGGGGTCAGCGCTCGTCGCCATGTATTAGCTGTAGAATTACCACAGTTATCCAAGGAACAGGTGAAGCGATCAAATGAACCATAACTGATTTCATGATCCAAGAACAATTCCATCTTGCACCACTTTTCTTTTCTGCCACTGCTGTGTGAAAATGTTTCCTAGATGTGATATTAACTGCTGTGTGTTTGAGTCATTGCTCTGTCTCTTAGCATCCAGGCAGGTCGCTGCAGTCTTTCTTTGAGTGTATGAAAATAATATTGTGACCTGTGAGATGGTCAAAATAGACTGCAAATGACTTGAAATTAGTGTTATTGAGGTTAATAATAATGTAGGGGGGAAAAAAAGCAAAATTATTTGATTTTAGCAACAAAATAGGGATTTTAGAAAAAAAAATAGGGATCCAAAACCAAAACATACAAGGGCGGTTTTGCCACAACCAAACCACAAGTTAATCCAGATCCAAAACCTAAACCAAAACCAGAACATAGTGGTCAGTGAACATCTTTAATTTTAACTGCTTTTTAATGGTGATTAAAGCATATAGGTCAGTGTAGGACTTGCATATAATGAGGTGCCTTGATGCTGGGATGCAAGCTTAAATGTTTTGATCAAAATATGAACTAATACCTCATGTTTTGATTTTGCAGTGTTAAGGACAACTGTCTATTGATTCTTTAAAATATGTTCTCTTTACCTTATTGTTCAGTAGTGTTATATACTTGTTGTTATAATCTATTTTGAAAATTTTTCTAAGTTTTTCACTATTTTACACTTAAAGAAAGTAGGGATGAGCGCACTCGGATTTATGAAATCCGAGCCCACCCGAACGTTGCGGATCCGAGTCGGATCCGAGACAGATCCGGGTATTGGCGCCAAATTCAAATCTGAAACTGAGGCTCTGACTCATAATCCCGTTGTCGGATCTCGCGATACTCTGATCCTATAAATTCCCCGCTAGTCGCCGCCATCTTCACTCGGGCATTGATCAGGGTAGAGGGAGGGTGTGTTAGGTGGTCCTCTGTCCTGGTAGATCTCGTGCTGTGCTGTTTAGTTCTGTGCTGTTTAGTTCTGTGCTGTGCTGTGCTGTGCTGTGCTGTGCTGTGCTGTGCTGTGCTGTGCTGTGCTGTGCTGTGTTCTGCAGTATCAGTCCAGTGGTGCTGTGTGCTGTGCTCTGTCCTTCTGAGGTCAGTGGTGCTGCTGGGTCCTGTGCTGTGTCCTGTTCAGTCCAGTGGTGCTGGGTCCTGTGCTCTGTGCTTCTAAGGGCATAGTTATTTCCCCAATATTCCCCTGTGTTTAAAAAAAAAAGTTTTTTAAAAAAATACCAAAAACTACTTTAATTTTTTTTAATTACCACAAAATTTGCACAACCAATCCTGCAGTATAAGCCCATTGGTACTGCAATATTACCAAGTTCACACATTCTGCAGTATCAGTCCAGTGGTGCTGTGTCCTGTGCTCTGTCCTGCTGAGTTCCGTAGTGCTGCTGGGTCCTGTGCCGTGTCCTGTTCAGTCCAGTGGTGCTGTGTCCTGTGCTCTGTGCTTCTAAGGGCATAGTTATTTCCCCATTATTCCCAAGTTTTTTAAAAATAAAAAAAAAGTAAAAAAAAATAAAAAATTTAAAAAAAAAAAAATATATAATAATTATAACCAAATTTGCAAAACCAATACAGCAGTATAAGTCCATTGGTACTGCAATATTACCAAGTTCACACATTCTGCAGTATCTTGTGCTACATATAATGGAGACCAAAAATTTGGAGGATAAAGTAGGGAAAGATCAAGACCCACTTCCTCCTAATGCTGAAGCTGCTGCCACTAGTCATGACATAGACGATGAAATGCCATCAACGTCGTCTTCCAAGCCCGATGCCCAATCTCGTAGTACCGGGCATGTAAAATCCAAAAAGCCCAAGTTAAGAAAAAGTAGCAAAAAGAGAAACTTAAAATCATCTGAGGAGAAACGTAAAGTTGCCAATATGCCATTTACGACACGGAGTGGCAAGGAACGGCTTAGGCCCTGGCCCGTGTTCATGACTAGTGGTTCAGCTTCACCCACGGATCTTAGCCCTCCTCCTCCTCCCCCCCCCCCCTACAAAAAATTGAAGAGAGTTATGCTGTCAGCAACAAAACAACAAACAACTCTGCCTTCTAAAGAGAAATTATCACAAATCCACAAGGCGAGTCCAAGGATGTTGGTGGTTGTCAAGCCTGACCTTCCCATCACTGTATGGGAAGAGGTGGCTCGGGAGGAGGCTATTGATGATGTAGCTGGCGCTGTAGAGGAACTTGATGATGAGGATGGTGATGTGGTTATTGTAAATGAGGCACCAGGGGGGGAAACAGCTGATGTCCATGGGATGAAAAAGCCCATCGTCATGCCTGGTCAGAAGACCAAAAAATGCACCTCTTCGGTCTGGAGTTATTTTTATCCAAATCCAGACAACCAATGTATGGCCATATGTAGCTTATGTAAAGCTCAAATAAGCAGGGGTAAGGATCTTGCCCACCTAGGAACATCCTCCCTTATACGTCACCTGAATAACCTTCATAGTTCAGTGGTTAGTTCAGGAACTGGGGCTAGGACCCTCATCGGTACAGGGACACCTAAATCCCGTGGTCCAGTTGGATACACACCAGCAACACCCTCCTCGTCAACTTCCTCCACAATCTCCATCAGATTCAGTCCTGCAGCCCAAGTCAGCAGCCAGACTGAGTCCTCCTCAATACGGGATTCATCCGAGGAATCCTGCAGCGGTACGCCTACTACTGCCACTGCTGCTGTTGCTGCTGTTAGTCGGTCATCTTCCGAGAGGGGAAGTCGTAAGACCGCTAAGTCTTTCACAAAACAATTGACCGTCCAACAGTCGTTTGCCATGACCACAAAATACGATAGTAGTCACCCTATTGCAAAGCGTATAACTGCGGCTGTAACTGCAATGTTGGTGTTAGACGTGCGCCCGGTGTCCGCCATCAGTGGAGTGGGATTTAGAGGGTTGATGGAGGTATTGTGTCCCCGGTACCAAATCCCGTCGAGATTCCACTTCACTAGGCAGGCGATACCAAAAATGTACAGAGAAGTACGATCAAGTGTCCTCAGTGCTCTTAAAAATGCGGTTGTACCCACTGTCCACTTAACCACGGACATGTGGACAAGTGGTTCTGGGCAAACGAAGGACTATATGACTGTGACAGCCCACTGGGTAGATGCATCCCCTTCCGCAGCAACAGCAACAGCTGCATCAGTAGCAGCATCTACAAAATGGCTGCTCATGCAAAGGCAGGCAACATTGTGTATTACAGGCTTTAATAAGAGGCACAACGCTGACAACATATTAGAGAAAATGAGGGAAATTATCTCCCAGTGGCTTACCCCACTTAGACTCTCATGGGGATTTGTGGTGTCAGACAATGCCAGTAACATTGTGCGGGCATTAAATATGGGCAATTTCCAGCACGTCCCATGTTTTGCCCACACCATTAATTTGGTGGTGCAGCATTACCTCAAGAGTGACAGGGGTGTGCAGGAGATGCTTGCGGTGGCGCGCAAAATTGCTGGACACTTTCGGCATTCAGCCAGTGCCTACCGCAGACTAGAGGCACATCAAAAAAGCATGGACCTGCCCTGCCATCACCTCAAACAAGAGGTTGTGACGCGCTGGAACTCCACCCTCTATATGCTGCAGAGGATGGAGGAGCAGCAAAAGGCCATTTAGGCCTACACAGCCACCTACGACATAGGCAAAGGAGTGGGGATGCGCCTCAGTCAAGCGCAGTGGAGACTGATTTCCGTGTTGTGCAAGGTTCTGCAGCCATTTGAACTTTCCACACGAGAAGTCAGTTCCGACACTGCCAGCTTGAGTCAGGTCATTCCCCTGATCAGGCTGTTGCAGAAGCAGCTGGAGAAAGTGAGGGAGGAGCTGGTAAGCCATTGCGATTACACCAAGCATGTAGCTCTTGTGGATGTAGACCTTCGTACGCTTTGCCAGGATCCGAGGGTGGTCACTCTTTTAAAGTCAGAGGAATACATTCTGGCCACCGTGCTCGATCCTCGGTTTAAAGCGTATGTTGTGTCTCTGTTTCTGGCGGACACAAGTCTACAGCGGTGCAAAGACCTGCTGGTCAGGAGATTGTCCTCTGAAGAGGACCGTGACATGCCAACAGCTCCACCCTCATTTTCTTCCACATCTATGGCTGCGAGGAAAAAGCTCAGTTTTCCCAAAAGAGGCACTGGCGGGGATGCTGATAACATCTGGTCCGGACTGAAGGACCTGCCAACCATTGCAGACATGTCTACTCTCGCTGCATTGGATGCTGTCACAATAGAAAAAATTGTGGATGATTACTTTGCTGACACCATCCAAGTAGACATGTCAGACAGTCCATATTGTTACTGGCAGGAAAAAAAGGCAGTTTGGAAGCCCCTGTACAAACTGGCTCTATTTTACCTGAGTTGTCCCCCCTCCAGTGTGTACTCGGAAAGAGTTTTTAGTGCAGCGGGGAACCTGGTCAGTGAGCGGCGAAGGAGGTTGCTTCCTCACAACGTTGAAAAAATGATGTTTATAAAAATGAATAATCAATTCCTCAATGAAGTACAGCACTGCCCTCCAGATACTACAGAGGGACCTGTGGTTGTGGAGTCCAGCGGGGACGAATTGATAATGTGTGATGAGGAGGAAGTACACACTGTAGGGGGAGAGGAATCAGAGGTTGAGGATGAGGACGACATCTTGCCTCAGTAGAGCCTGTTTAGTCTGTACAGGGAGAGATGAATAGCTTTTTTTGGTGTGGGGGCCCAAACAAACCAATCATTTCAGCCAAAGTTGTTTGGTAGGCCCTGTCGCTGAAATGATTGGTTTGTTAAAGTGTGCATGTCCTATTTCAACAACATAAGGGTGGGTGTGAGGGCCCAAGGACAATTCCATCTTAGACCTTTTTTTTTTGCATTATATGACCAATCAACAGTCGTTTGCCATGTTCAAAAAGTAAAACCAAATTTAAAAAAATTCAAGAAATTAAACCAAAAGTAAAATGCCCTGTCATAATTTAAAACAAGAGGTATTGACGTGCTCTAAAACTACTGTATTGTTGTTTATATTTTATAAACACTACACTTGAAAGCTTGAGTCTTTCAATAAAAAAGTAACTGTCCATTGCACGAATATTTGCAACAGGGACAATTTTAGGGTTAAGAAAGTCAACTAATAATAACACTTCGACGCTGTCTGTCTTTATAAACACTACACTTGGAAGTTGGAGGAGGTATTGTGGCCCCGGCACCAAATTTACTACCGGGGCCACTCCACTGTGCAGTCCATATTTAGGTGTATCAGATATTAAACAACGGTGACAGTTGATGCCCAATTTTTTAATTATATTGTGGCCTCGGTACCAAATTGTGTACCGGGGCCACCACACTACGCAGTCCAGATACTTGTTTGGTGGAATTCAGACCAGTTGAGGGTTTTATTATTATATTGTGGGGACCACTCTATCTATACCACACTACAACTCTATACCACTCTATTTAATACTTTAATTCTATTTCATACTTTAATTCTATTTCATACTTTAATTCTATTTCATACTTTAATTCTATTTAATACTTTAATTCTATTTCATACTTTAATTCTATTTAATACTTTGATTCTATTACTAATTACCATAAAGAGGAACTGCCGCTTCTATTTAATACTTTAATTCTATTAGTAGTTACCATAAAGAGGAACAAAATAAACCAATTTTACCAAAAGTATAATATGACTTAGACTTACAAACACTACACTTGAAAGATGGTGCCTTTAAATGAAAAAGTCAGTCTTCATTGCACGACTATGTGCAACAGGGACAGTTTTTTGGTTTACAAAGTCAACCAATAACACTTCGACCCTGTCTGTCTTTAACATACTTGATGGGATCTCAATGACGAATTGTCTGTACCATGTTTGGAGGAGGTATTGTGGCCCCGGTATCAAATTGGGTACCGGGGCCACCCCACTACGCAGTCCAGATACTTGTTTGGTGGAATTCTGACACGTGGAGGGTTTTTTAATTATATTGTGGCCTCGGTACCAAATTGTGTACCAGGGCCACCACACTACGCAGTCAAGATAGATAGATGCGTATCATAGATAAAGTACATTCAGTGGTGTGGGGCAAATTGAAAAATATTCAAAATGCACTGACATTATCAAAAACAAGAGGTTGTCACACGCTAAAACTCCAACATGTATATGATGGAGAGGATGGAGGAGCAGCCGTATGTGTAGTGTAATGCAGACCTGTTGAAGGTTTTTTATATATTTTATTGTGGTGCCCAGTGCCCACTCCTCTAGGCAGTCCAGGTACATTTATTGGTGCGAATCAAACAAGTTGATGGTTTTCTTATTATATATATATTGTGGTGACCCACTCCTCTACGCAGTCCAGGTACATTTATTGGTGCGAATCATAAAAGTTCAGGGTTTTTAATATATATTGTGGTGACCCACTCCTCTACGCAGTCCAGGTACATTTATTGGTGCGATTCATAAAAGTTCAGGGTTTTTAATATATATTGTGGTGACCCACTCCTCTACGCAGTCCAGGTACATTTATTGGTGCGATTCATAAAAGTTCAGGGTTTTTAATATATTGTGGTGACCCACTGCTCTACGCAGTACAGGTACATTTATTGGTGCGAATCAAACAAGTTGATGGTTTTCTTATTATATATATTGTGGTGACCCACTCCTCTACGCAGTCCAGGTACATTTATTGGTGCGATTCATAAAAGTTCAGGGTTTTTAATATATATTGTGGTGACCCACTCCTCTACGCAGTCCAGAAAGATACCTTGTTGCAACGTTTTGGACTAATAACTATATTGTGAGGTGTTCAGAATACACTGTAAATTAGTGGAAATGCTTGTTATTGAATGTTATTGAGGTTAATAATAGCCTAGGAGTGAAAATAAGCCCAAAAACTTGATTTTTAAACTTTTTATGTTTTTTTCAAAAAAAATCCGAATCCAAAACCTTAAATCCGAACCGAGACCTTTCGTCAAGTGTTTTGCGAGACAAATCCGAACCCCAAAAATAACGAAAATCCGGATCCAAAACACGAGACCTCAAAAGTCGCCGGTGCACATCCCTAAAAGAAAGTATGATATAAAATATATATAATGCATACATTACACAGACACATTTGATAGCATATATATGCATTTATTAATATCAAATATTTTCATTAATTAAAATGCTAGATTTAATTCACTAAATGTACAATTCATGCATGTCAACATTGAATCCATTGATTGGGAAGTTAAACCTCTTCTTTACTATTCCTCTTTATCACTTTATTGAGAATACAAAAAAGAAAAGTGTTACTATATGCAGTGGTGTAGGAACCAAGAGGGGCAGCAGTTCCCCCTCCCCCATGATTTCTGTTGAGGGGACAAAGTCTGTGTTCTGCTCCCCCATAAACTTCTACACAAAAGTGAATGGGGGTGAATGGCATGAAAATGGGAATGAAGCGATAATAGCGTTTTTTAAACTTGACAACTGTTGTCGCTTCTGTTTACCAAAAATGAAGTTATCTTCATGTTTGTTCTGCAAAGATTTTCTTCTTGCAAATGCCTTTTTTATTTTCTTTCCTAGAAGCCCCACTCATTTTGCTATCACAAGTTGCAGTAAGCATTAGCAGAAACACGAAACCCAGGAAGCTGCACTTCCCATTGACTGTTCTTGTAAGTTGTACAATGGAACAGAGAGAGCGAATGACTGCAGATGGTTTAAAACGTTAGCAGCTGTCTCATTGTCACCAGATCATAGGGCGCCCTCCCCTCCATAAACACAGACATACATGATCACAAATCAATGAACGCTCTATGCAACCATTCCCTCAAAAATCCACCAATCCCCCATTAACCTATTCCTCTCTATTCTATCATCATTTCACCCTCCCAGTACCATATAACATTTTCATCCATTCTATCAGCTCCCATGTTTGAAGATCTCCCCACACAGCACCCACCAACCTATAGACCCAGTAAC